>NC_046333.1:107073054-107390912 GCF_000738735.6 Corvus cornix cornix | reverse complement strand
AGTCTCTGTGCAGAGCCATACCCCCTACAAGGAGCTGGAGTAGCCTAGAGGTGCTTTTCACTCTCATGTGCTGCATATGGTGACAGGAGCTGAAAATGCACAGTACTGAGGGTTTCTAGACGTCTGCTTTTTCTTCCAGCCACCTCCCGTTTTCCTGCCTCATCATCTGAGGGGAGCGAAACGGGTACCAAAGCCACCTGCCACTTTTTTTCTGGATCCTGGGTGGGTGATCTTTATTTGGGAGTGACCTTACTCACACACCTTTCAGACCGTAAACTGGCAGTGGTATAATGCAGAGTCTGTCGCTGCTGTTTTCCTGGCCGGGCGGTGTGGACAGCAGTCCTGATTGTGAAACACGTTCCCTTGCTCCGCTCGTATCCTGAGAAAATGAGGGAAAATGCTTGTTTTGTGGTGTGAATGACAGGAATAGGAATGTGACAGAGGTTGTGTTGAGACGTTGCATACTCACACAAATGCTTGGAGTGGACATTTACTGTCAGTTTCAGCTATTTTTTAAAAGGTCCTTTTAACCGGGCTGAGCTTTTGCATTGTGCTTGAAAAAGCTTTGTGATAGTGTCCTTGCCTCCCCCTCCCCCTCACGCCAGTTTTATTTTTTTTCCAAATTGTGGGTGTGTGTTTGCACTGGAACTCAATGGGTCGAGCGGTGGCTGGAATGATGGCTGCGGAAGCTTTCGGAGGATTTCAGCCAATTAAAAATACAGAGTGGTTCTTTTTGGTGTCGTTTGGCAGAAAACTGCGAAATGGTGTTGCATGATAAGGAAGAGCCTTGGGTATGCAGTGTTTCTTGTGCACATGTGTTAGAATCACCGCAACTCATAAATTCAAATTACTTTTAAAAGCTGGCCATGATACATTTCCTCATTAACCATATGGAAAATGGCACTCAGGAATTTTCTACAGTGCACTTTCAAAGAAAGAATCCAATTGCAGGCAGACATTCCTTAGTACAGTGTTTATGCAGCTGTACTTGTGATTAAATTACACCAGCCCTGGCCCACATGTAGCCACAGATCCTATTAGTTTGAGTACAAAGCACCTTGTAAGAGTATGAGAACTCTCCTTGTGATGTTTTTTGGCCTCTTGGCCACTGTATCGAGCAAGCATCAAAAGTCATGCATGTGCTTAAAGGTCTCTGGAGGAGGAGCGGTGGGACAGAGCAGTGCCGCTCACACGGCACGAGGAACTTTGACAGCCTACCAGGAGGGATTGTGGGATTGCTGCTGTCAGCAGTTCCAACAGTGCAAACAGTATGAAGAAGCTTCCACAGGGATTGAATTACTGAAGACTTCTGCTCCGTGTTTTTTGGTATAATTGAGAGCACAGAGGGAGCTTGATTTCTCTGTCTTATGATTTGAAGGTGAAGACAAGAGCCTGCAGGGCTCTGTCAGAGTTATGGGCATGCTCAACACAGACTTCAAAAAATCTAATTCCCATAAAACCTTACAAGGCTGAATTGCTTACCTGAATATAAAAGATTTACTTTCACTGAATCATTTAACACACAACCATATTAATTGCATTCTGAGATGGAAAAAATGATAATGGAATAAATCATAATGTGGAAATATCTTAACACCAGAATTTGCTTACATATTTTAATGCAGTGCAAGGACTTTGTGCAAAATACAGGAAAATATATATTCTCTTTAACATGTGTATACATTGTGACTATCCTCACAATAGCCCTTGGAAAGCTGAATTAACAAATTCCCACAGTAGCACCAGAACAAGAGGAGATGGGGCCACATCTTTATGTACAACGTTAAGCGCTGTACATAATTTAATCACATTAATTTAAAGCAGGGAGAGTGGGGGTTAGAGATGTTTTAACTAATCTTTTAACACCCAATTTGGCCTGATCTGTGACCAGAGTGTTTTAAGCCAGGAGGAGCATTCTGTTCTCCCCAAGTGTGAGAGTGGGAGAGAAGGGGAGACCCAGGTTTTGAGTCTTATGTGCCTGACAGCATTTCAGCTCCCCACTCCCTTTGTAAGCACACCTTGACCTGAATGTTTCCCTTTTATGAGGAGAAGCAAAGCACAACAGGTATGTTTTCTCCCAGATGAGAAGAAATCCTCCTGGGGTGTGTCCTGGAACAAAGGAGATGAACCTAACCCACCCCAGCTCGCTTCTGAATTAGGCTGATGCGATACTACAGACAGATCTGTGCTGATCTCCCTTCACTCCCCCTCCCTCTCCAGTCTTTGTTGTGTGCTACCAAGTAAATATGCAACCAAACTCAATGTAAATCATAACCCGCATGGAGCCACAGCTTGCCATCCAGACCCAGAATCCTACAGAGGTTTGTGAGGTGGAAAGACTGTGTCTTTCACACAAAGCGATGGCTATGCTCACTCCCATCCTTCTTTTGCTTTTGTTTAACCCTTTAGGCTGTGGCTGATGCCCTTTGTAGCATCCTCCACCCGAGTGGTTCTCTCCTTTTTCATTTCTCCCTTTCTCCCGCTCTTTTTTTTTTCCCCTTAAGTCTGACCTCAGCATCTGAAACCAAAAAAGCACACTGCAGGTGAAATGAAAGCTGCAAATACATTTGCTCATTTAACCCATGTGCTTGATATTAACCATTGAAGTTTCAGATACAAAAGAATTGTTACTACAAGCATAAAGCTGATAACCTTTTGAAGAAATAAATGAATACAACTGGGAAACAGGGCCAGGTATCTTTCCATGAGAAAAAGGGAGCAAATATTGTATGCTGTTCAGCCCCACATGGTTTTGCTTTCCTGCCCTCCTGCTCAACCTTGACACAACCCTGCAGAATACATGCACTGTCGGGGACACCAGTGAGGGACTCCTCCCTGCCCATCTTTTTGGGGAGAAAGATACTCTGCTGGGCTGCTGAAAAATGAGGTAATTTTTCCCACCCCTCCTCAAGGACAAACCACGCCTCAGTTTCTGATGGGATCCCCAGACTCAGAGATGTGGCAGTAATACCTCATGACCCTTCTGTGATGGGCACATCTCCACCCTTAGCCAGTTAAACCCTACTTTCGGATTCCCTTTGTACTTATCTCTGGAACTCTAGGTTAAAGATATCGTTACCTATAGCTGACAAATGGACACTATGTGGATGGTATTACCCCGGGCACTCTGTTCCAAATGCATTGTGTCTAACAACAAAACCCCCCGTGAAACTCATAAAATTACCAATTTCACAGTTGACTTTCTTCCTGCTCTGCTCTGTAGCCTTCATACTCCTGGCCTGTCTCCACACACTGCAGGAGATGATGTCGGACCAAACCAGCAATGCTGCATTAAAAAGGTTCTTGATATAAACAAGATCTATCTTGGTACTGATTAAAACGTCTGCAGATTTTTGCTTATCTGGATAAATCCTTCTGATGTGCATCATCTGCCATTATGCAGTAACAATCACCATGGTGTCCAGAGAGGGGTTTATAGCTGCTGATTTTTGATTCCACCTCTGTACACTGCACACTCACATATACAAAGTGTGCTATTGCCTTGCACGGGTTACATGTCAAGAATTACATCAATGTCCCTACTGAGGTTTGGCCTTTCCTGCTCTTTGGCGTAGTTGGAGGTGCAAACAGCGTTACTGGCCTCTGCACTTCTCACCTGGAATCTCAGCATGTTGCAAAAAAATGAATTAAATCTCACAACAGGGCCCCGAGGACTCTTATTTAACAAAAGGGGGCTGCAAGAACAGGAAGAAGAAAGGCTTGTCCACATAGGCAAGTTGCTGCAAAAGATTGGAGGGTGTAAATTTGCAGGGTGCTAAGCATGATTCTACCCTTTCTCTGCAGATGCTCCTAGGGCACAGGAATGGCTGGCAATGTAGAGAGCTAATGGGCACCAACTGCATGCTAGGGGCATCCAAATAGGGAGGTGGTGTATTGGGAAGTTGCAGCCTGGGATACTTGGCTGGTAGTTTCCCTGTGGTGACAGGCCCAAAGTGATCTAACAAATCACACAGGGAATCATCCAGGCTAGTTTAGAGTCTAGAACCTGGGTTTCCTGATTCTGTTTTCTGCTTCCTAGATCATCTTCCTTTCCAGAGTAGTAAAGGGCTTTTGCTGTCTTCTGTATTAATAGTTTTTGTATCGTTCCTGACTACCAGGCTTACCCTGGGATGCTGAGGGTTTTGCAACTGGCTGTTACTCTGATGATGTACTGCATCAACTACCTGGTTACCATCTGTCCAGTGTATTTTTTTTCTGTGTCCAATTTTTAAGGAAGAGGAGCAGAAGTATCCAACCACAGTGCTCTCCTCAGATAATAGTCTTTGGTGGCTTTTCTACAGGGCCGTTTAAATGTCATGGGTGGCTTCAGTGTGAGTTCTCCTGTTTGTGCCAAACTTTTAAAAGACTACTTCATTGAGGATGTGTCTAATCTACTAAACTTTCTTTCCTGTTTAGGATTGTAAGTTCTCTCTTCCCAAAGGATGCCCTCAATTCCATTTTTGCACCTGTGTAGGCTTCCCTTACCCTGCCCTTCACTGTCTCTGTCTTCAACATGCACCTTCCCAGTGCCACCCACTGTCTTTCAAAATAATTTTATATTTCAAGTGGGTCTCCTTCCTACAATTCCTCCCTCTTTTCTATCTTTGATCTCCCCATTGACTCCGACAATGAAATCCAGTAAAATCCATGCTTGTTCATCTAATTCAGAGAGTAAACTCCACAGTAAAGAGAACTTGGTATTGAAGTACTGGTAAAACACAAGCCATCAGTAATCATGGGGTGGCTGGCACTGACTTCTGCTTCAACTAGACAGAAACAAGAGTTAGCAAGTGAATAGTTGTTCCCTTTACACAGTACCTGGCCATAAAGAATGCATCAGACACTAAGCATAACAGAGTGCAGGCCCTGAGCAGCATTATCACAGGTCCCCAATAAGCTTGGTGCTTGTAGATTTTGTGATAGAATCCAACAATCTTTAGCCGTTTTTCACAAATTACTTTGCTGGTACCACAAATACTGTGAAAGGCTTGAGCAATGCAACATTTCATGTCAAACCCACCTCTTTCTTCCATTGCTCCAGCCATTCCACAGCACACAAAGAACTGCCAATAGCTCTCTGCTCTACACCCATAAATAACAGAAATTGCCATATTTTTATAAATTTGGAATCAACATGAGCTGTTATGTAGCAGTTTCCCCAAAAGTGACTTTTAGTCCACCTGAATCTCCTGTTTAATGGCCCCATAACTTGCCTAAAATGTTTCCAGGGCTGTCTTCAAGAAACTAGGTGGCATGAGGAAATCCCTCACAACTGAAATGGGTTTTAAGAGCAAAGTGGGTTAAACAACAGAGTACTGACAGAGGTTCATTTAGTTACCATCACAAGATCTGGCCACAAATATATTGTGCATTACTCTACCATGAGTTATCATGGCTCTGACCCCTCTCGGGAGATCCCCATGCCACCACTGTATTAACGACTGCATCTGCTTCAGAATAACCTTATTAGCTTGCCACAGCTGAGCCAGTAATCTCATAGGATTTTTGTCCCAGTCCCTTGTGGGGTGTGATTCTCTTCTCCTTGAATCCAGTTTGATGCCCAAAATTTAATAAGTTTTCCTGGACCCTCTGCTCTCCCTCCCCCTCCCCTTTTATCATCTGCTGTAGGGACCATGAAATCCCCAGTAACCTCCCCAAATGCCATCAATAACTCCTGAAATGCCATGATGTTTGGTGCTTCCTTAGACAAAAAGCTGTGTTAATTAGGTAGGAAGAAATTTTTAGTCCCTCTTTTTAATCCAGATTTTTGCCTACGCATCTTGTACCAAGCACCTCCAGTAACAAGTGCAAAGCTACAGAACCCTTACACATACCTTTATCTATGTAAATGTTGCCCTCTGAAACCATTAAGTGGCAACTGAAATCTATCATGGTGTTCTCATAACATGTGAGCAGTTCTGTGTGTGATGGGGAGGGGGGGTATGGGTTTTTGTGTATGTGTGTGTGTGTGTGTGTGTGTGTCTCTCTCTCTCTTTCCCATCTGACTGAACCCTCAGACTGCTATTCCTTGTAATCTGCATCACTTGATCGAGAGGCACAAACGATACTGAACACAGCAAGGTGTCTATATAATCATTAACTCTCTCGCCCTCTGGATAGGACAAATGATATACAAGCCTAAACTCGCCAGGGGTCTTCTTTGGGACTGTGTCCTGGGGGAATCTTCTCCTATGAGTTAATGGAGTATTCCTAAATGGGCTGACTGCTTTCCTTCTGTGTGCCAGTTCTTTCCCAACTTTCCTTTCACAACCTCTGGCATCAAAAGCAAAGATATTGCATTCATAGCATGTGCATTTTTCAAGATCCATGCAAGGAATAGCAAAGCTATTAACAAACCCTTTGAATAGAAAAATCTGCTGTAACATGATCTGCAGTAGGCAAACATTTAACCACAACAGTGTTTAGATTATCCTTGCCAGGATGGAATAAACGCCTTTTAATTCTCTCTTGAACAATCCTTGACTTCATTCTCTTTCCCTCTCTCTCTCTCTTTTGTTTTGTTTTTACTGTGTTGGCCTATTTCTGGTAGATTCCCCCACAACATTGTGGGTTACACTTGTTTTGACTACACAGCTGCCTTCCCATCTGAACTGACTTTTTCTTGCTCGACTTCCAGCCTGTAATGTTTGCAGCTTTTGAGGCTGATATTAGGAGGAGAATATGACAAGTCCATGGGTAAAATGGAAGGGGCACCTGGTGGGGAGTTTGGAGCTGTTCCTAGCCTACTACCTGCTTTGTTACCTTGGATGAATTACAGTACCCTGGTGGCTATAGTTCCCTCTCTGTAAAATGATTACTGTGATATTTAAATTCTGGTTGTAAGGAGCTTTGAGATGCACAGCTGTAAACACTGTCTAAATGCTGTTAAAATTGAACTGGCCTCCTTGGCTCACTGACTAGCCTAAGCTATTTAGACCAAGGCACTCCAACTATTACAGCATGTCACTGTGTCCCATTACCCTGAAGAGTGTTCACCATCATTCCAGGGCTACTCTCCCAGGAGCACCAATGGAAACACTTGAAGAGTGTCTATAGGAAGTGGTGCTGCTGCTCTGCCATCACTTCACTTATGTTCCTCTTCTGTTCCCTTTTCTGTCTCACAGTCCTGTTTGGCAGGTTTGGAATGGAATACATCTTACCAGCTCTCTGTGACAGGGTATCTTCCATTGCTACAGCTATCAGTCGTACATTTAATAAGGATGGGAGAATCCCTAAATGTCATCTTGACACTCATAAACTGTGTTTGAGCTAAGACACTGTGTATTCTGTTTGGTTCTGGAGAAAACGGTGTTTTGGCAATCCAGCAGGAAAACAGTACAATGAATGAAATACATTTATTTCCTGTTAATAATAATGAAGTATGCCTTCTTTTCCCATCACTGGAATGCTTCTGGCCCTCAATAATATTCATCCTCTCTCTTTTTTCTGTGTACACTGTCTGTCTCTTGCTGCTTTTTGGTTTTTCTTGACCACTTTATCCAGAATTTATGTATTGCTTCCTTGCTTTGTGCTTGCTTGCTTGCTTGCTTGCTTTTTCTCACTGGTACAGATACAGGCTTTCCAGGTATTGCTTTAGCTTGTTTGCCAATTCTACTTTCCCTGTTATTTCTTTTGTATTGTTTCAGTGCTTTCCCTTTTTTGTTTCTCATTATTCTTCCTTTCTCATCAATTTTATCTGCCAGTTTTTTCCCTCTTTGCATATTTTCTCCTCTGGTGATCCCATCTTCTTTCCCCAGAATAACCAACCTCTTCCTTTTATTTTTGTCTACCTTTCATTCTCTTGATTACTCTTTCCAAAGGTTGATGAATCTAGCTTGCTCTTGAAATATTTAAATATTTAATAACAGGATGACAGCTATTCCCAAGACACTTGTGTCAGCGGACAGACAAGAACCCCCTACCCTTCCAGTCTCCCAGCAGGCCTTTTATGCACTAACATATACCCAGGAAACAGGATTGCTGAGGGGAAGGAAAGGTTGCAGTTGAAATTAAGTCCCCTTGAGCCATCTCTAATTCCTAGTCGGCTGAATGAAAATATTCAGACATGTAATTCCTTCAGCGCCTTTGTTGCAGGTGATAGTAGACGCTCTTCCTTTGTGCCTAAGTGCCTCTTTTCTCTTCATGACTGATCTGGCCCTGTTACTAGCACACATGAGAGAGAGCTGAGGTTATTCTGTGCTTTGTTCCCTTGAGCTCTTTGACCTCACATAGTAATGGACATAGCAGGGACATCACAGAAAGTGACTTCCCCAACCTCTGCTTGACAAGACCACCAAACTTTCTCGTAGGGAGTAACTGGCCCTCTTTCTGTGCCACACACCTTCCTGCTTTGGATTGAGCATTGGCATCTTTAAGAATCCTGTGTTGCTTCCTCATTAAGCTGGTACCAGTAGAATTGCAACCTTTTCTGTCTTGTATCATTTATTCCTATTTCCCCTTCTTTTGTGAAAAAGTTCGTCTTATATTGTTTCTTATATTCAGTGGTGTGATACAGAGAACACATGGTAGAGAAAAATAGACATTTGGACTTTTGTCTTAGGCAGTTTTGTTTCCTTTTCCCATCAGCAGATCTTTTTTTCCTATGTAGTTCATGTAATCCCCTGAGTTGTTTGAAGCCTCCGTTAATAATCTCACTGGTATTTCTCCACACTTACAGCTGTATTTCGTCTATTCTTTTGTTTTCCCATAGCTGGTGACAGGAGAGGGACAGATATTTTCAAGATATGCCCATCAGTAACTCACAGCTCAACCCAACTGATGAAAGGTCCCTTTTGAACTAACTGCCAGACGAGTCTTTCTCTTCAGCCCAGGACAAGAGGGATGCCTAGGAGTCGTATCTGAGATAGTAAAACATGTCAAAATGGCAGCTGCTGAAGGAAAGCAAACCCCTTTTCTCCAGAATTATTCCCATATCTCCAGTTGCATGTTTATGCATGTAGTTCTGTATCACCAGTACTCCTATTGTCTGGTCTGGACTTGAGTCTGTCCTCCTCTCTTATTTTTTTCATGGCTTCACCTTTGCAAATTATACTAAGCAGAGAGCTTACCAAGGTTCCTAGATGAAGAACAGAAATCCATTCACCCTTTCTTCCTCATTTCATTTCCCTTTTCTTCACAACTTTTGCATGTGCTATTTGTCAAATGACTGACTTGTAAAAGCCTTTCTCTGCCCTCCAAAAATCTCCCATACAAACACACCAAACCACCACACACATTAATCTATGGAGAAAATACGTAATAGTTTTTGTGAATTCTTTGAAGAGATAAGTAGTCTCGTGTCACAGCATGTTATAGTCCTTGAAGACAGGGAGTTAGGAAAAACATTTCAAAACTTTGGGATTTTCTCAAACTACCTACTCTGAAATGAAACAAACATTTCAGAAGCCTAGCTGAGGCTGCATATTTATGGTTGGAACCAGAACCAGGTGTGGCAAAGCAGCATTTGCAATAAGGGCTCATTGTCTTCTGGTGTGTTAAACTCCTTCAGCCCCACATTCTGTTCTGTTGCTTCAGCTAATGACTCTTGCCTGACTCCTTTAACTGGAAGGTGGAAGTCCCCTCCTGTACACCCCACACAACATGTCAAGTTAAACACAAGTCACCTCCACTAGTGCCAGTGGGTGGGGGGAAGCACAAAGGAAAAATATAACAACAATTCTCCTCAAGCTTTTGAAGTGTTAGACGATCAATCTGTCTGCTTGAGTCTGATTCTGAATCCCTCTTTAAAATTCATCAAATGTTTGAGCCTGAAGTTCCGTCCTGACAGCATCTGTGAGTCTCTGTGGAGACATCTGCTCCACAGTTTCACAGACGCTCTCTGTGTTCACATGAGAAGGGTTTGATCCAAAGGCCTAGCCGGAGTGAGACTGTGTGGAGTTGTAACTAGACAGACAGTTTTAGCAGGGTCCTGTGGAGTCTCAGTAGCAAAGACCCTGTGGAGCTGGAGTACGTGTTCTGTAGCAAGGGCCAGAGGTTTTTTTCTGCCTTTCAACTAGACTTTTCTCCACCAAAACCAAAATAGCTACAGGGACATTTTTTGGGGAGAGGGGAAGCAGAGTGCCATAGCTTCTTGGATGCTTTTAATGGCACAGTTACACACTGTGGCAGCAATAATGATTAAAATTAAACTCTGAGTGTTTATTATTGGAGAGCTAGGAGCATTTGCGTTTCCTCAAAGTAAGTAAGGCAAATAATTCTGAAGGGCTAGAAAAACTGCTTTCCTTCCACTGTGTCTGTGTGGTTCCTACACTGTACTTGGCTGTTATCTCTCAATTAATGTCAGAAGTAAACCAGAATTGCTATTTCATCTTGTTCAAACTTACATACACCATAGATGTCAGTACTCAAGAGCCAGGAATTGCCTTTTACTATGCTGTATGTATGTAGCACCCTTAAAAGAGAGACTTTAAAGGGTTCATGTTTTGACTTAGCATCATATAGATTTTCCAATAGCTTTCCTGGACAGTCTGCAGTGTCAGTAGCTTTTCCATCACAATGGTCCCAGAGACCATTTTAGGCAAGCAGTACTCAGTAGCTGTGGGTTTTAGCAACAGCTTTAGTAATTGTACTGTTTTCACAAATACCAGCAGCACATTAAAAATAGGCTGGGGCCACCTTTAAGGGTTATGAAATAATCTGAATTCACTCCTTGTGAAATTAAATCTGTAGTAGTTCAGACCTATGGGTGGAACTGTAAGAAGTCTTCTGAGATGGAAGCTTGCTTTATAGGGCAGCCTTCTATTTACTGCATCACAACAGCAAGATAATAATTTGCTGATCTGTCATTAGTGCCATCATTTTAAAAAAATATCCTCTTGTGTGTTTTCTTTGCTTTAGGAATCATGGCTCACAAACCCAACAAACCAGCAGCATTAAACCGTAAACAAGATGCAACTTTTTACTGATCATGTATTTGAAAGAGTATTTGTTGACCAAATTCATAACTCCTTTATCCTTTCATTTTATCATGCGTCTGAAGTCACTTAGAGAACTGGTGAATTATTTCTTCACTTTTTGCTACCTCCATAGGTAGCAAATTCAGAAAAATCATTTTGCTTCCTGTTATTCACTGGTAGCCAGAGCTGTAACCCAAATGAGGTGGGACATCTGGTAGCTTTCTCATTCTTCTGTCTACACCTGCAAAATGCTGTCTAGTCTCTGCTAGTTTCAGAAAAGGCAGGACGTGCAGAGGGAGTGTCTTCTAAAACTAGGATCAGGGGAACCAGCAAAAAAAGCAAATAAATAAAATCTATGGTAGGAATATGTCTCCAAAAACTGGAGAGTACTCTTTTAAAAATGCCCTTAGTTTTTCCCCAGTTTCTTAGTTGTGTGTACTGCTGCCCAGCATTTATTTTTATGATGCCCATGTCCAAGGATTTCACCACACAGCAATGGCTCCTTCCTTTTGTGCACTACCCAGCAAAGTAGTTGGTGGATTTCTTTAAACTTGAAGCTCATGATATACTCAAAATGATGCCTTAGACTAATAAATTGGTATTTTCCATTACCTGGTCCTACTTAGTTCGGAATCTACCACAGACACATTGAGGCGATCAGCTATCTGTAAACACTGACATATAAAGCAGAAGTCTTCCTCAGTCTCAAGCACAGCAGCACAAAACATAGCATTTGAGTGGAAAATGCAGTCCTTCCTGTAATGATAATTTGGAAGGTAGTAGTCTTAAGTAAGGGTGTTTCGTCTTCATGAAGATCCCCTGCCCTCAGGTACTGCTGCAGCATCAGTCACTTCAGCCACAGCCGTTCTCCTCCCCCAAACAGCTACAAATCACAAACAAAAGCAAGTTTTTTTAAGCCGTAATTTCCTTTGAGACTTACTGTTCACAGATCCTAGCAGAAGTTTTGGCACATCCTGAGCCCCAGTCAGGATGACTGGAGTCAAGCAGATTGCAG
Organism: Corvus cornix cornix; assembly: GCF_000738735.6. NCBI lineage: Eukaryota > Metazoa > Chordata > Aves > Passeriformes > Corvidae > Corvus > Corvus cornix. The sequence goes on along the minus strand of NC_046333.1, from coordinate 107,378,981 downwards.
GTTTGAAGGGATACATCGCCTCCTCCAAAAGGCACACCATTGGGAGGGCCAACGGCCCTCAGCCTGCTGCCAAAGCAAGGGCTACACAAGCCACTCGAATGGCCATTCTTCCAGTTAACACAGACAGCAGATTTTCATTTTATTTTCTTTTTTTTTTTTCTGACACACACAAATGTCTACTTATTCCATTTGGGAGATGGATATAATCCGTAAAACTCAGTGCACATAAGCCAGATGGCAGATCTGAGTAAGTTGTGACCAAAAACTTTTGAACTTTAGCCCAGTTCCACACCAGTGGAAGATGTGTCCCCAGTGAATCTGGTATCTGTGCTCATTCAGCATAGCTAAGAAGGGCACAAATAAGTCCTGTGCAAATAATTATGTTGGATCAGTTTATGCCTAACATTTATATATACCCGCTTAATTGAATTGAGTGTCTAATCCCAGGGTTCATTATCTATTTCCCTATCTAAGTTTTTTTTTCCTATTTATGTTCAGCACCCAGCTGTCCCCTCCTCCAAATGGTCAACCATTGCCCCGTAAAAGACTAAACATCAGCTTCCCAGACCTGTATCACAGCACAGCAATTTTCTCAGCAAGGGGGCACCGGGAGCTGGGCCTGTTCCTGACACTGCATGAAAGTATTTAGGAGAAAAAACACATGGAAGTGTTAAAGATGGAGTGTTACAACCCACCCCAGAAGGCAAGGGTAACCCAGGTTCTTATTAACAGATCCCTTGGGATGGATGGTCAGTGTTTGTATATATGTAGAGTTTGCTTTAGAACAATTTGGTCACAAAGCAAAGCAAAAGCAGATATGCAGCCATTTTGGTTATTATTATCTATAGTAATACAGGAATATGAAAGCATAAAAATATCACTTAAGAAAATGTATATGGGAAAAGAAAGAAAGAAGGAGAAAGAAAGGATAATAGTAGAAATATACCACCACCTGTGGATCCAGTGACAAGATCTGATTGTTGCAATTTAGATGTCCTTTGGTCAAAGCAACAGTCTTGATCCATTGGGGGTTGGGAAGCCCGCAAAACACAAACTTTGTTGGGTTAATATACACTCAACTCAGGTGAGAATCCCCAGGTACTGCCCCTGGAGGGGGAAGGTTGTAATCCTTTGGTGAAAGGCCTCAGAAATGAGTCTGGGGGTGCTTTGGGGGTCTTTGATGGTTTATGACATCTTCTAAGACATGACAGCTGCCTCTGATGTCAGTTGAGCCAGTTATGCCCCATCAGACCTTCCCCAGGAGGAATGGGGAGAGTTTTAGCACTGAAGGAGTTGTGACAGGGAGGACAACTACCATGATAAAAAGCACCACCCCATCTTGCAGGATCTGCCTCTTGCCAGCCTCAAACTTTGGAGTGTAGCCTCCCTTTCTGTCCTGTGCTAATCCACCTCACCTCCTCCCCTTGCAGGGAGGTGCAGACCTGGCCTCAGCAAAGCCCCCTGGCACCTCCACAAATGGGCAATTGCATTGAGTCATTAACAGTGAACAGTCCAGTCTCTCACACAGAGCACGTTGTTCTGGAAGCCCTCCTTGACAGGTCTGCTGGAGAGAGTTTAGCATGATACTCAGGACATGGCGTTGCTGGCTTTTGTAGTAACCAGAATAAAGCAATAAAAAGATCAGTTAAAATGCTTGCTGGAAGGTATTGATAGAAAAATTCTTTCTGCACGAAAGATTATAAACAGAGCTTTATCTCAGGATAGATTTGTTTTAATTTGGCATTGATGTATTTGATACCTGGTAGGATCAAAGAAAACAGAATCAAAGAGTGAAATACAGGCAGAACTGCTTCTCTGAATATTGGCCTCTTTTATAGATACAAAATCTCAGGACTAGAGTGCTCAAATTTATTTGTACTGATGTTTGTTTAAAGATCAATATTAAATAAATTGGTCTGGAAGCTATAGTCATAAAGCAGCTGTCGGACTAATGTAATCCCACAATGCTATTTTGTCTACTGCATGAAACCTGGTTAGCTGTGTACTTCTAATAACATGTGGAAGTCTAGTGAAAAAGAAAATAGCTGAACTGGATTCAGTGCACTTGGATTAAATATGTACATATCCATTTATTTGAAATTTCAGCTTGCTGACCAGATTGTAAATCAAGCCTAGCTTTCAGATTTTCATGGTAAATTCCAACTTGAATTTAAACAGTCATAGAAAGGATTTTATGCTGTCCATGTTGAAAGAAGTGAGGGGAGATATAATTGTAAATCTGCCTGTTTTGGCTTTGGATGTGTAATAAATCTCCAGTGTCTAAATATATACAGTTTATGTGTTTGATAGTAAACACAGGTTTCTTCGCAGCCATTCTTCTGTGTTTCTGTTGACAATTTGCAGGGATTTTCTCTGTGATTTCCCTCAATGAAAACAAGAAGAAAGGAAATATTTCAAAATGTAGGGCTGCTTTGCATTATGAGAGTCACATGAAGGACCTCTGACAAGCCTAAGATGTGTTTGAGAGGCTGTCAAAAATGCTCTGAGCCAAAAATGAGATTTGTTTGTACAATGTAAACCAGTTTATCTAGAGGTCCAAGGGACACCTGAAAGCTTTGGATAAGCAGTTTTGGATGAATTCAGCAGCTTTTTTAGAAGAGCCTGCCCTCCAGGTTCCCCTCACTAGTCAGAGATGAAAAGGCAGTTGGTGCCTCATCGCCATGCTGCGATTTACGGAGCCTGTAACATGGCCCCATTGACTTTGCCTGCCCACACCAAAGCTCCCCAGATTCCAGTGCACTGAGTTCCAGATGTCAATTAGTGAGAAGCACCCCAACTTCTTGTCCCATTTAGGACCCAGATGTCCCAGTACAGTAAATTCTTCTATCCTCGAAAGCCAGCATCAGCCTCACTCACTGGGCTGCAGCTAAGCTCCCAGCTAGTGACACACACAGGTGGCGAGGGGGTATCTGCCTTTTTTCTACAGCCCATCCACCTTACCTGCGTGGCTTTAATGCCATTTTCATGACTAGAGCTGAACAGCTGAAACTGTAAGTAATAAGTGTCTTCTCAAATGTGTATTCAAGGGGGAACTGCTGGCATCCTGAAAGCTTCAACACCCTTATCTAAGTGACGTCGGGAGTGTATGGATGTGTCATCTCAGTGTCGACAAGTGGATGACTTGTGTGTCAGGCTCACAGTGTTTGCCCTCCCATACCACAACCTTGGCTGTATTTACACACTCTAATCCAGCTTTACCAGGAGCATAGACACGCGTGTGCATAGTCCATGGAATGAATGTCCATAGGTATAAAAAAGGACCTCTGTTTGGAGACACACCGTGAGGCACATTTGCAATCTGAAGAGCCATTGGTATTTAATTGTAAAAGAAGGTGTGGTATGGATAAAATTATTTTTCAGCAACTGTAGCATATTTGAATATTCCTGCCTCCTGAAGGGAGTTTTACAGAAATTCCCACTAGTCAGGAGACCATTGCTCATAGTTTTTGGGGATGCAGACTTTACTGGTTTTTCTCAACTTTCCTAGTGATTTCCTCTGTCTTCTTGGGCAAATCACTTAATTGCTGTGAAATGTAGCTGGTCACGATATTAAAATGGGGACAGTGATACTTTTTGTTGGTATGTAAAGCATTTGGGGAATTCTGTGTGAATATGACTTTTGCAGATTGTTTTGTGTGATCACGATGAAAAATACTGCTGCACGGAAAATATGACAAGAGGGCAGAGTATCCAGGCATGTCTGTGGGGGAAAACATGCATAAAGAAGAGCCCCAGATGACAGTACAGCCACCTGCAGCCCTGTACCAGGCATGCTCCAAAACAGCAGAATCCTGTCACTGTCGCAAACCACATCGTGATTTGCAGATGTCCAGCTGGATTCTGCAATTTATATATTGCTTACGTAGCAGTGCCTACCTGTCTGTAACCATGTATCTACAGATAGCAGAACCTTTTGTTTCTTTTTTTTTTTTAGAGATTAATTGAGTGCAATACAGATGGGACATTACCCCAGTGCATTTCTCCCCCTTGGAAATTCAGGAAGGATGCTAGGTTTATAGTCTGGGTCATAATCAGGAAAGGGCTTAACAAGGGGAGTGGGGGAAAATGGAGGTAGAGGAGACAATCTTTCCTTTTCATAAAATCAATTCTGTAATGTAGTTTAACTGCAGGTTCTGCAGCAAGGAGCAAAATCCATTTTCCAACTATTTAGGACTTTTAGTCCCTAGAAGCCTTGACCATGGAAATGAGGGAACCTGTTTACTAACATGGTGTGCTGCCACTCTGGCATGTTTTAAACGCCGTGAAATGAGAATACAAAGGCTATGAATTTGTAGATATATGACTGCACACTATATGTATAGTTCCAATTTTTGTAACAAAGACGTAAAAGTTAAAGCAGAAATGTGGCTGATTGTGCTGAATTATTACTCCAAGATAGATTCATCAAATCTCCCAGCTGTATAAGACAGGGCTTACTAATGAAGTTCCCTATCAAAAAGAAAAGCCTAATTTTGATTTGGCTTAGGTAATGAACTTCTTTCTCCTGGTGTGATTATCTGCATGGGGTGGCTAAAAGAGTAGCAAGAGAGAGTGCGCTCACAGAAGCATTATGCAAAATGTCTTTTGTCTCTTTTTGCTGGGATATATTAAATTTTCAATGTAGTCTATGTAATATAAAATTATGATAATGACTTTTGGCCCACTGTGAAGGCAGCTTGCTGGTCCTGAGCATGTGTGTCTGGCTTGAGCACTAGGATACACTGTGGGAGTTGCCTTTTCTATTAACAAACCTCTAGATACCTAATGATGAATTTTCTTTCACCAAATGTTCTCCTTTTGTCTAAAATACAAGCATTTTCTAAATTGCTTTTGAGAAAAACAAGAGAGGCAGAGAGGTCTATGGCAATGACAAGGGATATTGAAACAAAGCAAGGAATACAGTTAGCATCATTCTTGTAATTATAAACCAACCAAAAGGTTGTTTCCTGTAATAGTGAAAATATTTACTACCTTGTTGAAATAAATTATGGCATTGCATTAGTGAAGGAAAAAATCAAGCTATTTTCTCATAAAATGTCACTGCAAGTTCAGTAGCATGAAACTTGACAGTCAAATTTATTGCAGCTAATTGTATCAACTTTTGCTACTCATAGTCTCTTCAGTAATTGTTAAGTTTTTCTCCTCTTCCACCCTTCTTTTCCATTCTTCGTCAAAAAAAAGGCCAAACAATGAAAAAGATAGATAGGTGCTCTGGTTTTATTACCACTTATTAAACGAGACGTAAAATCAAAAATGAATATGTTTTAAATAGGAGGAGCATTTTGTAAGCTGAGTGTAGTTCACAGTTATCTTTGCAAGATCCTTTTTGATGTGGAAAAAATATATTAGCAGCTTGACATACAATTCCTGTGTTTTTCTACATTTCTGTTTTCTCCCTGTTGTCGAAGACAGTAAGACAAAACACAGAGTCCCCACCAAGCCATGCTTCCTACACAAAACTACAGTGGTCCCCATGTGACATCACTACAACGTCATTATCATGGTGTCATACTCCCTGGACTAAAATTTCAAGGGAGGAATGAGCTGCAGCAGCCCTTTAGCTGACTGGACCATTTTCAGTCTGTTCCCAATAGCCAGGAAAGAAATGTAATGAAACATACACCAAAAACAGAGCTCTGATGCTGCCACCCAAACGTCCTTGGCTGCACACGGAGGAGTGGCCTTCGGCAGATCTCCTCACAGAGCAGAGCTGCAGGATCTGGCCCATATTGTTCAGGCCTGTCATATTATTAAGGTGATTATTTTTCAAAGTTTCCCAGGAGAGCTGAGCTGCCCCCGGAGGCAGCTCCAGCCGGTAGCTTTCTGTGGCATGTGTCAGGGAAAGGGCAGTGCTGCGGGCATTTACATACCTGATGATCACAACAGAATTATCTCTGCCGTGTGCCTGTTTGCATGGACTTGATTTTAATTTGGTGAAACAGGTTTGTTGCCAAAAAAATGCTTAGCTTTTGCAGAATAATTAGGATTACTTTATATCAAAATCTGAGGGAAAAAAGATGAAGCAGAACGTGGTAGAATAATAAAAATAAAATCTTGATTTTTAATTTTCTGCTACTACAGAGAGCCAACATAACCTTTAGCAGATTAAGAGCAAATCTCTCCAGCAATGGAATCAAGCCTTCTTGCCGCCTTCTCTTCTTCTAAGTAAAGAGTGTATTGTAGGTTCCGCAATGAGTAAAAGCTCTGTGAATATCTGAGAACACATTAGTAGGTCTAAAGGTTGGGAATGTGTGCAATTAATTAATTAAATTATTATACAATATAGCTTATAGCACTGTAAGCCTGCATTCCTTTGACCCTCCTCTCTCCTTAGCCCTTATTGCTTTAAATGAAGACATATAGGAATGATGCCTGTCTCTTGCTGGCATTAGTTATAGGTTTCCCAGTGATACACATAATCAGAACCTTTCTCCTACATCTGTAAATGTCCTACCGATCGGTGGTACAGAAAACCTCTCAGCGTCTGGCATTTCTTTGTAGCTGCCAGTAATCTCTGACTGTAATCTTTATTAAATCACTCCTTTAGTTCCTGTGAAAACCATTTCCTTACTATGTATAGCTATTTAGATTTCATTTAAAAATAAATAATAAAACCTTCTGAGACATATGGCATTATACCACAGGTGTCATGCCCTTCGAGGCCGCCTTGTGCATAGCAATAGCTGCGGATCGATGAGAGAGCTTGAAGGCTCTAAGAAATGAGTCTGCTGAAAGTTCGAAAGGTGGAAGTCTCCAGTATGCAATGAGGTTATGTCTGTGTTGCGCTCGCTTTCCTACCAGTCGGGAGGCATCGTACTGCTCTGCTCGTGTGGCCAAAAAATATTGTTCTTTTGGTTACTACCCAAGCTTCTGTATGTTACCACTTTCTGGTTTTTCTTAGATGCAGCACTTAGGTAAATGCTGAATGGATCAAACTATATGAGGTTATGTTCAAATGGCAGAAAGAACGACTCTTGGCAGCCACATTCTGTGTTTTTATCCTTAATTCTTCATCTGTGTTTTATCAGCTGAAGCAGACAGCAGCAGATGACCAGAAACTTCTCTGCATAAGAACTTTAGAAAAGTAAAACTGGTCATTTTAAGAGCAAATGGCTGTGCTGCAGTCCAAGCACTCTGGAAATAGCGAAGTAATTGTTTAAAATGCCTTTATCTGGTATTGTCTCATTTATAGCAGAAATTACGAATTCAGCCTGATTATTTTCTAATCTCATAAACACCTTTTGGTGCTCAAAGAAGCCCCTTTTTCTTTCTTTGGGTTGTTTTGGTTCGTTTTTTTTGGGTTTTTTTTACTTCACTTCTTGATCAGTTTATTTTACTATGACATTGACTCAGTAGTTTTAGATCTTGCTTATTGCTTGGTCACAGATGGTTGCACAGCAAAATGTATCCACTTCATACATGCTTCTTCATACAGAGATGGTTAGATCTATGTAATATGCTTTGCCTTATCAGAATGCTGAGCTTTGAGTCATTCTTAGCATTTATTTGTGTAAGGAGATTTCATAGTAGGGTGGGGGGCTTTTGACCCATTCATGTTTGGTATATGCGCTCAGCAAACAGATTTCTGGGGTTTTGCCTCTGAGGGGGATATTTTGCTGGAGATTCAGGTCCACAGAGCTCTGTTCAAATCCTCTGGCAGTGGCACCACTGTATTTGTATTAATGTATCTCCTGTTCTTGCGAGTAAATGGCTGGCATTCTGTTTTTGTTGGTCTGCCAGCCAAACTATGAAGTGGTAATTGAGTCTGTTTTAAAGTGGAATGCTTTAGACAGTGCTTTAATTGTACTTGAGCCAATTCCATAAATATACACTCTAGTATTAAGTTATTTTCTACTATAAGCACTTACTCAGAATCCATTTGTATTGCGTTTAGTAAGTTTGTTTCACTTGTCTTTAAAAGAAAAAACATTTCTGAAACTCCTTCCTCCCTCTTGCATGCTTTTAAATTACAAAGCAGGTGCAGGTTTTTAAAAGTGATCTCGTCGTTCTTGTCAAAATGGTCCTGTCCCTCTCTGCTCCCTCTATCCATGTGTGGAAAACGTCGCATTTATTATCACACCCAGTTTTATGCATCTTCCAGATGATTTAACTGAACTGATGCTATGGAGGATATGCTGACTGGCACTTTTCCCATGCCTAATGTGTTAACAAAAGCCAATAGTGTCAGTTTTAACAGTTTTAGTTAAATTCCCATGATGCTCTTAACAAACGTTGAAACCTCTGCCATGTCTTACCCTGACAGATTCCCTGCCGTCATTGCACACTTAAAATAAATGTCATCCCCAATCAAAAAGTTCACATTTTTTTCTGACAATATAATTTCTTACTTTGTTCCTGTTTTATCTCTTCCTTCGGCACAATAACCCAAGGATGCATATGTTATTTCTTCAAAGTGTTTTGTTCCATCTTTTATTGTTAGAGCTGGAGCCACAGCAGCCAGTGATGGAAATAGCCCCTTCATTTGACTCACTGCAAAAGGAACTTTTCGGAGTGGGGCACATGGAACAGGAATTGTGCCTCCTAGGGCTAACTGATAGTGACCCAATGTGTTTGGAAGTGTGCTGGGTGGCAGTGTGTACCCACCAGGCGTGCAACATGGGGTGAGCCATGAGTAGGGAGTTCCACATGCTTGGAGAGATGCTTGTCGAGCAAACATCACCCTTCCTTTTCTACTATTTGTTTCACCACCTCCCCTCTTTCAAAGACAGTTTTTGTAGTGGGTAGAGGAGAGAGAACCCTACAGAATGCATTCTGGCCTCTACAGGCTACCCTTGGCTATATATTAGAGCTTTGAATTGGCTGGAATATTCTACCTGTGAGCACACATATTTATGCAGAGAAGCCCCTTTGTGAGCAGTAGCAGCGTCTCTTTGATCTAACCTGTGCGAGCCGTTGTGGCGAGATAGTAGGCAGAGTTTTTTTAATTATTGCATTATAGGTACAATTGGCACCTCTCTCTTTTCCTCCCTCCCTCCCTCTCGCCGTGTCTGTCGCGCGCTCAGAGACGGAGCGAGGTGGCTTTCACAGCAGCTGGTTAATTTCCCTGGCTTCACACTCCTGTTTAATGATCCGTTTCTCCTGTGCCACCTCTCTCATCTACTGAAAGATAGGTACAAATTGTACCTATAAAAATTATAATACAACCCTGGATTATCTTTGTTTTTCAAATTGTGATCATCTGAACTGACGTTTAATATTCTTTCCTTTCACAGTTCTTTAGAAATAGCCAAGAATAAATCACTGTGTCCTACACAAAGCATTTTGGTGTAAAGATTTTACATTTGGGGCATTTGGCAGCCTTTCACATGGTTGGTTGTTTTTGAAGGTGGAAGATAAATCCCATGGAGATATCATCCAAACAACCGTATGGCCACTAAGCCAGCCTGCAAACCATTGCAAATGGCCAGATATGCTGGCAGGTCTGGCTCTCGGGCTGCATCTGTCTCTGGGCACCTCAGAAGATCTTGTAGCGCTTGGTTCTGCTTGAAAGAGATGGGTAACAAATGTCTCTGCAGGAATGACACAGAAAGAGTTAATCCTTCCTGGGGACAAAGGGATCAGTTTCTTAAAGTCCTTCCCAGGGTTCTGATCCTATCAGTGGTGGGTAATAGGAAGGGGAAATTGTCACCCATACCTAATTGCTCTCTTATCTCTGGGAGTGGCCAAGATCAGGAATTAGGTATTTCAGTAGAGAACCAGAGGGAAGTTTGCACCACCACTCACCCTTTGTTATGTCCCTTCCAGGACTCAGCTTCACTGCCTAGGAGATGCCAATCCCTTGCTTTTGAAGAGTGCTCAAAAATATGTTTAAAATTTCTCAGAGTATGAGAGCATTTGTGATTTTTGTGAATTTATTTCTTTATCGTTTTTTAACTTAACTCTTAACTGGAAGAATATCAGGACAAAAAAAAAAATCTGTTTCAACACAAAAGCAGTGTAAATGTTGGGACCATGTTAAAGGGGTATCCAAAATAAATAATCTCTAGGGAAAAAAATCATCAACCCCAAACAAAAGGAAAACAGAGCAGAGTCAGTGCAGTTAAAGAAAGGTTGCGCATTTGAAACTGCGGATTTTAATTCAGCAGGAAGCTTTCTCTTGAGTATTACAACAGAGTTTAAAGGGACCTCCATAATGATTGATATTCAGTAGATTTTCATGTGTTTTCAAAGTTTCTTTCTTTAAGGAAAGCCATTCACATGCCTGATTAGTAAGCAGAGAGCGACCCTTCTTAAAAGCTGTGCTAGGAAGCTGGGGAATTCACGTAATTTAGAGAAACGTGTTGGACAGAGGGGTTTGGAAGTGAAGGTATACTGTCTTCCTAGGAGTAATGTACTAGAGAATCATTCTGAGGCACTGTATTTTCTATAAAGATACTGAATCACAGTTTGGTGAATTTAGACACCGGGTTTGAAGTCCTGTTCCTGTTTGCCATAGTTGCAAACAAAGCAAATGGAGAAGTAATTTCAGGCGCATAACCACGAAGTATTTTAGGAGGAAATGAAACAGTGTTTAGATGTTGCAGCCATCACAGGCGAGAGAAGGCAAGACAGGATGGGGATAGCGGAGAAAGAAGTTGAAAGGGAGCCAGAACCAATGCCATTAGCCATAAAGCAACTGATGGTGGGAACCAATTTCACAGATTTTGTTATCCTATTGTGAGTTTCATACTTGTCCTTCTCGGTTTCCTAAGGAAGATCTCACATGAGTGACTCTTCCCACCCCCATCTTCGTTTTGCAATGTAAGGGTAAGACAAAACCGGCTACAATTCACCCCTAGTGACCTCTTCTCTCAAGATGCCCTACTCTGCATCCTCCTGCAATGAAAGCCAAGAACATTTCAGTTCTTCTGTTCCCCTGACAGTCCCACCACAATACATATTCTTGATTTCCTCTTTCAAAGCACAGTGCAAATAAAAGAGGTCATACCTGCCCTGCTAATCAGTAAAGCTAAATCCAGAAGGCACTGTCTCATGAAAGCATTGTAGAGCAAGGAAGATACCCTGCAATCCAACCACATGAACAATGCAAGGATAAAATTTGTTTGACTGGAACATTTATCAAAGGATTGAAAATTATAAACACATACAAAATCCACCTGTAAAAAGTAGTAGCCAGGAAAAAGAAGGAGAATCACTGAATACATTTTTCACTGTGAATTGTTGCCCAGGTTCTGCTTGAAATTCAGGTTGTTTATAACCAGCAATCCTTCTGGAAATTGCTTTGAAGAAAGCTTAATGATTGGAGATTATCGTAAAGCCAGATTTCCATGAAAACCACTTTAAGTGCTTTTGGCATTCATAGGTCTTCTTTGCTTTGTGACCTTCCACTGCAAGCAGGTGGTGTTCCGAAGTCAGACATACTCTGTAAGTACATCTTTAGCATTAGATGGCTATTCCAAGAGCACACAAGCCAATGGTCAGTTCCACCTTTGCCCAGGTATGACTCTTCGGGATAACTCAATTTCCACATGCTGTACTTCCTCCAATTGTTGTTCAGACACCTTTAAAACGTTTTCATGCTGACCAGCAAATTGCCACAGCCTCAGATGAGTGTTCAGCAACACTGTGGTCTGTTTCCTGTACCTTCCATTCTGTTTTGAGCTGTGAATGTGACTACACTCGGGTAGGAAACCTTCTTCACAGTTTCAGCAAGCTTATGATTGCAGCATGTCAGCAGTGTATCTTTTGTCTCTGATCAACCACACACATGTTTTCTTACAGCCACTTCTTGTGTGTGTGTGACAGCAATCTCTGCGAGCATGCATGGCTTGCTAAGAACACCTAGAGGAGTATCCCAGATTCTTTGTGTTTATTTATCTTTCTCAGCCTCTAGAAAGCCTTTTCTCCTTGGCAAAACTGATGGTTTTCAGTGGTGTTGGGAACATGTGTTGGGGATGCTTTAATGAATGTAGAAATTAACATTGTGTGTGTTTCTTTTTCCAAATGTCAGCAATTTATGGTTATCTATTATCAGTGTAATGGTATTTTCAGTAGTCCATCAGTCTAAGTTCTCTCATCAGTATGATATAACAGTCACATATACATCCTGCTGTACAGACAAAGATGTGCAAGAGGTGAATACTTAGTCAAAGGCACATGGATGCAACAGAATGACACTTTGTCAAGGGAAGTTCAGATTGGACATTAGGAAAAGATTCTTCACTGAGCAGGTTGTCAATCACTGGAACAGGCTCCCCACAGCACCAAGCCTGTCAAGAGTTCAAGGAACATCTGCAGGACACTCTTAGTCATATTATTGGTGTTCGGTAGTCCTGTGAGGAGAAGGGAGCTCGACGTGATGATCCTTTATGGGTCCCTTCCAACCCAAGATATTCTATGATTCTCTGTTTTCTGTAAACAATCTTGTACAGGATTGATATTACACAAGTTAAACAGAGATAATTTTCAACCTATTACCTTCACCACAAGGGAGGCACATCAGCTCAGATATGCAGTCCCTTCTTGCAAGGCCATATACCAACAATATTACCACTAAGTTATCTGGAAAAGGAAAAATCCTAGCACCCATAACAATTTATTTTCAAAATCCTAGCTGCTGTGCATTTTCTTTTTTCTGTTTTGGTTTGGGGTTTGTTTGTTGGTTTTGTTGGGGGTTTTGTTTTGTTTCAGTGGGTTTTGTTTTGTTTTGTTTTTTGTGATAAATGCTCTGTTTTTGGTTTTCAAGCAGCAGAAAAGAAAAACATCTCCCTTAATCTGCTCTGACTTTTGTCTGAGTAATTCTTAGGCATTGTACCCTGAGAAATCTATTCAAACCCTTCACACTTCTAAAATGGAATGTGGAGAAGTATAGTCAACCTATAGGGAGTGGTTTTAACAAGGCTGAAATGTTACATACACACACGCACATATATGTGTACATATATGTACATACATGTATATATATTCAATCTGTAGAGCAAATATACATCTATACATTACTTTTAAAAAGTGGGAAGGGTTTCAATGGGCAAATGAATAAGAAAGGTCCCAAGTGAAAAAAATGAAATAAAGTATAGATAACATTTTGATACAGAAATGAAAGAATAACCTGGCAGAAATGATTTTTTTGGAGTCAGAAGTTGCCTTTGCCTCCAACAACTCTGCCACTCTGCTACGAAACAGGGAGCACACGTTCCCTCCACCTTTCCGTCGGCTTTGCAATCAGCCAGGCCCTGTGGGGAGGGAGGGGGGCTCCCTACTGTATCTTCCTTCATCAGCATGGCATCTCTCAAGGGGCCTGCAGTGAATCTGTTAAGATTAGCTGTGCTCCACATTAGTGACAGGAGCTGCCTGTCTCTCAGGAGTACACGGTGGCATGGTACTGCTTCCTGTTTGAGCAAAATCAAGGCTTTAATTGCAAGGAATTTTTTTTCATTACCTGTTAATTGATAAATCATGCTCGCAGGTCTGTGAAACGAGCCACATTGTGAGCGGTCTTCCAGGTTTCTCTTCCTCCTCCCCTAGAACCAGGACATATCTAATACTAGGATCAGAGCAGTGGTGGCAGGGAAAAGCCTCCATCCCACAGCACCCCAATGAACAGCTCCTAAAGCAGGCAAAGTGGGCTTGGGAGCTTGTGCCTTCCTCTCATGTAGGTCCTCAAGTGATGGTGCTTCAGCTGGGAGACTTCGTACTTTACCCCTTCCATCCTGGGGTGACAGCAAAGGCAGGTTTTGTAGCCCTACTTCCCAGGTTCATTCTCAGCTGCCTGGATTTTGAGCAGACCCCAGGTTGCTGTAGCTTGGCATGGGCTTGGCTAGAGACAGCAGCAGAACTGGGAGGTGGAAAGGTGAATTTTAAGTCACCTTCATGCACCTGCGTGGGTACATGCAGCTGCGTGCACACAGACACAGCCTCTTTCGTGCATGTTAGCCACAGCTATGGATCAGGCCTTTGATCTAAAATCAACAACAAAAAATGAGTTGGGCATTAAAGTCACTGTCTTCAGGAGGCACATAAAACATGCATTTTTTAAATATTTCTTTTGTCATTTCTGTCCTTTTATTCTTGCTACTATTGCAAGTAGCAAGAGGCCACCGTCTTGGGAGGAACAGTAAAAATCCTGAGTATAGTGAAATAATTTAGCTGATAATTCCCCACTGTATAATTTTCTACGCTTCCTGCTAGCTGACCTTGTGGGCTCCTGTCAGGTTGCTAAGGGAAATCCAGCAGGACTCCTGCTCTGCTCCTCTACTTTTAAAAAAGTATTACAGGAAACAGAGGCATGTTTATGTCAGCTTAGTTACGTGTGTATTTGATCAAGTAGCACGCTCTAACCGTTTTCCTTGCCTTTTATTTTCTTCCTTATTTTAAAATTGGGGTGATAGCTCTGTAGAGAGGAGCTGTTCCTAGCTAATCCCTTGGCGTTTTCAGCATGAGAAACATCACCGAAAAGGTAGGGGGCAGGCATATGTGCGTGCAGGAAAGGTAATGAGTGTAACTGGGGTGTTTGAGAAAACTGGTGGAATTGTGTCCAAGACTGCCTGTGTCTGGTGTCTTTATACAAAGGTAGGGCATTGTCTGCACTAAACAACACTAATAATGAGGGACGGGAGCATTAAGGTTACTGCTGCCAGGTCATACCACCTTGGTAGTGTGAGCACAGCTGTTAAGACCTCCTAGACATTTGATGACTTGTGCACAAATGAGTCTCGTTCCCATTCCGGTTTTCGGCAGACAAATGTTCCTCACAAAAACACATCTGCCGTGGGTGGTGCTTTCATTGAGAGTAGCACAGCAGTGAGGACACAGGCTGACTGCACAGAAATAGCTCTAGGTAATACAGAGATAGCTCTGCACTGCATCTAGGTGGTCCCTCTCCGGACCGCGGAGGCTTGGATGGGAAGCACGGGCAGGAGGCTAGCACTGCTGCTGCCTGTGCTGCGCCTGGTGTGCAGAGAAATTGAAAATGTTGCTCACCAGGGCTATCAATCTGGCACCTTTGACATCTCTCAAAAATAAATGAATCTGTTGGAATGGATTTGGCTCATATTGCAGTTTTTAGTGCCATGATAGCTGTAAAAATAAAACTTCAGATCTAGGCTGTGCTGTGGTGCCATGATGTGCCCTGGTTTGGAATTTGACATTCTGAGGTTTGAGCTAGGTTCTTTTTATTCATTAGCATCCTTTAGGTTTTCCAACTTATAATGGCAGAGTAGCCTTTGGACCTGATGCCGGGCCAGAGAAACCAGGCTCATCTGAGGAACCCAGATTGTCCCTGTGGCCTCTAACCATATTACAGGATCTTCAAGGTTACTCATAAGGGGTTTTGGCATGATAGGCACTGCAAGCAGGTGCAGCCGTTGCCTCCACTGTGATTTTCCCTGACCTAGCAAAGTTTCCCTGCACAACTCGTACAGGAAATAACAAACCATTGATTGGTGTCTGACTTGTTTGTAGGTAATTGTAGGCCATTGATCTAACCAAGCTGGAGCTGTGGCACTGTAAGCTGTGCAGCCCTCATTACCTCTGACCTGGTGACTGCAGCATCGAGTCATTGGAAAACTCATCCAGAAGAGAATTGTTCCTTAGGTTTTTGCCTGCTGTAGAAAAAGCAAAGGTGAAATGGTCATTTGTAAGTTTTAGTAGGCTGCACGTAATAACTTTGCAGCCTGATGTATAAAATTGCATGGTATGCTTGGGACAAACCAGCTTCCTATATTCCTGCTCTTTACAGGAGGAACTGGATCAGCTGGCTTGCACTGTGTCCCAGCTGTCACAAGGAAAATGCAGTCATATTTGTGATCAAATGTCAGTAGGCTATGGCACAGATCTGGGAACGTGACATTGCTTTGGATCAGATCCTTTTAAAATTCAGCAATAGTAGCAAATTATGTCTGCAATGGATTAAACACAGGCATTTTTTGATCTACATTCAGTTGCATGCCCCAGAATTTTTATCAATAAGTCTACGATTTATAGGCATTGATTTTGCAAGGCCTTTAACAGGAAAATAAAAAGGGTCCTCAAGATCGAACTCGAAAACTATTGCTCTTGCAGCAATCTGGTACTTTATATTAGTGAAGGTGGCAAATCTTTGATCAAAAGAGCCTAGAAAATAAGTTGTCACAGAGATTATTTCAGCATGTTTGGTGCTTTTAATTAATGCTTTCTTTTGGAAAGAAGCAAACCCTTTAAGTAGTCATGTGAGTTCTTTGTCACTTTGTCTGGTGTGTTCATCCTCTGTACTTCCAGTTTCACAACCATATACACAGAGTAAACAAGTCCTGTATAAAGCATAGATTTCTTTGCCCCCCAGTTTCTCTGCTCTTCTGCATTAAGAGTTTTGCAATCAGAAGAGAAAAAAACATAAAACGTGTTTCTAAGGAAAGAAAACTTCACTCATTTCTATTTTTTTTGCCAGCACCTGCATTCATAAATAAAGGAAAATATTGTACCTGCCAGGAAGTATTATACAAGGCACTTTCTTTCATGTCAAATTCCATTATTTTGAACAGGTTGTGTAAGGGCATTCAGCCTGCTGCACTGGGATATGCAAGATGTGTTTGCGTGGTTTATATTTGTGCCCAGTTTTGAATACATTTGATGTTAGCAGTGGATTTTTATGTTTGCTGCAGGATGTTATTATACCACAGATGACAGGACAGCAGAAACTGCCATGTAAGTCTGGCTGCTGGGCTGTCGGTCTCTGAGTTCAAAGCACCAGAAGGGTGTATTTGCAAAACTGACGGTAGACACAGGGCGTTCAGACTATTTGGAGCAGGGTTTCCAATGCAACCAAGTATAGGCAGCCCCATGGACATGACTCCTAACAGAACAGGTGAAGAGGTGAATCCTGCCATCTGACACACTCCACACCGGCTACCACTTCTACTAAAAAAAATTACCAGTTTGTTCTATCTGGTAATGGGCTAGAAATACATCTGTGGACTGCGAGAGATGCAGATGCTGTTCCATATCTACAGAAATACCATACAAATAGTAATGCACTTTTCTTTTCCTACACACTATTATGTGTATATTTTTCACTGACAGACAGGTGACTGGTTCAGATGGGCATAGACAGTGTAATTTATGCATCCATTTGGCATGTGCGTGTTTCCAGATCATGGCATTGTCTTCTCTTCCTGCTAGATAAGTTGAAACATTGACAGGCAGTGTGTTCACTTTTTCCTTTTATTACAGTAATTTATAAGATATTTTAGCTAACAGGAGAACAGCCCAAGGGGGCATTCTCATGTTAATTACCAAATGTGGGCTTGTCAAAATCAAATAGCTTCAGGAATAATGCAAGTAATACTGCATCATTATATTGTTTGGCCCTCAACCCCAATATTAGCTTTTAGAAGAAAGGGGGAAAAAACCCCTTATTTGATGGGGCTTTTAAATTAAAAAAAAAAAAAGAAGAGAGAGACTGACCCATCAGAGACCAGAAGAAAAATGCATGGGAAAGCATGTATTTTAAGACTGAAAGAAGTTCAAATACTGCAGTGAGCTTGTAGTCTGTTTTAAAAAAATATTCAGCTAAAAACAAAAGAACTGTCACAATGTTGATTGCCATTCTCTGACACTCCTTATACAGCTGAAAGAAGTTGCATTCGCTGTAATGTTCCATCAGAAAATTCTGCTTCCAACATTGTGGCATAGGGTTTGCAGCTGTTCTTGTTTCTCCTTTTGGAACACCCGTGATGGGCCACCCAATATCACCTCCTTACAATATTGTACCTCCTACCACACTTTGGCACACTCCACAAACCACCCATCCCCTTCAGGTACTCCAAGGATCTGCCAACAACTGGGACAGCAGAGAAGATACATTCATAAATACATGCACAGAGACATTGACACTCATACAAACGTTGCTGATACATACTGTGTCATCATTTCTGAAGCTGTCAGCATGACCAAAGGGGTTCCAACACCATCAATTAAACAGCTTTTACACGGCATCGTTGATTTCTGGTATCATGTACTTGAGGGTTTGAGGTGCTCAGTCAATAATTGTGTTTTCTCCTTTACATTGCACAATTCACTTTAGCCCACCCTACAGACTATCTCTGTCACTTCAGAAACCATCAAGGAGAATCTTGTCATGCAATCTGCTGATTCCTCAGTGCTGTAAATGTGAGAGAGGTGGGTAAGGGAGGATTTCTTTCTGTGAAGGTGCTCTGCCATTCTGAAGTTTGAGATGGTATTTCAATTTTAATTAACTGATTTTGTGATTTTGTGCTGCTATCATGTTTCATGGCACAAAAGTAGAATAGAGTTTACTAAATATTTAACAAAACCACATAAACCTTTCCCAGTTCCAGAACATTACCCAGTCAGAGTCTTGTCCTACAGACCTTCCACGTGAACCCCTCTTATTGCCAACCGGCTTCTCGCAGGAGGCCATTTCCAAAAACAACCAGATTCCAGTCTTGTTGAACTCTTTTGGATAACAAGGTCTAAATCTACAAATCCCTGAACAAAACCTCCTGGCATTAGTATCCACCTGGTTGTGCCAGAATAGTGCTGGTGAGCTGAGCATTTCTGACCAGAGTTGCCACCTTTTCTATGAAGAAAAATACCATCTCTCAGTTCAAACCAGCTAGGGCTTTGAATCTTAAAACCAACATGCTGAATTTGACCTAGAAATTAGTAGTTAGACACTGTAGTTCTTCAAGGATTATAGTCTACAGTACCTGCAGTTACTGCATGGGCCTGCAATGAAAGCCCCATAAGTACAAATATCCTACCTCCAGGGGCAAAGGCAGATAGCATCTCTATCAGCTCATATTGTGAAAATACAATCTTCCTGCTAAGCAAAAGTGATAAGAGGAGCTCTTAGTAGTCACTATTACCTGAATAGGTAATACAGACAATTTTTCTCCAAATAAACGGGTTTAGAAGGTAAGCCTTAATAATCATTTGCCAATGTACTTCCACACATTTTTTTCTTGTTACTTAAAGTGCAGTTTATTTGGGTGGAGCTTTAGCCTGGTTTCTCTGCCGTGTTCATCAGTACCTGTGAGATGCTTAGGTAAAATACTTTTCCTAGTTCAAATCAGAAGAGATGGAGGTTTACAGGTCTGTCTGCCCTGGTACCCGAATATGCTGTGATTCATGTTGCTTTTCTTACATGTCTCCTGGTTCTCCCTTTGCACCTTGACAACACTGATGACAGAGCAGAATCTTGCAGGGAAGGCGTTTGTGACCTATCGGGTCAGGAGTGGGGGGGAATCACCCCATCAATCCTCCCTCAACAGTGTCCCAGAACTGAAGGTAAATGTCAAAGGTAGCAACTTTTGGGCCCAAACTCCCTCTCCTCTGTCATATTTAGGTCATTGGTATCTTCCATTGACAGAGCAGCTGTTCTTTATGTAGGAGACACTTGGATTTGACTCTTAGGCTTTATTGTGTGTGTCATGTCACTTCCAGAAATTCGGGAAACATCACAGGCTGAAATTCAAGCAGAAAAGACTCATTATTCTTAGAGACTATTACTCAAGACCTCATGGTGACTCTTGCAAATTGACTCTGACAGGTAGTTATCAAACACCCCTATATCTCCTTTAGAGCTTGCACAGCCACAAGAAACCTGTCTGGATCTGACTAGATCCTGAAAATAATTCTTCACAGTCTGAAACACTTGACTCCATCACCTGAAGCAAACAACCTGGATTAACCAGCTTGTTAAGCACCTGTTTTCTTTGACTCTTGCACAGTTCCAGCAGATTTCAAATGCTCTTTTCCTTGTAATCAATACATTCAGAACTGGGCTTAATCCACTGGCATTTTAGCCATCATCCTTTCTGCTTCATTAGTTTGAGGTCATCTGAATTGTACAGCATAGCTGATCCTGCCTTAAGGCAGGGGGATGCTCTAAGTGACCTTTTAAGGTCCCTTCCAACTCTATTTTCAATGATTCTATGATATGATCTGTCAAGACAAAATAGACAAGCAGGTACTTAAGGGTATTTAGGATATAGCTTCATCACTATTATGGTTTGATACCTGTGCAGTTTTCCTGCTTAGATCCATAGCAGTCAGTTTTGAGTTTTAAGAGATGCTTTTTAAATGCTTCTTGAAAATATCTGTACAACTCTCAGATGCTTAAAAAAAAAAAAAAAAAGACAGGGATTGTTGGCATTTAACAAAGGAACATCTCACATCTCCCACTCTATGTCAGCTGCTATCGTACCACACAGAAGAAAAGCATGGCTAGCTATACAAGGGGAACTACAGGCTATCAGGGGCACGTGCATTAGTGATGTCTAATAAGAATCTGTTGGTGTGGAAACTGGAAAAACACAGACTGGTTAGGGGAAGACAACTTTACCATTGCAGTAAGGTGACCTGTACACAAATCCTAGTCACTAGGTCAAGCCTCCTATTTATAATGGCCATTCTTTATCAAGCACAGGCTGGAGGCTGAAGATTTCCAGTATTTAAGGCCAAGCATACCTACACCACAGACTCATTGTGTCCTTGAGCCTTTTTCTTAATTTATGCTGAGCGGTGTTCTCAGCTGTAGTGATTACCAAAGGTAGCTTTGATGGAGACTGCAGGAGAGAAATGAAGTCTCTGACAGGGTTTCCATGCAGCCAGTTCATGGTGATGATGCTGTTGCGTAGAGTTGGCTGAAGTCAGCAGGTCAGATACAGATTCTACAGTTAGCTTATGGAGAAGCTCCCTTGCTCTAAAGGATTTAAATGGGAACACTGTCAGGTTTGCTGTTCCTATTGAGCTCAATTTTCTTGGTGGACTCTACGTGGAGAGAAAGTCTCAAATGCATCCCAACCCTAGGTCATTAGGGGCTTTAAAAGATTACAGTCAAGACCTTGAATTGTATCTAGTAATAAATGGCGCATTAGCAGAGTGTGTGGAGCTTACAGTGGCTTTGTATAGTAATACCCCAAATACAAAAAAATTAAATATACCACTTAGATGAAAATTTACTTCATTTTGATGAAGGAAAGCAGGGAAAGGAGAAAGCAGTGGAAGAAAAACACAGGTGTCTTGTGTTCTTAAGCTGCTTAGAGGGCTGAGCTAGCTAATAGGAAACAGATTCCTCTACTTAATAGAACATATATGATCTTAGGTGAGTCTACTTGATGATAGTAGATTTTTGGTTCAAAATGAGAATTCAGCTCCTTCTAAATAAATAGCACCAAAATATCCAACTGGTATTTATGAAGAGGCACATTTTATCAGCAGTTTCAGCAGCTAACATAGAGGTTTGAATGGGTTCAAAAAATAGAGTCCCTCTTACTAACTGAAAAGAAAATCAAGGCACATAAAAAGGGGACAAGGCAGAAAAGCTCACATAATTTCTCCTCACCATTCCTCATACTTTTCATTTTTGGTATTGAAGACTTTCAGTGTCCATTGTTCTCAGTCCAGAAAACTGAGCACCAGCTTACTCTAGTGCCAGTTTCCTTTCAGAATAAACAATGTAAGGTTTAAAAATGTTGAGTGTTTGCAATTAGTAATTGTGAATATCTGTGGCTGTAGCACTTTGATGCATTCACGTACTGTCACACTGTCACACTCTTGGACAGCAGGGTACAAGGTATGCTCAGGGAATAGGAGCGTTGCAATACATGGGATATTCAAGTGCTCAGAATGCACGTGTCTGCAACAGGAATAAACTGTAGTTTACTGCCTTACTGCACAATAGCTTTGTGATTCCAGAAGATATCTCCATACTGAAATCCACCAGTGTCTTTTGGGCTTCCTTCATGTTGAAGGTGTAGCATTGTTCATCCACAAAATTGTTTTAAGCTGTAATTCTGGTTTGACCCAGAATCAAGGGGACCTTGTGCAACCTTATTTCATGCAGACTTTAAAATCAACTGATTTTGTGACAAAGACTGGTTGCTGAAAAGTATATTGTGGCATGAAAGGGAGGGGTATGTGGGCAGCTGCATTTCTAGTTAGCACTCAACTCCTCCTTTTGGAGATCTGCATTTTATTCATTTGTAGAAGAAAAATAAACAGAACTCCAGAACTTACATCTTCGTTCAAAACATTGTTGAAGGAATTGAGTGGAGACTAACAGGAGCACTTAGCACTGTGGATGTCTATATTCTGTCTTGCCAAAGGGTAAATAGAGGACATTAATTTGTTCATCAGCTTCCAGATCTCCTCTCTTCCCCTCCCTAAGGGGGGAGGGAAGAAAAAATAATTTGAAGAAGGGGGTTCTGAATACCTCATATTCTCTTTTGCCTATTTCTAGCAGAGCCAGGCATGAACAATTAAATCTAGGGCTTCCCTGTGGTCTGTGAATAACACAGCACAGTGCTAACCATCAGGGCACAAAGGCAGACAACAAAAGGCGTTTTTTTATTTTTTGTTTACCCTTCAGGACACTGTTTACCTTATCACTGAAGGGGAAGTTATCATCTCATCCCTTTTGGAAATCATAGTGGGTTGATTCTGTACCTCCAGGTATCGGACCGGCTAGTGATGAACTGGGCATGTCAGCCGGGGGTTAGGGAAGTCATACTGGGAGCTGTTGCGCTCTCTGTCTTTCCCTCTGCCTCTTGCTCCTTCTCTGTCAAACCACTCTCTCTCTCACTCCCTCTAAGCCAGAATGTTGTTTTTTTTTTTCCTTCCCCCTCCCCTCTAAATTTACTTCACAGCAGATTGTCTTGTAGTAAATCACCAAAAACCCAAATAGCACTAAAGCATTCTGATACAACATTAGCATTTGCTTAACAAGCACAAGATAAACATTAAACAAAGAACTGCATTTCTTTATTAGAGGCTGCAAGATACATAATCCATGAGCACAAGAAACATGGGACCCAGTGGATATGCAGATGTGTGTTATTTCATTGGCGCTGGGCGGCCTTGTTAGAAAAGGTTTTCATCTGAAGGCTTGGGGGTGGATAGTTGACTGTCCCTGGTGGGGCTGTAACTAGATACGGAGACTGTTGCAAGCTAGGCTGGGCTCCCTGGTGGATGCGCTGATTGGACAGCCCGAGGAAAACTTGGGAAGCATCAGGAAGTGAACTCAATCACCTTGGGGATGAGAGGGGAGAACCAGATGAAGGCATTTGACTTCTTTTGTAACTCCCACTAAGGACAGATTGCCAGTACGATCCAGCCTCCATAACTGCAAATCAGGCCCTTTCCCCTATGCCGATTTCATTAGAATGGCCAGCATGGTGCAAAGAGGAGGGAGAAAAAAAAGGTTAGACACAGTAATTTTACAGGCAGGCGGGTACAAAAAAAATCTGCATAATTAAGCAGTCAAGGCTGCTAATAGGGGAGTTTATATGCTCTGGGACCAGGCAAGGGCAGCACATATGGATATAGCACTGGATATTAAATCTACGGCATGCAGACTTACTTCAGGGCCCTTGGAGAAAAGGCTAATTATAGAGAGAGGAATTGTGTTTACTGGTCTGTCTTGGGCAAAGATGTTGAGAGAAGTGCAACCAAGTTTTGCAGTTAGACATGAACAGTCTGTTAATAGAGATATCAAAAATATGTGCTTGTGGTTGCTTCACATCTAATCAACAGGAAATCACAGATTCCGAGACCCCCTTCTCCCAGTTAAATGAGGAGGGGAAAACACATGCATATACATATTCCGGATGCAGGATGTGAATGTGTTCATTATTAAATTGCTGGAATTTAATCTGAACCAAGCTCTTTATCATCAATAAATTATATTTAGCAGTTTACCCTAGTTTAGCTGCTCCTGTTAAAAAATGTCAGTGCTTCTGGGTATAAGCTCCAAGTCAGCATTTAAATATAAATGGATAATATGAATGGAAGTTGTGACGTGCAGGACTGAGCAGTTAGAGAAAGGGTATATTTATGTAACAAGTCCTGACGTGGTGGACATTAACATTTCATAATGCAGATCAAAGGTACGGAGAAGACCCAAGAGCCGTCAGTCAGAGGCCCCTAGCTACTGTCTAGTGTCTTCCATGAGATGTTTTCTTCAAATTAGAAAGCATTAGACTTTTCTTTATCCACATAGATAGATAGATAGATAGATAGATAGATAGAGACTTTTTTTTTAATACTTTTGAAAGTCATTAGCCTTTCTCTAGCTCCCTGCCCACTCCCCACAGAAAGAAGTGTCTCATTCTACTGAAGGGATTTTACTCAAGGCATTATCATGAAACAGTGCTTCATATCCATAACTGATAGCAGAGGCCAGTGCCCATGGCCTGTTTCGATTTAGCATTTTGTTGCTTTAGGCTTTTGTTTTTTTAGTGTTTTGATGGCTCTTCTATCACCTGTTCTGAAGTCCTGGAAAGCAAGAGGGTCAGTTGGAAGTCTGCTGGGAGGGCCTCATTCAGCAGGGTGTCAGAGCCATGTGTGAGATGCTGGGTATCCATTGGGAGCTCAGTGTTATCATGAGGCATTGTGGAGCATACAGGAAGAAGCCCTTGGTTTGGCTTCCTTTATTGTACTGGTAGGGAAAACCAGACCAGCATTCAGGGAATTTACTGAAGTTTAGTGTGGAGTCCAGGACCAGCACCACAATAACACTCAGTGATAGTACAAAGATGTGCAAAAAGCAGCCCCTGCCCCAAACGCTTGCAAAGGCACTCCGAGTGCTCACTTTGCAAAGGAAATAACACCTGTCTTGCTTGGTAAATCACTGCATGCTGGCCTGCTAACAGTGAGTTCATGTCCCAAGTCTTACAGCAGGTGAGTTCAAAGGATGTCAGCCAGGCTGCCTGTGAAAAACATGCTCTGTTTTTTTTTCCCCCCTGTACTGTGAAGTGATGCATGGGGAGGTGTGCTGGGGTCACCTGGGATCAGCCAGGCTGCCCAGCACTGGCTGGGACTTGTAGCAGGTGGCAATACAGGGACAGTCCTTGGGACACCTGGAACAGCAGAGGTTTTTTCTTCCCCACACCTATCCCAAAGTGATCTGTAACTGAATGATATATATTTAGAATGCTGTAGTTTATGTTACTAATAAAGCCAGAAAGTTCAGAGTATGTATGAAGCCCTGTTTCTTCAGGATATTATGTTATGCAGCAGTCACATGGCCACAGTACACGTCTGTCCGAGTGTCAGTCTTCCCTGTTTGTTCATGTCACAGAAGGAGAGAGGGCTCTAAGACAGCTGTACTTCTAGACTTCGTGAGAATGCAGTTGAGTGGAAGACAATAATCTGTACAATGTTCCCAGACAGGAAAAATTATGTGCTGAGATTCAGCCCTTCCTAAATGTTACAGATTCTGTAGAAGAGAATGGAGAAATAGGGCCTGGGAGAGACCATGCATGTACATTCTTGGACACAGTCAATCAACTGGGAAACACAAATCTGGGGAAAACAACTATTTCTTGCTTTCCAGTGCATGCAGAATGGTTTGCTTGATTTTAATCCTGGGTAACTTGTGTTCATCTTCTCCTTCTGTTCAGCTGGGACGCTCCCCCTGTACTATAGTTACTGGTCTTTACCATAGTTCCCTGCAACTTAATTTAGATTTGTAAATTTGACATGGAGACAAATACACATGTGTGTATGTATGCACACACCTCCTCTTCCACATCTTACACAGCAGTTAAAAGGATTAATGAAAATTCTCTTCCAGCATTTTTTTTCCCATATGGTGATGAGAAAATCTGCCTTAAAAATATTTGCAGGGTGTCTGTAATGATGGCAGTAAAACATTGGGATTGCCCCTTGTGAAACACATTTTGGGGGCAGTTGTGTTGTCAGTTTAGGTGTGAATAAAACAAAATTTTATTTTCATTTAAAAAAAAAAAAAAAAGTAACTTGCAATTGCCAAAACACAGAATAACTTTTCAGTAGTGAGGAGCGAGCGGATAACCTGTCAATAGTGATGATCTAACGGCAGTCTCCAGGCTGTGCTGTGTCATCAGCCAGCTGTCAATCCCACCAGCATGTCTCAAAAGCACTAATTGTTGTGATAGTATCAGTGTGAAAGCTGCTAAGAAAAAACATAGTCCCTTGGTGCTGCTTTGCAAAAGATAGGTTGAGGATCAAAGTTCATCTTGCCTTGACTGGATTTCATTTTTGTGTGCATAGCTACCTGTTAACACATTACTAAGTACCTAAATGTAGCTGGTTGCAGCTGCAGCTATTTTGCTGGTAAAACACAACAATCAAGTTGACTGCAGTCTCCTACAAAAAAAAGTATTCACCAGCTTCACATAAAATCACCTCTTCTTCTCCTGTGCAGCCCCATTAGGCTTGGATCAGGGGAAAAATGCCTACTCCTCCTCGTTCAAGTTGATATTAGAGACTTGCTCTGGCTGTGGTTTCAGGAGTAACCCTGCTTAAGTTGCAGTTCAAGCATCATTTCTATATGCAATTTGAAATGTATATGCATGTATCTTTTATTAATACACATGTATCCGTATTGCTGTTCTTACAGCTTCTCTCTCTGCAGCGTACTTCATTCACTGCTTGATTTTGCTAAGTCCTGTAAAAGAGAGAAAGTATTTCTTTTTCTCTTTTGATTAGGAACTTCAAAGACAGAAATAATATCTGTGTTAAGATAGAGTCTAATATAACACCAGCATTAGAAGAGATATATAATTATAACTAGCAGACACCTGTCAGTAATGTTCTCTCTCAATATTCCTCCACTGTTATTTTTGGCTCCTTTTTGCTCCATTAATCCACCTATTCCCGTCTCTAAATCCCACTGCTTTTTCCTTCTCATCATCTCAAAGATCTCTCCATTTCTTTCCACCTCTACAGCCAGTACTCTTATTAGAAGCCAAGTTATATTTCACTTTAACCATGCTGTTTTTCCTCAGACTATACAACTGCAGACACCAAGCTGGTTTTGGATACTGATTTAATGTGGTTTACTTACATTTATTTGTGTTACTTTTACCCCTTTATCAAGTACAAGCATCCTGTGATCATTTTCAAAGATTTCTATCTAACCCTGCTTATGCTCCCTTGTTGAGATTCCTTTATCCCTACCTCTGTGCTCCTCTAAAGCTCACAGCTTTGAACACCTATTTCTGGAGTCACAGCCAATGTCCCATTATCTTTTGTCACAGGGCTCTTGTGCTTTGAAGAAATGCTGTCTGGACCCCTGCACAGCTCTACCTTGTCCAGCTCTGTGTCCTCTTCAACATCTAAGTTCTGCCATGCTTGCCTGGAGTGACTATTTGTTTCAGAAAAAAGGGCACAAATATGTGTGCCTTATTCAGTATTCCCAGTCACATTCTTTTCTGGCTGCTTGTCCTCACACAGAGAGGTTCTCTGGGCTAGGGCCACCCGCCTGGAATGTAGTGTGAGCTGTGGGGAATGGGTAAAAAGGCCAGGTGACAGTATATCCTGCTGTTCTCATTTCTTCAAACTCAGGTTACAGCCAAAGAATCACTTACTTGCCCACATCTCCTTTGCTCTCAGACATCTTCAGATGGTCTAGAAAAATACATTTTTGAGAAGATTTGAGTGACTGGACATTAAGGATTTGGCAAAGCTTATGCAAGCAGCAGGATTAGGGGCCTGGTTCTGCAGATGCTCAGGACATTTTACAAAGCCCTGGGTACAGAGAGAGGCAAGAGAAGAGAAGCTATATTTACCCTGGTAGGCAACACCAGAGACATGAAAACAATTGACCCCTTTGTTTCTATTTCTCCCCACTTTTGCAACCCTGCCAGGCCTAATTTAGCATCTGTGCTCACCTTCCCTGAAGGCAGTGCAGTCTTTTACTTGGCTTGAGACTGTTTTCCCAGAAACCAGTAAGTCAGCTGGCATAAGGAGAGATTTCTTGGAGAATGGGTGAGTGGGCTGGGTTCTATGGTTCCTTAGTTTTTCTGCTGCTCCGGTTGTACCTCAGGAGACCAGCAGCCTGATGAATGCATTGTTCTAAAATGTCAAAAGGACCTCTGGGCACGAAGTATTGCATCCTTCAGAACCACCCAAGTCATGCAAAAGCAAGAGAGGTGCAGCCATAGGGAAAATGTCAAGCTGGGATTGAATAGCTGTGAGCGTCATTGCCACCAGTAAACAGGATCACTTATTTGACTGGGGTAAAACAAATGCTAAAAATACACTGTGTCCATCCAAGTTCTCTCTCTCAGTATTGCAACCCCACTGCTGAGATGGGGAGTTTTATCTGCATTTGTGACCTATCCTGCATTAAAAAATAAATAAATAAAATTAAATTTAAAAAAGAAAATCAAGGAACATACAGTAGATGCATTTTACTGCCAGAGTGGAACTTCACAATCCTACCAGGGGACCTTTTTGTAATGTTTGTAATGTGCTGCTATCGTGCTTTAGCAAAGAAAAATGTCACTGCTGGGTTTTATTTTTAACAGACTTTTTTAAACATCAATTAATGCAAGCAAATGTAATGAAGCAGATCTTTCTTTTTATTTATGTTTGGGTGAAAGCAGTGAGGGGGCTTGGGGGAATGACACACATGGGCAGGGAGCAGAGGGGCAAAAAGGGCGTTGCTTCTGCAGTGCCACTGAAGAGAGGTGGATTATCCTTTTGAAATGTGTGTAAATGCAAATGGACACCCAGCTTCCAGTGGCAGTCACTAGGTTTGAGAAATCAAGCTGCCTTCGCGTGTATCATTCATGTGGCATCTTAAAAAATACACTGCAAAACATGCAGCTTATTCAACACAGAAAGTTGTGTGCTCCATTGGTGTTTACCTGCCTGAAATCAGTCAACCCTCCATGTGCACTCTTCTTATCAGAGGTAAAATGACCTAAGGAGGGACATTTGTTGCTTGTTGCATGAACTCTTTAAGAGTTGCATCATGTTGTATTTCCCCCACGCTTGAAACCATCGCAGCGCTATTGGCAGTGTTAGCCAGCTGTCTGCTGATTCTCTAACACAAAGGCAAACACATGTTCAGGACTGTAGGCAAACTCTTCTCTTCCAACATTGATTTGTTTTGCACTGCTGGGAAGAGATATCATTGAAACTGTGGCCATGCAACATTGCAGTTCTTTCACGAGGGCCTCCCATGGAATTAATGGTGATAGCTGTTGTTTGGCAGGTATATTTGACTTACCATGATGTGACGGAGTTTTGATTCAGGCACAGAGGGCACAGAATGTGTCATTCAAAGATAATGTACTATACATGAGGCAAATCTTACCGACAGAGTGAATTAAGGGCAAAGCAACAACTTTAATTTGGACTTTCCCTGCTATTGGCACTTTTTACTGAGACCTTCAGAGTGGTTTATTTTCTGAGAAGTGCTGGTATTTTGGTATATCAGCCAATTTTCTGTTTGCTATAGCTCACTTTCAAGTTGTTTTTATTTCTCTTCATAGCCAGCTTGTTGTCTTTTAATCTTTTTGGGGTCGAGGGGAGAGAAAGGGTGTGTCAGTCACATAGATAAAATGTTGGAAAGAGAAGGGGGTGGATAGATGGCTTGCAAATATGGCTTTCAGTTCAGTTGCCCCACCTCAGTTTCCTTGCTGCTCTGTGGTATTCCTCGTCAGCTGTTATTTCCAGTTCTGATCTTTGGCTTCTGGTGCCCAGCTGAACTACAGAGGCTGCCCACCTTCTCTGCTGTATAATTTTCAGGGATTTAACACAGCAATTTTTCTTCTTCTCCGCTGCCATGTCATTTATCAAGTCCAGCAATCAAACAGAAATGAACATCAACAAAATATGTTGCTTGTTTCTGAAAGTGTCGTGGGATCAAAATCTGCATGCTTCACCTAGCAAAATGCACTGCAAAATCTAACAGTGGGCTCTTGCTGGTCAGAGTGATCATGGCACAGCAAGTGAGCTTGCCATGGTTTTTTACTTCTAAAATGCCCCTGTTTTTCCAAATATGACTAGAGGGGTAATACACCTCCTTGACCTTATTTTCTGTTGTTCAAATCCTGCGTAGTGTTAAATCCCTCTGCTCACCTCCAAGTTTAATACATTTAAAATTGCTTCTTGAGTGAGGTGAAGGAAGCAATTGAAGGGGCTGGGGGATATATTCTGTCTGCTTTACATCTTTGCATCTCATGTGCTTGTTTTCCCCACTTTGTTTGGAGAAAGACTGACAACTAAGCATAACATGCCGAGTAAGTAGAGAAACTTGCTGCCTGTGAGGTTTCTGATGAAGATGCTTTGTTTTAAACAGCATCAAGGTTTCCAAACGATGGCCCTCCAGGTTTTAAAAAAAAAGACAAGGCAAGTTAAATGCACATCTTGTACCCTTCTGTTAAGAAATGCTTTTATTTCTTCATATCATTAAGAGGTTAAAGATGGAAACAAAATCCTGTGGAGCTGGCCTTTTATTACAAAGTCAGGGTATCCAATATTTAAATGATAACTTAAATGGACCTGCTCAGGTCTTGGTCAAATTGTTTCATAAAGTTAAGAAATTAAAAATTTGCCCACAACAAAAATGTCCACAGCATCTTTATAACTCCACAAGATAGCTGTAGAAATACTTCCAATTTTTTTTTTCTTTTTTTTTGTGGGTGTTAATTCCTTAGATTTCTCTGTAAAAGGGATGGCTGTCTTCACTGGCAGTCTTTTTGTCCCTGATGAAATGTAAAAAAAAAAATCTGTGTCTGCAAGTGTTTTGTGTCTCTCCTTCCATTCTTCTTCTTATTCTTCATCTGTGTCAACAGTATGTGCGGATAAATAAAATATCATCAAGAATGCTGATATCATCTTCCTTTTCCCTTTTCCCTCCTCTTACTTACAATAATGTGGGGCAAAGGTCTACTTAACATAACACAGTTACGATAACTAGTACATTTGTATTTCTGCTATGATGAGAGGTCTGCTGTAGTGAGACTCATCCACTGTTGCTGCTTCTTCTCAGCAGTGTTAATTATTCTTCAGGCTCGTGTAGCGTGTGTATGCAAACACAAAATAAGTGATCAGGGAGTAGGATATTTTTGGTTTTATTTGTTGTGTCAGTGACACTTCCACTCTGACACAAACTCACAGCACAACACTCCTGATCTGTAATGAGGTTATGTCCCAGGATGTGTGTTAAAAGCACTAAATAGTCCCTTGCTTATTCAAAATCCTCATTTATCTGAATTAATTTTGTGTCCCCCATTTCATTTGGGTAAATTAGGTTTCACAGTTTCACAATTTGATCACAAGTCTCACAATGTTCAGTACTTTTTTTTCAACCTGAGCCCCCGAAATGACAGTGCTGCATCAAAATCTCAGTCTTCATTTAAAAAAAAAATGAAATACTCACTTTCCTCGTTACACTGAAACCCTCTGAGGGGAAACTGCCCAGTGCAGACTTCCAGCCATACCCTCAGTTAAATCTCACAGTTTTTAACCCATTCTTCCCATTCTGCAGCACATGGCTTAAATAAATTTGGTTTCAGTGACTGCTGAAACCCTTGTGCATGTACACACAGCATACATGTAGGGTTGAACTGGCTCTTCCTCCCTTTCTCCCTGAGTTCTTCTGTTTTTTCTTACCTCTTCTTGTTTAAATAAACTGATACACAGAGTGAAAACTCAGTGGGCCTTTTGGAGAATACTTCAGCCAGCAAATGTAGTCTCGTAAGTTATTTATTAGAGTACGTCTTAGTAAAAGGCTAATGTCTTATAGTGGTCAGCCACCTATCTCTTGCTGTTACAGGCATGTTTTTCATATCACATTTCAGATTTCCTCAGAGCTTTACAAGTGTTTTTTGGTTTCTCACTGATGTTAATCACCTCATAATCATTTAATGTCAGGCCACATTTTTCTCCAACTCTATAACTTTTATCTGGATAGGCTATATACTGACCTGACAGCCTATACTTTTATTTTTCTCATAATGATCCTGTATTTTTTCCGTAGTTTGATGCTTGATATTTGTAACCTGCTGTTCTTTTTAATTGCTTATTGTTATTAATGATATAGTGGTAGCTTTGTTGGCTTGAAACATCTGGATGTAAAATACATCTATCATTATTGCCACAGGAGCTGCACTAAATTACTCAAGCTCTGCCCGGAAGTGTATGCTACTCTGCATTTCTTCAGTGAACTTGGAATGAAGGTTAAATTGAGACTTTGCTGTGCCTGTTCACACAGGATTCATGCCCTTGTCCTGCTTCTGCTCACCACTTCTTCTGCTCCATTCACCTTTCCAGTCTACCTCCTTCTTTGTTTATTGTTGCTGCTACATCTGTTCTCCTTCCCCGGCCAATCCTTATCTGTCTGATCCCTCTCTTTTTAGCCAATTCTTCTCTCTTTCTTCTACTCTGATGTTTCTCCTCTTTTTCCCTTATTGTTTGAAGTTCAGAATTTTGCCATTCTGTTACATCAGAGTTCACTGGAGGAAGGGGCTGTGTTCTTAAGCACCACTCCTCAATTGCTAGCATGGGGGAAATGGTATCTTTGCCTCAGTGAGGAATTAGGTTTGATCAAGGGTTGGAATAAATTTGTTAACAGTGGCATTTAGAATTTGGGAAAATAAAGCCAACCCCCAAACATGTAACATATAGAGAAAGAATAACTAATTGGCCCTCATTATTCTCTTATCTACAAATGAAGAACTTTTAATATAAAAATTCCAAAAGCTGTTTGTTCAGCTCGGTGTGAAGTCTTAGTACCAGCAGAGCAAGTGGGAAGGAGAGTGGAACAGGTTTAGAATGAAGTCTGGTCCTTTTTTGATATGTGGGCTGAAAGCTGCTTGCTTGCTTTATAGCAGAATCAAAGAGAGACATAGGGAAAGGTCAGCGCAAATTAAAGCTGAGCTTTCTCATGCTTTCCTAAAAAAACCAGCAAACTAAATCAGATGAGCAATATAAATAATTCTTTATATTAAATTGAGCTTTATCATTTTAATACATTGCTGTACAAGGAGATCTCCCCTAACTGGCAAAGCAGTTTGCTCACGTGAAAAGAATCTAATTAAATGCCCAGTTACCAGCACAGACCTGGGGGCCTTCACAGCCTGAACCTCTTCTTCCTCCCTGGTTTTTCTGAGGGTTGGGGGTGAGGAAATGGAGGTTAAGGGGAAAGAAAGCAGAAAGTTGATACACCCCAAAGTGAGTTGAAGAGCTGAATCAAAATCCCAGCAACTGCTGCTCATTCCAAAGTGTCCCTCACCTATGTAAAAAGAGGCCAAATAATCTTTGACTCATATAATAGCATTAAGATTTGGAAAACAAAATATCAATAGCATCTGATTATTAGGATATATGAAAAGCACTGTTATTTCTTCATGCTCTTTATTCAAATATCCAATATAGCTTTATTCAAATATCCAATATAACAGGAAAGCCCTACCCTATCCTACTCTCTTTTTTTTTTTTTTCATTTTTCTTTTTTTCTTCCCTATCTTTTAAGAATAAGCAGGCAATTCTTTGTAGGTTTAGATAAACAGCATTTTAGCATTTAGAGACTTTATCTTCCAGACATCTAATAGCTTCATGCCAAAAGAAGGAAGGCAACTCTGACCCTTTCTGTATACTCAGAACAAAAGAAATACCTGATGAGACTTGTGTATGAAACATAATTTCTGCTGCTGGTCCACTGTAGTGTAGAATTAATATTGACACTTTGATTGGCTCCATGTGAGATGTTTTCCCAGTACCACTAAATTTAGAACAGCTTGCATTTAGTTTATGCAACATGAAATATCCTCCCCTACCTTAAAAATTCCTCTTTTCTTTGTGCAATACTTAAAAGTAGATATACCTGTACTTCAACGAGTTCCACAAGACCCTGATGAGTGGGCATTACTAGTAGGCATGTAACATGAAATAACAGAGAAAGCTGGTTTTCCAACCAGAAAGCAAGAACAAGAAAACAAAACTGTAGTCTAGACAGTGAACAAAAATACTGAAATTGAATGAATAATGTTTAAAAAGCAAAACATTTTTATGTATATTTTTACTGTGCTTAGTTCTTCTGAATACAAATGTGATACTTTTATTATTTTTCCCCCTACAGTTTGATTAAATTATTAATATCTACTTAGCTCAGGCAACCTCTGAGCCATTCAAATTGCAATTTGACTTTACTAGAGAAGATTTGGTCGAAAAGTTTTTCTGGAAATAGGCTCTTAGTTCACAGAAGAGAACAGAGAAATACTCAATTACAACCTTAATTCCAATACTGCATTCATAATGGTGGCCAGATTAAGCAGGGTCTGATTCTTCCACCACTGTAATTTAGTAAGAGAGTTTTCATTCTCTATTTGGGATGCAGTTCTGGGGTATGGTTTCTTTATCTGTAAAATTCAGATAATAATCTGTATCTCACTGTGTAGTGAGAGGATGGAGGGCTTGATCTTACACACTTTGGCAGAATTTAGTCCCACAAAAAGTCTAGACAGGAGCCTAGAAAGATGGGAGGCCTGCTCTCCTGAGCTAGTTATGCCAGCATTTGAAGGATCAGTCACCAAGTTTTTAATCAGTGCTTACTAAGTGCTATTTGAAAAGGTAAATGTTGAGCTGGATCATCTCTCTACAAATAACTCATACCACTCAGCTTATTCCTACTGGTTTAAATTTCTTTTTATATCCCATGGTAATATTGTTTCCAAAATAAGCTCCATCACATGGGATTTTATTGCAATGATGGAGTGTAACCTTGTAATGTGTGTAGCTATGTGGTGCAACACAGACTTTTTTTCTGAACAAATTTTAATACCTTTTTCTGGTGCAGTTACAGACAAGGAGTAGCAAATTATGCATGTCCCATCAGTTGGTGAGTAACCCTGCTGCTGAATTCCTGAACTCTCTCCTGGTAGCCAGTTGCCCAGAAAATGCTGTTGTTTGATGGCAAGGGGACTTGCTGTATTCAAATTGTTCTTACTTGAGGTGAATACATGACACTTATTAAGAAATCGACCCTGCCAGTTGCCCTTTTTTATTTTCATCCAGCCTCACTGAAGCCAGACAATTTGTGGCTTTAACAGAACATACAAGGCGCATGTGGTAAGAGGAGTTCACTTACAAGCAGCCGAAGTGAGTGCAACCAAGCAAAAAAGTGAACAGTTGGTGAAGTGAAATGCATCCCTTGCTTCAGACAAAAAATACAGTGGAATGAAAGATGCAGTAGACTGGCTTTCCCTTAAGCAGATCTAATTTCAAAATCTGTCCCTGGAGAGATGAACTTTTGCTTTAATTGAGGAGGTGGATCCCAGCTCTTTGTCACTCCATCAATCAGCACCCTTTGCTGTAGCTTTAGCTGTACACTGCAGAAGGCTGTAGGATTTATTTCCTGCTTGTTGAATAAAGCTTCCTACCCAATGCTGCTGGGAGTCAGCATGGCCTGGCCTCAGCAGCACAGTGCAGGTCCCACCCTCTCCCTTCTGCTGAAGGCCAGTATCTTTCCAGGCAGTGTCATATCCTGGTCCCTACCTTCCCCTTGACAGGCTACAATTGTTGGTGACTCAAGAGTTTAGGATTGTTGCTAGGATCTTGTTTACCACCTTCCCTGGAGTGGGCAGAGTCTTGCCTAAAAATCATTCTGAACTGAAAAGAAAGCAAGAGGAAAGACGCTGCTTGGGTTGCAGCCTGATATTTTGAGTTTCTTCAGCTAACATCATGATTTTGACTGAAAGTGGTATTAAGAGTAGACACAGACCAGCATGCAGGCACCTACACGAGCAGTAGTAGGTGGCACAAGAGGGAAGGTGTGCAGGATAACTGTGCCAAGACCGTGACTGAGGAAGGAAGATATTTCCTTCTCCTGCCCTCCTGTGTCCTAATATGTGGTGACTTTCCCTGGACAGTCCAGGAAAACACAGGTGTACCTCTGTCTTTCCATCCAGTCCTCCATCCTGTCCCACCAGGATTGAATCCTTAGTTAGGACTTTAGCAAAAACTGTTTTTCTATGACAAGTTGCTCTCACGGCTGTAAATTCCAGCTGTATTCTTCTTCCTGCTGCAACTTCCAGCTGTATGCTTTGCCTTTACTATGTCTCCTTCTTTATCACTATATTCCTATCCTTTCCATGTCAGCTTCCAAAAATAACACTCTGGTGGATAATGTTCCTCATTTGAGGGGTTGTGATAATGTTTGAGAAATTGAAAATGGCAGAAGTATTAGTGCAATCAGGGAGAAATTATGAACGTGGTGCTGGAGACTTCAGGCACTCTTGCACTTCAGCTTCCAGGCTTGGAAAGCTGTTATGTGTTCTTTAGCATGTGAGGGTACATGTCATGCACATACTTGCCACAGTGGACCCTAAGACCAAATATTGAGCAGGAATGAGGTTGTCTGAAGTGGCACAGGGAAGGTGATGGTTGCGTAGGTGTGTGGCCAGCAGAATTAAAAAGATGCAGGCAAGCACAGCACTTACAAACTAGGAAGCATAAATGGCTGTACACTCTGGAAATTACAGTGTTATAGGGTGTTTTTTGTCCTTCCCCAGTTTTCTGTGTGAGATGCTGTAGCCCAGGGGTTAGCTGTCATCCATGGCATTGCTTCCTTACTCCTCAGATCTCTGGCTTATAAATGTGTGCTGCAAAATTAACTCACGTAAGAGTGAAAGCAATGCGAAGGAGAAATTGATTAAGGGGCATGGCTTGCTTGCTAAAAAAAATTATAAAGAAAACACATTGAATGTGGGAGCTGGGCATGTTTTAGACCTAAAAAAAAAAATACAGGGCCTGCAAGCCATTTCATTCCTGCATTTTGTGAGGAGGGCAGAGTTTACACGACTTCTTAGCAGATGCTTTTGAGCATGGGCCCAGCGTCGTGATGATTTGCCAGGAGGGCATCATCATCCTAGGACCTTTGCCTATAGATTTATTCAGAGTAGAAGGCACAAGGACCCTTCTGGACAATCTCGAGGGTAAATAAGAGAAAGAGTTACTTACAAACTGTTACAAATTGGTACTTGGTAATGGCTGTGGTGTTGATCAGACAATATAAGAGGGCCCCCAGTGGTTACTGACTTAACAGCTGCATGTAAGTCAGCCAGTGAACATTTGCTTGTAGCTGCTCTAGTTTTGTTTTTATTGAAGAGCAAGAAGCATAAACATGGGACACACAGTCTAGAGGCTGCTTAAAGGGTTCCACTTGTTTAAAGTGTATATTGAAATGTCAGGGCCTTCCATGAAATGAACAAGTTGTGCCTTGAGTTGGTGACACAAATTGGGCCAGGTCATCCAAAGCACTGGCTCTAGGGGAGGTGCAAGTGGGAGCATCCTGCCTGCTGTACAAGTTGCTCAGTAACTCTGCAGTATATGAGTAGCCAATACAAAGACAGAGGATCCCCAAATATGAGAATATGCTCGGCACGAAGACTGATTATATTTGGTTTTATAGCTGGTTTTCAAGTTAGTTGCTGAGGTAATGGGCTGCACCTCAATTAAAATCTACCTGCCTGCATTGAAACATTTAATATTTGTGTAAATATTAAACATTTATATGAATATTAAATGCATTTATTTGGAATTGATTCATGTTTACATTTTCCCACTATCTGAATAAAGATTGCAAATGGAAAGTAATTTACTTATGCAGAAATTCTGCATGCATCAAACTCATTTGACTGCCAGCAGTGGGTAAACCATCCCCATCCATCTTGCAAGGTCTTAATCATGTCCAAGCTCATATCCCAACCATGTAAGGGCAACAGTAAGCACCAGTTCTGTGCTGTACAGTGGGTACTTTGTTCTTGCCTTCCTCATGGTGTTGTTGGGCCCATAATGTGAAGGACGTGCTGACTTGTTTTACGATGTACCACACCAGGGAATGCAGTGCATAGTTTTCTGTTAGATTTGGAAAAGTGCAGGCTTTATATTGAAGGTTCATTTCTTTTTCATCCTTCAGCTAACTCATTTGCACTGTAATGTACTTTCCTATTCCTCCTCCTGATACTTGCAGCTTTTATACCTATTTTGCAAGCCATATTTTTAGTCTAATCCATACGGCAGTTGTCTAAAATTCCATAGCATTGCTTATTTCTTACCTATAACTCTTAATAAAAAATAAGGCTGTGCCAACCTATTATATCCTTAATAGAATATTCTAATGGTTATTAAATCAATTGACTCTGAATCTCACTTTAATAAATGAGTCAGACAGTATTTTCCAATTACTGTCAGCCGCCACCTTTCCAAAGAGCAGATTATTTTGATTGAATTTTTTAAAGCTGCTCAGCACTTTTTTTTTTTTTTTTTTTTTTTTTTGCCTGAGTAAGAGCGAAGAGCAGCAGCTCTGTTCTGCAGGGAAGGAGAGCCCTTTGGACTGTATCTGACACTCCATTCCATTTCAGATTTAACCCAAATGGAAACTGAAAATGTGACATTTCACTGTCCCTTTATTTATTAATGATATCATATTTTGCACTTCCATAGCACCCTATCAAATTGTTTGCTAAACGTGGAGATCTAGACAGAGGCCACTGTGTAAACAGAGCCTTTTGCTTCTTCTTTCCACATCTGGCACCTTTTCAAGATTTGCCACACCCCGTCTTTACCATGCCAGTGGGAGAGAAAAGACTGGCCATGCTTTTAAATTGTCTATGGAGAGCGGAGAACAGGGACAGAGCCTTGTTCCCTCATTCTTCCACAATGCTGTGTGATCCAGGCAAGTTGTGTGTCAAGAAATACAATCTTATACCTTTTCAAAGGCAGATGGCAGTGATTCTGGGTCTTCTGAGTATGGTAGATAGTCCTGGACTCTTCTCCAGCTCCTGTCTTGGTTGTATTAAAAGTCTTAAGGGATACTAATTAGGTCAGCCAGTTAAAGTAGAAATTGAAAATTAGCACCTCTTCTTTAAGGATGGGTAGTCTGAGAAACACAGGCCACACTGTCATGCCCAAGGTGATAAGAGTATGTCAGTGCTGGAGTGTGGAATGGAAGCCAGCACTCCTGACTCTTCTGCCAAGACTGTACCCTTAGCTGTGTTCCTTAAATTTAAATCATGCTGGTCTCACATTCTTGAATTCAAGGACTGAAATCTTGCCCTCTGTTCCAAGGACGTAACAGGGCAGGTGATGTGCACAAAATGGGTGAAAAAATATGTGAAGGGAGGGGTTTATAACTCGCTAACGACTTAGGAAAAATATTTTTCTGTTAGTTATACAAATGTAGTCTTAATTTAAATACAGTCTTTAGAACTTGGAGACTAAAAACATTTTATTTTTAAGAGAAAGCTTAGATTCTGCACAAATTGGTGTCTCTTGCCTGGGGAAGTTTCCTATCTGCCCCAGGCGAGTGGGTGAGGGGATTTTTCAAACCCTGTTTATAAGCCTTTAGGAAAATCATATTTGCAACATAGAATAATCAAAGTGGTTTTGATGTTTGTGACCAGGAGATCACCTTGGATCTGAGTACTATGAGAAATACAATAAGGGTCACATTTAATGGGTTTCAGTTCTTGTTGAACAAGTACAATTTCTGTGTAATTAAAATCAGTTTTGCTTAGGCATCAGGAGTGCACGCCTTTCTTCCTACTTTTTCCTTCATCAACTAAGGTAATGAAAAGACAAAAAAAGCCTTCTCTGTCTTTGTAGCTTCATATAAAAATATTTCTTTTTTGGAAGTCTTTCTTCCTTAGAATGTTTGAAGAACTCCCCGTTCAATGTTCCCATGCTCAAAAATGATTAGCATGGTTCATTTACACTTTGCCAACAGTAACTCTGTGATTTGAGAATTGTCATCGATTATCTTCACCTTGACTTGTGGAAGATCCTGAGATGGAGCTCCTTTGTCCTAATTGCTTTGACTGTGTGTATCAGCACAAACAGTTTGATGGAGAAACTTCACCCTGCAGGTTTCCTAAGTTGTAACTGCCCTTTGTGGGGAACTTGCACCATCTCCAGAACTGTCTGTTCAGTAATGACCATGGCAAGGATATGCATATAGCAGAAATATTGTCTGTCAGTCTGTACAGTCCTCAAGCTCTGCAGCTTGTAGAGGTAGTCAGCAACACTGAACACTGCTTTCAGGAAGGATTGGTAGACAAGAAAAGGAAGTTTGCAGTTTGCTGTGTCTGCATGGGAGTGATGTCACTTTGTGTAAACCTTTGTCTTTGTTGGGTTTCATCTGTCCCTTCTTATTGTGAAGAGCTCTGACACCTCATAGAAATCACACAATGGTAATTTTCAGTAGTCCCACCTGCAGAATGGCCACCACCACCTGGCTTAGCTCACACTGTCTAAAGCCCACTAATTACCCCCCTTTTGCAAAAGATGCCATGACTTACACAAAGGCTAAATTTAGCTTTCGGACTACCGAGAAGTGAAAGCTGGGGGCTACACTGACATTTTTTTTCAATTCTGATAAGTCACTAAGGGTCATTTGGGGCCGGAATGTGGCCCCACTCAGCTGCAGAAGCACTGTGTCATGTTCTCTTTACACTAGTGGGAAGGGTTGTTGTGTGGGATGCAAAACATGGGCCATGCTCTCGCCGTCCTTCGCGAATGCCCGTCATCACAGTCACTGATCATCGCTGCAGGCAGCGCTGTGTCCGGCGGGAGGCTGGCAGCCTGGCATTTAGGTGTTCAGCGTGGGCAGGGCGCTCTCCTAAATCACTCCTTCCCAACTGAGAAATGGCAGGGAGCTGTGCCAGTCACCAAGCACTTCATTCCCGCTTGTTTTTTAATAATCAGATAGAGTATTTACCTGCGAGATCAATGCTACTCGTGTAGCACACCAGTGACATACAGAAGGACCTTTTCTAAGCGGCGCTGTGGGAATTGAGGCCTCTGCAGCAGGGCTGGAAGCCACTTCTTACCTAGCAACTGTTTCTAAGTAGGACAGCCGCTGACTGCCCTCATGGCGGAGTGGATGAATCCTGCAGCACCCTCAGGAAGGGAACCTGGTGCCAGGCACCAGCCGGCCTTGGAGGACAATGGGAGGAAGCAGAGGAACAAGCGGCAGGGAGCGGGAAGGGTTTTAAAGCCACAGGACGTGGACGGGAAAGCTGCGTCAGAAGGCACATGGGGACTTTTCTGGGCTGTTCAGAGGAGAAATGCAAATAAAGAGGGAAAAAATCCAGGATTGTCAGAAAGGAAGTTTTGAAATCCTGCAGCTTGCAAAAGGTTTCATGTATGCCCACAGGACTGGGAATGTGGAGCAGGAGTGATGTGAGGGTATAAACTACCCACCCTTTTCACTCTGGTTACAAGAAACTCCA
This sequence comes from Corvus cornix cornix, assembly GCF_000738735.6. Taxonomy (NCBI): domain Eukaryota; kingdom Metazoa; phylum Chordata; class Aves; order Passeriformes; family Corvidae; genus Corvus; species Corvus cornix. The sequence continues at coordinate 107,337,993 of NC_046333.1, read as the reverse complement.
CCTCAGCCGGAGTGCCAAAAACTGCATTCACAGTTCTTACCCATGGTAGACAGGATAATGTGTGATCAGCATTGAATTCCTCGCGTGCTGTTTTGCAAATGTACTTGGTTGTGACTGGGTGTCTCTGCTAAGAAATGATGTTTCAGGTCATAGTCATCATTTCCTACTGAAGGCTAATGCTCTGCAGTCCTGTTTGGTGCTAAGTGCAAGTGGAAAAATCTGTGTTCTTAATGCCCAGTCAAGTTCTGTATATTCTGAAACATTCTGGCTAAGAGAACACTTCAGCCCTTGTAGGTGCTGAGGGGCATCCATTTTCCTGAGCTTAGGGAAAGAAAAAGCTGCTCCAGTTCACAGATTGTGTTGGACTTTCTCTTTGTAAGGGCTGTGGTGAATTTCACTTTTCCTTTGATTTCTCCTGCAGATGAAGGATTGAACCATGAATGCAAACTCTGCAATCAGACATTCGACTCTCCTGCCAAACTTCAGTGCCACCTGATAGAGCACAGCTTTGAAGGCATGGGGGGCACCTTCAAATGTCCGGTGTGCTTTACAGGTAGGAGCCCATCACTGGTTGTCCCAGCCATGCCCTTAGCTTGACCTTGCAGAACTCCCTGAAAAAATGTGTCATGTGCTGGCTTTAGGTCTGTTTTAGGAGGGAACATTACATTTCGCTCATTAGTAATATTGATTAGAAATCGTTTAGAAAGCTGAGCTCCTTGGAAGGTCAGTCATCCATCTGTAAGAAGTGCATTTCAAGCTCTTCTTTCGGAAGTTTGAGATTTTTATAATTACAGAAGTGATAGTCTGTTACCTTCCACAGTATCACGTTCATTACTTCCATGTTTCAAACTTGCCAAGGTTAAAACTGTCCATAAATTTGTGGTTTAAAGCTGCAGATGTTTCCTCTAAACCAATAAAACTCAGAGCAGAATTTGGCCCCAGTTCCCAGGCATAGCCTGTGCAGCAGCATTCTCCTCTGATGGGGTAAGAAAGCCCACATGCGTGTGTTTGTTGGCTTGTGGTGAGAAGAAACACCCTTGTAATGTGCTTTAGAAAGCAAACCATGCTGTCTTGCCACAAGTCAAGTTCTGCTCTCCCCTGATACAAGTCCAAGTGTGGAATAATCCCCCCTGAGTCAGTGGTGTTATTCACTAGTAAAACCCAAGTGAGAAAATAACTTGACCCAGTAGGGCTAAGCACTGCAGTGTTTGGGCCGTAATGAAGAACAGAAAAATGCTGTTGTTGGAAATGAAAACACATTAAAAGGATGCCTACTGAGTTGTTGTGAGTTTTTTTAAGGACTTCTTAACAGAACATTTCATAAAATGATAACCTAAAACATGAATGTTAATATATAGCTTGCATTCCCAATTTTGCTTTAAAAGATGAAAATCAAAGATAATCACAAACATGACAAAACACACTTTAGGTATTGACACATCAATGGCATGCTGATTCTGGAATCCATTCAAGGTTTCTGTTTTCCATTAATGGAAGTGAAGGATTTTCATTGATAAGCAAATAGACCCTTTAATACCTTCATTTTACTTCTCTTTGTTTGGCAGCTCCATGCCCAGTAAAACCTAAGCGAGTGCTACAGAGGAGAATTAAATTTGAATTTTTCGTCTTTCAGATACAGTGGCTGGTGATGATTATTACCTCAATGTGTTCAGGTTTCACACATTTCTGTGGGTTATAAAATTAAAAAAAGACATAGTTCATCTTTACTGCACAGCTTGTCTGAGCATGGATAGTACCACCACAAACAATTTGTCTGTAAAGTGTCTGTGTTCAATAATTCTTTCAGTTAGGCATTTCTTCAAGTTTTTACTTTTATTACTGATTCTACTAATTTTTTTCCTTGTTTTTGTTTACACATTGTGGTGTGATCTTTTTTTAGTGTAATGTCATGGGTCTTCAGTTTCCAAGTTTGGGGTGTTGTAAATGCAACATGAGAACTTGCATATATAAAGAGTACCCGCTGAGGGTTCTCCATGTGACCAAGATCCCTGATAAAACTAATCCTTCAATTTCTGAGCCAGTAACCTTGTAAAATGTGTTAAAGAGTATAGAGATAAGTCGATTCCAATCTGTGTGAAATACTTCTTGCTTTTTGCTGATGGGATAAATAGACAGTGAGCATTAATCACAAACAATGATGGTTTATTAGCAATATGCCATTAAAATTATTTCAGCACATCTTGCTAGAATATTAACAAGAAGTAAAAATCACCAAAATAAGTTTTATATGGAAAATGGAATCCGATCTTTTTATTTTCCAGGGTAATGAGAAATGTGATTAAAATGTATGACTCAGAAGAACAATATTCTGATGGTTTTTGTTGCCTTGCAATTAGAATAATTTTAATGATTAGAAGTGGAGTCAAAGTCAAATGCCAGCATCTTTAATAAATCCTTTCCCTGCCTATACAGATTAATATTGTAGATGCAGACTTTTTTAGGTCACAGTGCACCAGGCATCCATCAGAAGTCAGTGCTGCCAACCCAAACACTGCCTCTGGCATATACAATTTAATTATTAATAGTATGTCTCCTAGGTAAACTGTTACACAGTCTTAGGGCCTTGTTTTGTAGTCATTAAAATTGAACATGTTTATATTATTGAAACCCTTGCATTCAGTGTGTAGGCAGAGTTGATCTTAAAGTATCCAAAGAGAATTTACCTGCAGTTCTGTTTCACATTTATAGACATTGCCCCGGTATAGCTGTGGGATATAATTTTTTGCATTAACACATTTAAATACAGAGCTGTTTGTTATATTTAACTGTAGGCACACAGAGTAAACAGGACTTTGGCATCTGTGCTTTTCAAACCTGTTGGTTGCTAGGAAATAAGTTTTGTATGTGTTCAATCAAAGTGCAGTAAGCATGAAGAAATAATTCTGAATAGGAAATGGCATTTTTAGATACTTTATACTCAAAATCTTCATCGGTTGTCCTGATAGGGTCATCTTTTTTTCTTTGCCAGTTGTTGGGATTTTTTTCCTTACACCAGGGATCTGTTTCAATTCATTTGTTTTAGAAGAAGCATCACACTTTGTAGATAAATGACATTCATTGGTACCCATATAGCAGCAGTATAAGGTAAAATCCGACTGCACTACCTAATTTTAGGTCTTGAAATTGCTCAGTGTTATTGGAAGATTGTTTATAAAAAGCTCTTCACTTACGATAAGAAAGAATGAAAAGCTTGTTGTTTGTCTATTATTTCAGTGTTTGTCCAAGCAAACAAGTTGCAGCAGCATATTTTCTCAGCCCACGGACAAGAGGACAAGATCTATGACTGCACACAGTGTCCACAGAAGTTCTTCTTCCAAACAGAGCTGCAGGTACCACACTTGTTACCTGGGGTTTATAATAGCCTTATGTATTTGATAGCTGAGTTCGAAGCTGTACTTGCCATGACCTCCTCTGATACTTGCTTATCATCAGGATGGGAATTAGAGAAGGACAAGAGAAACTGCAGGTGATTCGACCCATGCTGCTTCAAAAAGGTGCTGGCAGAAAGCCACCTGGTACAGAGCTGAATTTCAGGATTCTTGCACTGTAGGTTGTTGCAGCTCAAGGTATTCTCTAGAAGAGAGAAATGGGCATCCTATTTTTCTGCTTGATAGCCATAAAACATTTAGTAAAGCAGTGAAACGGAAAATAAATGTATTCTTTTGTCTTTAAATGTGAAAAACTATGCACTGAAGTAGGAGTGTAGTGATGGCAGAGAGGGGAAGTAGGCAGAATTTCAGAATTTCTCTTTTGACTTGGTGGGAAATAAAAATAGGGTCAAATGAATGGTATACTGTCTTTTTGTGGGCCATTGTCAGATCTGTAGCAATACTATTTATTGATGGTAAACAAAAGGAAAGAAAGAAAGAAAGAAAGAAAGAAAGAAAGAAAGAAAAAGAAAGAAAGAAAGAAAGAAAGAAAGAAAGAGAAAGAAAGAAAGAAAGAAAGAAAGAAAAAAAGAAAGAAAGAAAGAAAGAAAGAAAGAAAGAAAGAAAGAAAAGAAAGAAAGAAAGAAAGAAAGAAAGAAAAAGAAAGAAAGAAAAAAAGATGGATGTTGAACAAGATATGAAAACAGTTTTGGATGAAGGCATAATTTACTATATGTTAACATTCTGCACTGTGTGGTTCACGGTGAGAAGTGGTGCTGTCTTAATCCTGATGTACTGTTACACTTTGAGACAACTGCAGAAGACTTTCTAAATTATTTTAGTTTCTATTGAAGTACTAAGTTCGGTTGACAGAGGAAAAATTTTAAGCATTAGGATTTTTTTTTTTGTCTAAATACTTTCTGAGCTTTTTTGCAAAGTGTTTCCAATAGGTGAAACTGGTTTTTTCAGGGGAAAAAAAAAAGTATTTTTGACTAAATGATTTTCACAAATTTTGTTGTTCATCTCTGATAATAGAAATGAGGGAGTAGGGAGAAGCAGAAACACCAGCAGTTCTTGGAAAGAGAAAGGAGACATTGTTAGGGAAGAAAGATCAAAAAGAAAGAAAGAAAACCAGGAAGGGAGAAGGAGCAGGTATGCAAAAGACAGTTATGAAAAGAAAGAAACAGAAACAAAAGGTAAAAATTACTTTTAACAGAATTCAGACTGGATTTTAAAAAGCAGAATAGGTAACTGAATTATGAAGATGCAAAGCACACAGAGTGTAGCTATGATGTGTACAATCACCTCCTTGCAAGTCTATCCCACCTAAAATACACTTTCATTTCAAAATGCATGGGCTCCCAAGTAGCTGGCTTCATTTTTTTATTGTAATAAACAAACCACATGTTTTTCCACTCAAAAGTTATTCCTACCCAAGACTTAGGAAAAGATTTTGCTCTTTCCATCTAAGCCTCATTCACTGAAACTTCAACATTACTGAAGCACCTGGATTTCTAGTGAAGGGAACAAAAGGGTGTTGTTGCTACAGAGAGAAATTCTGCTCTACATAGGCTAGATGACAGTGTGTTGGTAGCTGCATGCTGCAGAAGGCTCTTAATAGACCCCCATCTCCACATCCTTAGTGACAGTCTCTCTCTGGCTTATCTACACTTGCAAAAAGGAAGAGGTATTAATTTACTTATACACTTAATTCATTCTGTTTATTGTTCTTTTTATTAACTTGGATAGCCCCACCTCAGTAGAGAATGCATTATGTTTAAAAAAAAGGCAGTGCCATCATGCCATATCCATTTATTTGTTGGGATCACTGTCTTTCTGCTCTTACCTCCAGTTACTTACCCAGGCTGGTGAAAGGGCAGCAAGGCACTTAGGCAGAGCAGTAGGGTCTGCTTTTGCTGAAAATACGTTGATCTCCAGCCCACTCTCATTTAAAACCTATTCCAGGAGGCATTGCTTTGTTCAGGCTATCTACCACCTGAAGCAGTGGAATCTTTGGCAACTGTCCTCCAGGTTATGCTTCTCTATCTGTTCACATTGCCGTGGTTTGTGCTGGCGCTTGCAGCATAGCTGTATGTTTATTCTAGCAAGAGCAGCTCCTTACTTTTTAAACTGAATATGCATCTAACATTCTTCTCCCATGCACAGGACATGCTGATCATGTCAGATTAGAAGGCAGGGTCAGCACTCCATGGTTGTAGGGCAGGCAGAGTGGGAACATGAACAAGGTAGAGCAGGGCAGAGCGCAATAGCACAGAAGTCCTATCCACATGTATGGTCCAGCTGATAATTAAAGGGAATGAATTCAAGCATACAGAAAATATAGGCATTATAATGGTGCTTAACTTGGTGTTTGGCCCTGTGTGATTCTTCACTTAGCATTTTCTGGCCCCTGTTCAGAAAGGGTAGCCTATAGGAACATAAGAATCCCCTCATACTATGTTCATCTCACCTTCTCAATGCAAAAATCAAGTAGGACTCTCTTTAGAAGTTTCCATTATTTCACTCCAGATGCTTGCCGGGAATGCAGCACAATCCCACAGGACCACATTCCGGTGAGAACAAATGACCAGTCCTGAAAATCAAACCTTCAATGTATTGCTCAACCTTCAAGTTGAAATAATGAAATTTTACAGGAATCTGCTCTTTGTTTTAAGATCCTTTTGACACTTCCTTTGTGCTCTGTACACTTCCTTTAAATGCCTTTGTGCTCAATAGCTATAGAACCAGCTTTAAACTTTTTTAGATACTACCTGCATATGGAGGAAGCAAATGGAAACCTTCTGTAACAGTTAGAAGTTTATGCTTTAAGAGTGTTCCAAGTTGTGAATTTTCATACTTACATGTTTAAAAGGCTATATGGTGTATTTATACCTCTGAAATGGAGTTGAAAAGGCTTGTCCCTAAAAATGTTTATTCTTTAGCATAGAAAGCTTTTAATAAGACATACTTAACACAATAAGGGCTTTTCAGAAATAGTCTTCTACAATCTCTAAGTATCAGATAAGGAAGCTGAAAGGTAGATGCATTTATAGGGTGCCTAGATTTCCCCCCAAAGATGAAAATCTTCTAATTGAACATCTGGACCATTCATTTCTCTGTAGAAGGTGGACATCACTAAAACAGTGTTCTCCATCCATTATCCATAATACTGAATTTTTAATTGATAAGGAAGTAAAGAAACTTATCACTAGTTTATTATTGAAATTTTCATTAAATTCATAAATCATTGAATTTTCATTAAATTATGATAAAGGAATTTGTACCTATTAAGATTTCTTTTTCCTGCCCGCAAGCTATTTCCAGTGCTTGCTTCTTTTTGCCTTAGTCTTATTGGACATAGGCTTAGATGTTTGCTCTGGTGTTTGTGCTTCTCTTGTCTCTGATGAGGAGTAACCATTTCTTTCTTATTTCCAGTCCTAGTATTAATTCCATAGGATCGGAATTATTTGGGTTGGAAGGGACATTAAAGATCATCTAGTTCCAACCCCCTGCCATGGGCAGGGACACCTTCCACAAGACCAGGTTGCTCAGAGCCCCATCCAACCTGGCCTTGAACACTTCCAGGGAGGCAACATATTGTGGTGTTTGTGGGGAGGAATAGGAGGAATAAGGTAGCCTTGTGGGGTGTTACTTGGAGTAAATGAATGAATTTGCTTTACTTTTATGCAGATGTTGCTGGATTAGAGAGGTACTGATATCCAATAGAACTGATGAATAATTGTACATTTTTTCTCAGTGTTTTATCAATGATGATAGTTAGTTTTCAATATGATGATAGCCAAGATTACATGATCTCAGCACCATTTTGCCCAATACAAAAATGATATGTCTTTTTGGTGAATTAGGACATTTCCTTAACTTCTTGTGACTAATAATTAGTTGCCCCTGGGGTAGTTAAGTGCCCCCACTTTACAAACATGAAAACTAGAGCAAGGAATAATTGGATCAGCAGTTGCTTCTCATCCTGTTCAAAAGGGACCTGGCCTCAGTGATTCACGCCCTTGCTGCTTCCCATCTGGACTCCATCAGCGCAGAATACCTGGGCATGAAGCCATCAGCCTGTAGGACGTTCCAGCTAATACAGAGAGCTGCAGCACTGGCCCTCAGTAGCAAAGGAGACCAGGAGCGTATTCAATCAGCTCTCTTGCTGTCTATACTGCCTTCCTACATGTTTGTCCAGTTGTGTTCTAAGACTCAGTCCCTAATTTTCTTGGTGGACTGGGTCAAGCACGTCTCAGAGATGACCTGAGAAGGTCTTCCCATTTTGTAACAATCTGGTAGCTGATAAAGTTCTGCTTTGTGAGTTTTCTATCAAAGAGCTGAAGCTTTTTTGCTGAGGAGCTAGAACTTCCTCACAGACTGGCCTGTGAGAGCATGGAACAAACTTCCACAGCAGTTAAGTATTACAATGGATGTCCTCAACTTATCCTTGTAAGAGCAGGGGGCACCTAGGTGTGCCAAAGGCTCCCTTCTCCCATATAAACGTACACCTGTATGTAGATTTCTAAACCTTCCTCAAAATCCCAACCCACAGCAACAGAGCTCTACCAAAACAAAATACACAGTTCCTTCCCCAGGGAAAGGATGAAAGAAAGAATGAAGCACTCATAGCAGATGTTACTTATGTCGCTTCAAACAGCAGGAGAACATTCTTAGCTCCTAGTACAAGCCACTGAAACAAAGCAGGACAGAGGCAGTATAGAAGAGTCTGTGGAAGTTTTACGTAGCTTAATGTGAGTCCTTCTCTGGATTTCCAGTTTTAACATTTTCTTGCTCCAAGGTTAGCACTGTTGAAACTAATCTTCTAGTTTCTTCCGCACTTCTTTAAGGGTTAAACTTTCCAAAGACCTCAGTATTGAAAAATGCTCCCAAAAACTCAACATTTTAAAACAGCCTTTAAAATACCCTTGACCTGAGCTGGAACAGAACTAAGCAAGCTCTAGGCTATTTCAAGAACTAAAGGCTTGACTGAGACCTTTAGTGGAGACAGTGGCAGAGCTGGGATTCAAACACTACGTTCTCTCATTTGGGGGTCAGCTAGAGAAAACTGCTAATTAACCTGGGCTGGGGTTGTCTCCTTGTGGCAGAGGCCTTCTGGGGCCAGCTGGGAAAGAGATTGGTGTAGGAATAGCATCAGCCATAGCAGAAGTGGCACAGCTACCTCCATGTAGGATTGTTTTGCCAAGGCCCCCACAGTAGTTGAGTCTGTGTACCATGTAGGTCCCAACAGCGAGCCTTCCATGGCAGCGGGGGAGACTGTGAATAATTTATACTCTTTACACAAAAACAGGCACAAAACTTTCAAACCTGCAGGATGTTTTCTTCACAAAGAAAAGGCCTCAAAACATTTTTTTAAAGTGAAATTGGAGATTAGTTTTGGCATTTCTAGGTCCCCAAGCTCTTAGGGTGAGGAGTGGAACATAGATGCTGGCTTTTTAGGCCCCAAAGGCCAGGAGCCAGCAGGGAATAACTTTGTCAGCTCTTCTTAAAAAGAAGCCTACCTGGAATCCAATTAACAGTTGAAGCTTTAGGCCAACATTTTCAAACTCAGTGGCCTATTTCTGAGAGGACGGTGAGCACCTTCAGCTGCAGATAAGGCCAGGGCAAGATGCTGGTGCTGAGTACAACAGGAAAACAGGTCATAAATGCCTGAAGTTAGGAACCTTGATAAAAGCATAGGTGCTGAGCAGCCATAGCCTCATTTAAAGTTTCAACAAAACACTTTTGATGACTAAATACAGGCATCACATTCATTAATGTTGGCCCTAGTCCTTAGCAGGCAGTCAGGTTGCTTTTTTCAGAGCAAATGCCTACGAGTCAGGAGAGCTGGATTCATTTGTAAGGTCAGGTACTTACTTGCTCCACACAGCCATGCACGCTCTCCATCTTGTGAGTGAGGATGACGATAATAATATGTGTTCCAGAGATACTAGGATTGTAATCAATGTTTGTGTTTTAGGGGACTAGACAGAGCTGCATGCACTGCAAGTTTGAGTTCTTTTTTTCCTGAGCCCTTACAGTGCATTCTGTTTCAGATAGGTACGTGTGCACCAGTATGTCGATTGAGTATCTTTCCATGTCTTTCAAGACTTAAAAAATTCAGGCTTGTGTTCCTGAGATTTGAGACTTTTTTCCCCTAGAAGGGAGAATTATTTTCTTTGCAAATTTTCTCAGAAAAGCAATCAAGAGGAGCACAGTTGAGGCACTCATGCATTAGCTCTTTAAGGACATACCTTCAAAGTGTTTCCCCTGCAAGTCTTTTGCTTCAATGTCAAACAAAGTTTAAATACAAAAAGAAATACTTTGAATTTCCTTCCACTGCCCCTTCCCTCCTGGGGATTGAGGGGTATTATGGACACATTAGGTTTTCATGCAGTAATTCTTTTCTAAATACGAAATTTCCAGGTTTGGAGCTTGTGAGTTCACCCGCCTTTGATTGGCCTATTCAAATGTAAACACTCCCTGTGGGTACTTCATTAGTTCATGAATATTTATAGGACATTGCAAAGCCCACCAAGCCAAGAGTGTCAGAATTTTTCAGGGACCATTTTGATTGCACTTAATAGTGCTTGTCAAAGATGAGCTTAATATTAATGTGTCTTATTTGTCTCCACATACTTCATATATGTGTAACTCTACATAACAGTCAGCCTGTGAAATTTTCTGCACTTTTTCCTGTAATAAGCTGGAAACAATATGTTCACAACATCCCTTATACATTCCCAGCAAGAACATTCCTTAAATTTCTGGAACAATTGAATTACAATTATGGGTTTGTTTTTTTAGATGCTTGAGTGATATTATTGATGAAAATACAGAATTAATTGGCAAAGACAGCATAGCCATTAAGTGATGGATATTACATTTAAATACACATTTTAATCTTGAAAAGAAATCCATACTTAAGGAACAATAAAATGGTGAAGAACTGAAAAGTAAATATACTGTCCTAAGTACTGAGTGACACTCATGAAGTACCTATTCAAAAATTAGCAAAAATTTATATTCCTTCTCCTTCTAGGGGATAGAGTCATACCCAAAAGTGTGTGTGCTTGAATATATGTCCCCATTTTGCCAACTTCTTCCTGTTTATACTCTTGTATGGCAGGATTCTTTTTGTAAAAGAAAAGTACCTATTAAAATAAATCTCATGCATCTCTTCTCCAAATTGACTCATATGGTCTGTATTAAATAGATTCTGCAATATCAGGTAATAAAGTGCAGTTTGTAATCCTTATGACATACAAAAATGTTAAATAACATTCATCATCTCCAGTCTGAAAGCACCAAGTGTTGACTCTGAAACGTATCCATGATGTTACATGTCAACATTAAAATCATAATTTCTGATTTTTTTTAGCAAATGGAACAATGAGGTGTGTGAGATTTCAGCCTAAAGAAGCAAATCAAAAGTTGCTGCAGAAAGGAAAAGGCAAAGAAAGGCAGAAGAATAAGGGAACAAAAAGCAGAGGAGTAGAAGAGAAGCAGAAAGGAGATTATGGGACAAAGAAAGAAACAAGATAGAAATAATAGTGCTTGGGAAGGCAAACATTATTTCTTCTGAGTGATGCTGATAATAATGATAAGGCACTTGTAAAAATAAATCATGGTAATAATAAGAGGAAGTTCAGTTATTACATAAAGGGCAATTTCTACCCTCAGTCCTTATGGAAACCTCAGTGAACATCAGGGAGTCCTGTCATACATAGACTGAGGGCAGGGAAAGCAGTAAATGTATTCCCTGACCCACAGATAATCATTAGAAATGGAATTCTGCCCTTTGCAGAAAATGAGGTTTTATCATCTGTGCCCTGAATGTTTCAGCCTGCACCTTGCCATTAGTCAGATCAGTTGGCACATACACCTGGAGTAAGCAGAAGAAATAAGCACTCTGTTTGCATATGAATATTTTCCCTGGTAGATCAGCTCAGTTCTCTTAATTGTCCATCCATTAATTTCTTGCTAATGTAGTTGATATCGATGACTGATTTTCTGTGCTAAACAGGAAGCACCACTTCTTCATTCTAGGACGCATTCCTTCCTACAACTGCCCTGCTGTTAGCTACCAGTAGCTGCCATTATATTATCTTTCATCTGGCCCAGAGCTGACAACAGATGGCCATCTCCGGGACTGCCATCAGTGTGACTTTATGAAGCATCCAGCTATGGTGTATTGAGGAGCTTCATGGCCAGTTCTGCGAATCTGATTTCCCTTCCCCCTACCCCACTGCTGGCCCCCCTCACTCCATCTCCATGAATAAGCTCCTTAATCCTGGCTCCACTCTCCACTGGTCCTGTCATTTCCCAACGAGCGATGGCACACAGTTATCACTGGAAGTTTGCAGCTCAAGGTCTGCCCCCTCTTCCCTCTGCAGCACTGGCACAAGGTTGTCTTTGCTCCCAGATCCTCACCCCTCCATGCTTTGTACCAAAGCATAGGTACAGGGGTTTGGTACCAGCAAAACTCCTAGCTCGTAAAATCTGTAGTTCAAACCCTACCTTCTTCCACCACAGAGCACCTCCTCAAGCTGCAGGGATTTTTTTTTTTTTTTTTTTAAATTCCACAAGACATGCTGCCAAACAAGCATTGAGTATATTAAGTGTGAAAGAAGCTAAAATATCGATCAGAGACCTAAAGTGGAGAAAAGTGTAAAATTCACAAGCATCCTGATTCCATTGACATGTTAGATCATTTGGAAAAGCTCTTTCAGCTGTGTGGCTGCTGTGCATTTTGGAGAAAGATATATTGCTTGCTCTTGACAGAGTTTTCTAAAGCAAGGTACCTCCAGAGCCAACCCGTATTTTACGAGAAATTCACATTTGTGTCCTTTATTGTGATATTTGCAGCAAGTCTACAGCTAGTGAGAGTCTCTGCCCTCAAGCTATTAAGGAGTAAGGCTCCATTGTTGGAGAGAGAGCAGCCGTCTGTGAAAGGCTGAGATGTGGTAGGCAAGATGAATACTGCTTAAAAGCAATGCTTGCCATGCTGTCATTTAGAACAGGAACACTGAGGATTTAAACGAAAGTGAAAGGCATGGTATATGAATCCTTTAAAACTGGTCAAATTTTCAGCTGCCAAAAATAACAAGTTTTCTCCATTGATAGGTTCATTGAGTAGGAGGAAAGTTGGGAGGGGATGAATTCCCCTAGGGAGGAGGTGCAGATAGTTTGGGAAAACAAGGTGTGGTCAGTGATTCATAAAGAGACACTCCAGTAAACAGCAAACTTGGCTCAAAAGTGGTAGCTTTTTTTTCCCCTTTTTTCTTTTTCTTTTTTTTTACATTGTTTTTGCCTTTTAATTTTTTTTCTGTTGGGGGCAGGGTGAGAGCATCTTTGGGCCTCTCCATTGTAAACATGAGTGAAAAGACTCTGGTGCAGAATGGCTACACAACTGGAAGTGTATGTTGCAAAAAAACATGTATATCCCCCAAGCAGAAAGAACAGCTTTTAGGTTTAGCTTTTCTACCTGTTATTGGGATTGGTTTCACCATGCTTTGATCAAACCGAGCCTGAAACATTTTGGATGGGAAAAGAGTGGATTTTTGCAGGCTCTTGTGATTTTTTTTTTTAAGTTGAGCTTCCTTTGTGTTCAAAGCTGAAATTGAGTGTCCTCCACCCTGTTAACAAAGGAAGAGAGAAAGAGATGATTCAGTTCTCACGAACCAATACTGCTGAGCTACACACGTTCCTACATGCGGCTTTAGTTGTTTTTCTGTGTTGTTATAGTCTCATTTTGCGGGAGAATCGCTAGGCACAGTCACAGATCATGGGTGTGTGAGTTTGCTCGGGGACACTCTGTGTCAGTGAATACTCTGCCTCCCCCCACACTTCCTGTGTGTAGATGTGTGCTGTGTAAGATAAAGAACCTCTGATATTGTTAAATATTAGTGGTGCATTTTGCTTTGCTTTGCATTTGTAAAGGTGAAAGGTGATTGTGCAGGAAAATGGAACAGTATATTTGCTGTGAGACAGGCACTAAGAACTCACTCCCATGCTCAGTTATAATTCATGACTGTACTGGTGGGAAGCCCTTATCCCTCTGTGGAGTTAATGCATCTCTACTGTAACCTGCTGAGAGCACCCTGTGTCCCCTCCCACCATCTGTGCATTCACTTGCGTGCTTTCTCTCTCCCCCTTTACTGTGAGATCTCTTGGTGTTAAAACTGTCAGACTACCAGTGCCTGGTGAAGGCGGTTTTATGATGTCTATTAATGTTGAATTGTCATTTAAGGGTGAGGAGGCAGGTAAAGGATATGTTACCATTTGTTTTAAGCTCTTGTTAGAAAATGCTGGGGAGCAAATAGACAGAAAGGTAGATTTGTTGCTTCAAACAGCAAACAGCTTTGAACAGTACAGAGAAATTGTCACAGTTCAGGGTAAGAGCTGTTGATGGCAAATGCATCTTTCTTCCCAATCTGGGCATATTTTACTGTTTCTTGGTACAGTGGATCTCTGTTTCTCCATGTCAAGATCTGAACCAACGGCATTGTAAATTGAATAATATTTATTTACCCATCAGCTGAATTTTATTTTCTACAAGTTGATCTACATTTTTAGCTGAAAAGCTCTCTTGCAGGCTCCAAGTTAGTTGCTTCTTTGCTAGCCGAGACTTAAAATTCATGTGACCAAGTGCTATAAGCTAGTACAGTCTTAACTAAGCAGGTAGAGTATGAAGATTTTTTATTATTATTATTGCTGTAAGGCACTGTCAGAAGACTGGTGAGACTGTCTAGCTTCGAAAGAATTGCACTCAGCTCACAGAGATTTAGATGATGCTTTATCAACCTGGCACTTTACCACAATATTAAACTCAGAATATGGTTAAAAGACCATGTACTTGACTGCCACGGCAATATTAATTTGCAGTGTTTCACTGGATGTAATCTCATGTAGCCTGTTGTTTGTATTCCTTTAAAACTTATAAATCAAATCCAGACCTGGAATACCAGTGTATGAACTTAACAGATGTGCTGCCATAAGGGACCTGCTAGGTTATAAACTGCAGAAATGATCTTTTTCTATTTCAGATTTCTAGCTTATTCCAGGGAGATTTAGTAACCACAGAAGTAAGGTGGAAGGTCACGCGTTAGGACGGTAGCACCCACCCAGCACTTGACGTTGGGTGTAATTGTCAGGAAATCCACCTCTAATCATTTTATTATTCAGTTGTAGCATCCACCAAAGCTCCTGAGCAAAAGTAGGGCAAGAATGACTTCAGTAGCTCTGTGTCCAGGTTTTCTTAGGTGAAAGATCACTTTGAGATGACACAGCTGAGTAGTCAGGCTGAAATCCTGGTTGGTATTTTATTAATTTTGCACCAAGATAAATCTTGAAATTCTGACAAACTCCATGACAGGTGAAATTCCTTCTTGCAGAATCTGCTCAGCAAGAGGCTGCTCATTTCGTTCTGTTCAGAGGCAGGCAACAGGAGGGCAGCTTTATAATCAGCCCTCAAAGGAGCCCCGGCCGCCCCAGAGCCTTGGACTGATTGAATAACTCCTGGGCCTCTTCCCCTAGGCCTCCATCAGCAGGGGTCCTGTGGAAAGCAATCTCCCGCAGACTGGCACTGAAGTGAGCTTTAAACTACTATTTTCTGCTCTCCAGAGGAGCCTGGAGTACTAAAAGATAGATGGACTGCAGATATTTTATGAGAAACTGTCAGAAGAAGAGCAGAGTAAATGTTTTTTTCCCTCCTTCGAGTCACACACTGCATCACTGTAGAATTTTTCCCAGAATCTTTCACACTGAAAGTTTGAAATTAATTGGTCGCTAACCTTAATTTTCCCCCTCCCTCTTATTTTTCTTTTTTTCCTCTTCCCTCTTTTTCTTCTTCTCTCTTTTTTTTCCCCCTTAAATATTCACTCGGAGGCCCTTTGCTTAACCACAGTTGCAGAAAATCAGTACCATTTGCACTGAAATATTTATAATGACAGAATGAAAAATTGGATTCATTTTCTGGCCTGTAGCCGAACAGTCTGCAACTTTGCACAGCATTGTTTAGCATCTCTCATTCCTTCCTTTCATTGGGGTCCTTTTCAGGCACACTCACACACGCACACTGCCCATGCTTCAGAGGAATGTTTAGCAAAACACAGAGCCATTTTTAATCTCAGCCTTGAGAAAACAACTTGTCTCTAACCTTGCCACCATCTGAGGGGGAACCAAAGGGGGAGGTCCCCGGGAAGCATGTAGAATTACTCTTACAGGAGAGATTATGGAGGGTGACATGCAGTAATCTGTCCTCTACAGTGAAGCAGCGTACGGCTGGAATTCTGCAAGTTGCTTTGGTGTGTTGCAGGGTAGGCAGGGTGGACTCAGTACCAGGCTGAATAGCAGGATCTCTCCAGAAAACCCTGTTCTGCCATCAGTTCCCTCCGTGGCCTTGAGAAACTCATTTGCCCACAAAGGAAAAGGTTGTCAAAAGCTCCCTTTTGTTCCTGAACAGAGACTGTAAAAATGCCCTATGCTTCTTTGCACCTCCAGAAAACAGAAGATGCTGGAACTGTACATATTTACTTCCCTTGAAGCAATGGTGTGAAGGTGAAGTGGTTGATGTTTGCAAAGAGCTTTGAAAATGAAAGTGCAGATCCTCAGGCTCCAATTTGCATCCCCTGCCAGTATAAAAGGTACCTTAGTCAGACAGCCAAGGATTCCCTCAGTACGCAGCAAATCCTGTTTCTTTTGCAAGCTGGGTCTCTATCACTCCCTTTTGGTCCTCACAGGCATGTCTCAGACTCCGATGAATTCCAGGGGTTTTTAATTGGTATAACAATCCCATGGGGCTATTATGAGCTGGCATAAGTTCGGGCAGTGTTAGGAATACTTTAAAATGCACTGAGGACTATGGTAGCCCACGATTCGAATGTTTAGGCTGCATGGATTTACAATAATATTCAGTGAACATGTAGGAATTAATCTGAAAATGCACACAATTTAGCAGAGAATTGTAAGTCTCTACAGATGTCGGACTCTTGTGCAGAACTTAATAGAGAAATATATCTGTGAAAAGAGGTATTTCAAAAACCCTTAGAAATTACTCCCTGGTGAGATTGTAGATTGTCTTGACAATGTATTTGTTTCTGGAAAAGCAAGCCCTGTGGCCAAAATATTAATTCCTAATGCCTCAAAAGAGGCTTCTTGAGACCATATTGGGCCGCCCAAGGAAGTGGGTTCGGTGCAGGGGTGGATTCTGCAAGGTGCTGTGAATCTTCTGAAAATGCAGGTGACAGAAATTGCCTATCAAGGTCCAAAAATGTTGTCTTGCTAACTTCACCCATATCAAATTTATGACATAGCTCTATTGCTGACAGCAGGTGTCTGTGTATAGTACTAAATTGTGATCTTTCAATTCCACATCACTCATCTAAGCACAAACTTTTTATTTCTTTGCTTTCTTCTGTAAAAGCTTCTTAATGCTGGCTCCCTCTCAATGCTCTTAGGAGCACAGTCTGAGCAGGTGTGCCTAGAAGCAGTAGGAAGGGGTGAACATCTGCTGTAGGCCTCAGTACAGCTCAGCTAACGCTGCAAACCATTCCATGGTTTCTGAGGAACACATAGTTCTTATCATTCAAAGTTTCTTACGAACTCACAGATTTGTCTTTTTACGATGTTTCCCAAGATACTTTGACAGGTCAGCCTGAAAGTGATGAGCGTTCTTACACAAAATGCATTGTCTCTTAGAAATTTTGCCTGCAGTTGTTTTACTTTAGTATCACTTTGATTTGAAAAGGAACTTCATACAAAGTGATGTGGTTTTAGGACATAACAAAAAAAAATCCAATATTGTGCTGCATGTATTACAGAGATTTCCTGCTTAGCCCTTATTATTGCTTTCTGATTTTCTTTTTTCTTCATGTATATAAATGAAGAGTATAATTTTTTTAATTTTTAACAGTTACTGAGAATCAAAACTAATAGAGATGAGAAAGAACATAAGCTTTAATTGCAAATATTAAATATGTTTTTAAACTGACAATTTGATAGCAGATTGCCCTGACTATTTAATCACACTTTAAGGGAGGTCATAGACCCAGAGTAGGCTCTTTCAAATCCAGATGTATTTCTTTGTTTGAGCTGACCAGGGCACAAATATACAGGTGTGTAATACGCCTTAGGATGCTGAAAAGATTTGTGGGGACAATAGACTCCAGACCACAGTGAAGTGACAGTACAGATGTAATGGAGTGGTGCAGAATTGTTACTGAACGTCAGGGACTGTAAGAGTAGCCCACAAACAAATGTTATATCTCACTGTTGAAGACAGTACCTTTCTAAGAAAGCTGTTTTCTCAGTGGGCCTGAACTGTTGTGTGGGTTTTGTTTGGAGTGCCAGTCTGTTTACTAAAGTTATTAGTTTATAAATTTTGCCATGGTAAAGTAACTGTGAGAGCTTTAAATTAGAATAAGTGCCACTTCTGTGTGGCAGGTTCCTTTGAGGGCTTATTAGAAAGCAGGCCTCCTGTTGCCTGCCCCTTTATGCATGGCACTATTGCTGTGGGTACTTGTTTATAGCTAAATTTTGAATTTATATAAGTGTGTGCTACGGTATGATGAATTGCCCTCCAATTGCGAAGATTCTGCTTTTTTTTTTTTCTGGGTTCAAGCTAATACTTTACTTTAAAGGGTTATTTTTATTAGGTGGGTTTAATTTTGATGAATTAAAATTAACTTGGAGTAACAAATTATATAAGATCGTCTGGGTTATAGATTAGCCTCACCATAGCTACAGCACATCTTTTTGTACAGGAATTAAAGTTCTGTTTCAGATACCTTGGCACTAAATGTAGACAGCAAATGAGTGTTGTCTCTAGTTATTTTCCTCATAAATGTGATTCTTTTCACTCAATCCAAAGATTGCCACACTAAAAACAGTCCTAATGGGCAACGAGGGGTGAAAGCAGCAGCTGCAGGAGGCTGGATCCCCTAGCAGGAGATAGCCAAGGAAACAGCAGTACCACAGCATCACAAGCCAAAGAAAGAGTTGAGGGGTGGGGCATTTCTTTGACTGTCAGTACAGGGTCAAGGCAGGATCTAATGACACGTCTGACTTGCAACATGTCACTGGCCAGCTGTCTGACAGGAAACAGAATGACCAACCTCAGAGAATGACATTTGGTAGGAGGATACTTCATCTATCTCAGGGAGGAAGGAAAACGGCATAAAAGGATGCTTCTTTGTGTGATACTTCTTGTTTGGGGGAGGAGTAATAAATTGTAGGAATTGGACTTCACTGCCTTCCCCCTTTTTTAGGTTCTGTAAACAGGAGAAAGTGAAAGTAAAATTCCTCCCATTTAGCTGTGGTCACATTTCACACTTCTTTTACACAAATGCAAATGAAAAAAAAAAACCAAAACAAAACAAAAAACCAGAAAACAGAAGACAATAGAGAATCCAAACTAATGCATTTTACAACCAACAACCACAATGACAAACATGAAATTTTATTGTCCTGGTACCACATGTTAGTAAATGCTCCAGATTTATTGATTTACAGTGTGTGTCTTCACAAAAATTAGAGAAGTAATGACTTTATTATAAAGGGCAAAATAGCATTCTGGTCTCTCTAAAAGTCATCTATAAAACATGGAGTTTCTTGGACTGAAAAGGGGGGAACTCAGATGAGGTTGTTCTAAGAACAAAATGTTTCAACATAGGGTTCTAAACTCTCTAACTAACCACCAGCTATGAAGGGAGAAAAATTGTCCTTAGTTTCTTTTCCAAGCAGTTGATTTGTAATTCACACACACACCAAGCCTGCCACATAAGCACTGTCCCAGCTCCTGCTATTCCTTGTTTGAAGAGCTGTAGGAATAAGGACTGTAAGACGTCCAAGATGGTCTGGCACAGTAACCGGTTGTGAAGGAAGTCAGAGAGCAAAATCCATGGGGGCCTCTGCTTATCAGCTCAGAAATCCTTGGCTGTTACCATCAAATCTGCTCAATCTGGCTTTCCTTGCAAACTGTCTTGAAAGAAAAAGATGCACCAATGTGCAACAGAGTTTGAAGCATTTAGAAGAGGAGGAGAGCTAGCAGAGCACCATAGCTTTTCCTTTTCTATCCTACACAGTCTAAAACTGAAATGCCATGGACAAGGGGAAAATTTTCATTTACATTCCTGATTTCGGGATCCAAAATACACTCCCATCCACTTCTACATTCTCTTAACTGGATGCATGTATGCTTGCTAGATGAATGACTTCCAAATATGATTTCCACATGCGACAGGCAGGTTTGTCAATTTTAAAACTGGGCTTGTTCAGGGTTTGCTTTCACCTGAGTGAAAATGTTGTTGGTCACTGTGAGTTAATCTCGGGCTGATCCATACCCTCCAGTGTGCTGAGTGCTGTTGTACAAGGCCCCACGCACCACCTGGCAATGTGTGGGGAATCCAGATTCCAGGCTGTCCCCATGTCACCTGGTAAGCACAATACCCAGCCTTATGTCAGGAGGTAGGGAGGTGAACTCAGCGATCGATGCAAGTGTGGGATGTGTCTGTCTGCATAATAGGAGTGCAGACAAGTTACAGCACTTTTCTTTCAGACTCTATCAAGAAACATGTAATTTCACTTGTAATTTTGTCCAAGGGGTTCTTGTATGCGCACCTGTGGAAAACTGGAAAGTATCATTGTTTTAAAGGTTGCCCTTTGCATATAAATCACAGCTCTGTGTGCTTCCCCATTTTAATTGGGTGACCTTTTGAGTCCTATGGACAGGAGCTTAAATTCTGGACCGGCAGGTTGGTTGAAGATTTGAAATCGATTCATGTTTTAGCAGTTATTCTGCTTAAAAGCAGAGAAACTAAAATGGAAATTTCAGAAGAAAAATTCCCCTTGGAAAGTTCCTTTTTGCAAGTCATAGAAAACTTCATTGCAGACCAAATAGGTATGCATAAAATCCAGATTCATTTGTCAGTTTAAAATCCTTGAAAAGGATCAGGATTCATTGAGTATGAGAGAAAGAGGAGGAGTAAGAAACATGTAATGTTTCCAACAGGACATTTCTGTGCAATTATCAGTTTAAGCTTCCATTATTTGTCACTAATTACTGCACTGAGCTGTTAAATATTTAGTAGTAGTTTGTTTAATTGCGTTTGACCTATAAAGGAATCTGTGCATAGCATAGCTCCAGTTCCAGGAGCCAGTTTCTCACTCACAGCCAGGCAAATTTGTATTCACGTAAGATGAACACATATTGTCAGACAAAGGGGTTTGTTTTTGTTGTTTAGGTTTGTTACCTCTCTCTCCCCCACAGATTTATTTGTCTTTAAGGTATCTGAAATCAGAGCACAAAGTAGAAATGCTGCCTGTGGATGTAAAATGGGAGGTCGGTCAAACTTAAACTTGTTTACAGATGTTGTAGTTTAGAAAGCACCAGCATGATAAATTAAACATAAAGAAAAAAAAAAAAATAAAGCAGAGCAATAACTAGCCCATGAACACGTGTCTTGTAAAACACTGACTTAATCCCTGAATATCTTATTAGGCAGTATTGCCTATCAACGCTTGTTGTCCCCTGTTACTCTGTTGTACTATAGCTGCAGACAGATCTGTATTAGTTCAGCTTTGGGTTCTGCTTGCTGTGTCTGACAGGGTGAAGAGACTTCTGGCTGTGCCCTCTGCAGAGGGTGTGCAAGAATCGATCAGTATATGAGCAATATTCACTTTGTTTTAAACCCTAAAGGCCTGGCTCTATTCTTGCTTGTTCCTATCTTGAAACTCCCTTGATTTCACTGGAGCTTTCCTTAATTTATACCAGGGTAACCATAACCATATTCTAAAGTAATAAGACTTTTGATATATTTCTCAGAAGTGCCTCCTTCTGCCTTTTTTGTTCAAGCTTTTATTCCCACTTAATGAACAATTTTCTTATTGGGGAAGAATGCTTGTATATTAATTTCAAACATTTGCAATATCACAAAAGCCTTGTTTTTCTACAGAAAAGACTTAGACCTGGATCCTGATTATCAGTACAGCCCCTTTTTGAAGAATTGTTGTGAACATGCCCTGACCATTGCCCCCCTCTCTCCATCACCTTCTCTTTGATGGGGTAGTGCACACACCTTTCCCACGCAGCCAGGCACACCTTGCCTGAAATGGAAGACATTGTGGCAAGTTTCACTGCATTTCAATGAACAGCAGACAGAGTGAGGGAGGCTTATGGGAGGCGATTGCCTGGCACCATAGGTTAAAACAGCGTTCGAGCTACTCTGATTTATGTCAGAGGCTTAGCTGGGAGCCCCCTGCCAATGCTCATAATGAGGAAGGTGCAAGGATGGTGAACAGGCATCTGTGTTTGTGTCTGTTCTCTTCTGGTGACAATGATGAAAGTCTTATTTGCTGTACCCAGGAATATATGTCATTCTTTTCCATACAACAAATCTGTGATATATGTACTCGCATATAGTAATGAATCCAAAAGGAATCATTGACATTTTACTAGTGACTTACTGGAAGTCTCTGAAGAAAAATAGGTATCAGGGGTTTTGGTTTGGTTTGGGTTTGGTTTTAATTTTCAGTTTGCATCCCTGAGAACATGCTCTCCAATTTGAGATCTTTTTTAAAGGTAGTTTTTCTCTGGCCCAGCTGGCAGTGCTGAGTAGAAGAACCAGAATACTGAGAGTTTTACATAAATATGATAAAGAGTAAAATCTGATTAGCAGTCATGCTATTTCAGAAACATTAACATAATATCAAATCACATAGCTTAGGTGAATTAATTTATATGAATGACTGCAGTTCAGTGTAGACTTTCCTAAATTATCATTGTCAACAGTGGTCAGTCATGTCCTAAGATGACCACTTAATTGGCCATCATGTCTGAGAACAGGCCTGATTCTCAAAGGCTGGTAAACATCAACTCACCACACATAAATGGTATTTATGGGAACACAGATTCTCTTGGGATTTGGCCCCTTTTTTTGTTGTGGAAATAGCTCTGGTTTAGTTCAGATCAATTTCTTTGGGAATCTGAAGTTTCAGAGACTGTATTGTGTTAGGTCTGTGCTGCTGAGCAAACTTGGCCTGGATGAAACTCCATGCCTACTTTAGTGTATTTATAAATTCATTGTTGCTCCTCCTGCTCTGCCAGCTGCACTGCAGTACTGGAGATGCTGGTGGCAGGGACACTTTGCTTGGATTTTTTCTGTTCTCTCCAGAACTCCAAAGTATCCATTCAGCCTCCTACTTTTCACCTATGAAAAACTATTAGACATCATCTCTGTTCTAGCTCCCTCATTCACTCAGTGTAAGTGTGACCATTGAAATATATTCGTGTCAGAAGCATTGTAATTCCTGGGGTGAAGCACATCAGAAACATTTGTTAGTTCCAACATTTCAGATACAGTAATTAATTTCTTGTAGTTAGTGTTTTATGAAAGGAAGGGTGGGGCCTGAGAGGGGAAATAATCGCTCATTTGTTAATCAGCTTCAACTGAAGTTGCTCTTTTTGTATTTCACATATGTGAAAAAGACAGAAATGTTTACAATCTTAGCGTTCATAGATGCTCTGTCAGTACAATTAAGGATTATAGAGTCATAGAATGAACCTGGATATGTCCCTAACCTTCAATTAATTCATTTGGTGGACTGCACTATGGAAGTCATTACCCTTAGTATTGGAACCCAAATCCCACCTATACTACATTTTTACTCACATAGCAACTGAGCCTTAGAAATCCACACTGAATATTCTTAATTGCTTGCAGCAGCAGTGCAGCCAGGGCTGTAATGTGTTGGGGCATTGAAAGTAAGTTTACTGCTTTCAGATGCTTCAAAATGGCCCAGATATTCTACTGAAACCAGCTCCTGAGCATGCAGATTTGGTTTCATGTCTGATTTGGGGTTGGCTGAGTCTCTTCCTCTCCTGGGATGAACATCAGGAAAAAAATACTAACCCTGAGGTCTGTGAAGCTGTGAAATAGCCTCCCAAGAGGAGCATTGGAAGCTCTAATTAAAATTGGACTGGGCAAAACACTTGAAATTACACTATAGGCAATAATCCAACACTGGCAAGATGGGTGGAGAAAACGCCCTAATGGGTCTTTTCTGTCTTTAAATTCTATGAATTCTTGTTCTTCTCTTTTATTATGCTATTTCACCTTTTTGTTTAATGGTGACATAGTGTCACCTAGAAAGTATTATAAGACACTATTGTGAGCTGAGTGAGATGATGTTAAATGTCAAAAGAAAATGCAACAGTTTTTCTGCAGGTTCACAGTGATTATATGGAGAAAGGAAAAAGAGAAGCTGACTGTAAGCAAGGGACACGAGTGCAGTGGTTTTGATCTGTAAGACAGTGGCAAATGCACTGCATGCCTGCAATATGCATGTTTATCATTTTGACACTGCATTTCACATTCTCTGCTTATGAAGAACAGCCACATTCCACCAAATCTAACACAGGTGTGGAAAAGTCATTTACTGCAACTGCGTACATCACTCAGATTGCTGGAGACATCTTCTATCCCAGGGTTTCACATATTCCCAAAGACCTCGACTAAATAATGTATTTTTACATGCTAATTTATAGTTTGTATTTAATCTTAGTATCACACAAATCTAAGTAACTCATCGATTCAATCCTTGGGTATAATCATATTACAGTTTACCAGGAAAGAATCCTTCAGCAATATAATGGGGCCTTGACAAGGAACTCTGTGCTGCAATACTGAAGCAGCACAAATCTGAAGAAACAGTGTGAAAACTAATCCTTTGTGATACCTTTTTTATAGTTTAGTCTGAAAAAGTTTCAGTTATTTGGTTTTGGTGTTACCACTTAATACTCCTCTTCCCTCCTCCCTCTCCTTTCCACATGGTACAGTATTCCAACTGTGTCCAGTACAGAGCTTTCTGCTCTGTGAGAGGTCATGACAACCAGTTATGTAATAACGCACCAGACTGAAGTTCTGGAAAGCATGTTGATCCTGTGCTAGGTTTTGCTAGGCTTGCCTTCCCACGAGCCTTTCTTTCTTCCCCTTTCGTTCTGGAAAATCCAACATCCTCTTCTTAGCTGCAGACAGTTTGAAAAGCGTGGTACAGGATAAGAAGTTGGAATAAAAAAGAAGGGAAGAGAAGCAGAAAATCTTGATTAGAAAGTATAATTTAATAGAACGGGTATTGAACCAAATGTATTGATTAATGTGGTAGATATAGTACTTATATTGATTCAAACTAGAGATTTAGTACTAAAAGCTGTAAGCCAAAAAGCTGTTGCAGATTGCTACAAAAGTCAGTTTAATGCTGTCCTTGAGAATGCCTTCACAAAGAAATTCTTCTAATGTTTGAGGAGTAGGTAGAATGCGGTATATGTCAGTTTGATCCCGGAGGGTTTTATTTTGTACTCTAATAGCTGTTACGAGCCTACATTATATCCAAGGAGTAATTTTCCTTAGGGGTGCCCAGCTCGCTTTGTGTCAATATTCTAGCATTTTAAGTCACGTACAGTATATGCTTCTGGGAACAGTGCAGGAGCCAGCCAGACTCATAATGGTCTGCATTCATTAATAAAGGCAGAAGCTTCTGTCCCTCCATTGCCCACTACAGGGATGCCTCCCTGGTCTTCGGGGACCCGTACAGACACATTTAAAGAAAGCTTTATTTTGAGTGGGCAGGAGATGAAATGCAGGACTTGCAGGCATTTCCTAAGTCAGCTATATGCCCGAGCACAGGGGTGACCTTAATGGGTCAAAGAAGAATGCAGGTCAAAAGACTTATTATCCAGCCTGTTGGAAACCAATTGCTTTTGTTAAAAAAAAAGTAAATTGTAGCGCTTAAAGGTTGATAGTAATATAGAGTTCTGTTTTACAACCTGGAGCTGGATTGCAGTGTGGTGGGGTGCATTTTTATTTTTTTGAATGCAAAAAACTACAAGATGGTCTGTAATGTACACAGATAAAGGATTCCAGATAAGTGATAACATGTAGGGTACCATAATTACTTAATCAGTGATGATTGATTTCTCATGTTTGTGTTCTTGAACTAAGGAAAAAAATAACATGCTGCTGTGGTACTGTTACCATCTGTTGAAATAATGCACCTACATTTCATCTTTATACCTCTTCATGTGTACCCTCTTTGCGCTGTTTGTCAGGTACAGCCATGTCTTGCTTCATCTGGTCATAAAACACAAAAGTCCCATTTAAATTGAATGCAACTGCAGTTCACATTAAGGATTCTAATGGGCTACTGAGTCTGTGGCTATCTGTGGGTATTTTTTTCTTCGTTAATTTTGATGCTGTGGGCGGCAACTTTTTGCTAGCTATTACTTCTCATGTTCCCTCTGAAACACAAAGGCGCGCACCAAACAACAAGAAGTATTATTACCTCTTTTGTCTCGAGCCTTTCTGCAAAGAAATCTTTCTGTATTTGTTTGCCAAGGAGATTCTTCCACGCAGTATTATCCTGAAATTCTTTGCATGTTTTCAAGTCCTTAACACTAATAACAGGGACATCTCAGAGCATTTTCATCCAGGAAAGTGGTGGCATGTAATTTTATAGGAGGTCACATAACAGTTGGGATTCTGGATTCAGCTATCAAAAATAATTATTTCTAGGAATAGGGCAAATGCACTTAAAGAGTTTATTTTGGTTGTGAAATATACTGAGTTCAGGTTTTCCCAGGTAATATACCTGCTTTCCAGATAACACTGAGACACAGAAATTTTGGCTGTAGGAGTTTCCCTGGTTTGTGTCTATACGATAACAAATGCAGTGACACACACACACCTCCTGCTTCCCTGTTCCTCCATTTTGTGCATGCAAAGCTTGCATTTGTATTTGCAAACTAGTGTCTCCTCATGAGCTCCCAGCTCTGGGAAATTGGAACACAGCTGTTGCTGAAGGCCAGGAAAGATTATAGTGAGAAAAAATATTTTCCCCTTTCCATGGCTAAGCAGGAAATCGACATTTTTGCTTTGTAGGGAGACTACTACATAATTAAACAGATGTGCTTATGCACAATCAGATTTGGGGGAGGCAAAGAAGGGGAGCATATGATACCTCCTGTACTTCGGTAAATGACTTCTCTTTGGCGAGTGGATGTACTAATTGCTCCAAACTCAGGCAAAGTAGTTGAAGTTTCTGGAGGAGGCGTGTTTCAGGCTTGTCTAGCGTGTCTTTAGTGAAGGGCAGCGTGCTCTCCGAGCCACACAGGGGATCTCAAGTGTAATATTGTGCTCTCCCTGGGTGTGCCGCGCTCCCATGGCCCTGCCGCGTCCCTGCCGGCGGGAGCTCCAAATTCTGCTTTCCCCGCCTGCCTGATCTCCCACTGCCGGGGAGGCGGGAGCTCGCTGCACACGAGGCAGAGAGACTATCGGAGTCGAGATCTGCTGCGTGGGAAATAGAGGAGAATTTTTGCCCTAAATTTTTAAACACAACACCCCTCATAAAAACAACAACTGTTCATAACTGGGATTAATGTTTGCAATTTTCAGTCACTTAGACATGGGGTCTCCAATAGATGGCGTTTGGTAGAGTGGAATATGGCTCTCTGTGGGATTACAGAATTCTCTTCCTTTTCTTATCTCTCTCCTCCCATCCTTTGCCTGCTTGTCTTGTCTATGTTATGTTCCTGAAGCGCTTCCACTTTGTATTTTTTTGCAACTTAGCCAAATAGGTATTTCTCCCTAGTCCCTCACATTTGGGGAGCCTTAATTACTTTGGAAACAGTGTTTTGTTTTGACTGTTTACAACAGTATAGTTGCCTTTTTAAGGCCTAAGCTGTTCAAAGCATTTCCTCATGTTCCTATCCTGCCCTGTCTCATTCTTCTCTGCAGCACTTGCTTGGTTTTTTCTATTATTTCTTCATTATCTCCAGAGAATCTCATTTTGCGCCAGGGCACAGGAGTCAGGGACACTGAGAGCTGGGGCAAGTCAATCCTTATGCTGTGTTTTATTTTGTTTCCTTCATATTTGGGCATTTTAACTTTTTAATCAAAAATGTCATTGCAGCGAGAGTTACGGCTGCAATCCTAAAACACCTTTTGACTGCTTCATATGCAGCTGTTCATCCAGCTTCATACTGATTATGCATTTTTCACTTAGTGAAAAGAAATAAAAAATGGGCATGACTGACGTGCTTTCTCTCAGTAGACTAGAAACAAAAGACCCCCCCCAAATATCTGTGTGCAATGTAACGATTGGTATATTACTTCACCTGCTCAGAAGCAGAGAAGAAAATCAGAATTCAGGCTGCCACCCCATATTTAACTTGTCCTGTTGTTTCTAGGTACTGCAGGGTCTCTAATAAGCCTGTGGTGCTATGCTGTAAGTGCTGCAATAAATGGACACAACAGGATGACAAAAGGACTGGCTGTCAGGCTTAACTCTTAATTTCCTTGCTTTTGTGCTTTAAAGTCAAAGCCCATTACCTGTGACCAGCCAACATTTTTGGCTGCATCTATTGTTACGGCTTTACAGCATTTTAAAATTATTTTATGGGAAGGATGAGGAACTAGATGAAATCAAGTGGTGGAGCATATTTTTTTGGCCTTGGACAGTCTGGAACTCCTGCCATCAGCATTAAATCATTTTGTATTCACATCTGGAAATTGCATCTTTGAGTGTCACTGGGTCATTTTCCTTTAATCTTGAGAATGGCACTACATTAAAAATTCCTCAGTCTTACTGTAAGATCCTTTCCTTGCCAAATGTCCCATGAACTATTATTTGTGTGCGTGCAGAGTTTAGGGAGAGCGAAGGAGGATGGGAGAGAGGATTCTCAGACTGGTCTGCAGTCACGCTGTGTTTCACATTCATTTCACCGTGGCTGTTTTCATGTGCCCTTTCATGGGTGGCTCTGGAGGGTATGGTTCAGTAGATGTTCACTTTGTTGTAAATGATGACTGTCTTTTGGGAACAGGTTCATCCTAAAGTGCGTTAGTCCAAAGAGGTTTAAAGACAGATTAACTTAATAAAATGGAGTGAAGGGTCTGGATGTGCTGGGAGCAAATCATGGGATGTGACACCCCTGCCCTCTGGGTCACTGGCCCAAATCTGGCCCCGAAAACTAAGGGGAAAATTCATCACTAATCAGTGGCTGCCCTGTTGTCTGAGAAGCAGTATTCACAGACATTTTCTGGTAATCTGTGGATCCAGTGTACATTGTTGAAAATTTAAGATGTATTGGCTTGGTCCCTTGCTCTTACGTCAATGCTTGTGAAGGATCTGAGCCAGTACAGGCAGCACATTAGCATCTTTCTGAAAGTGGTCAATTCCATTTGAGGGCTGGTAGGAAAGAGGGTGAAACTGGTGTTTGCTACTTGATTTGGTGATTACTTGTACAGGAAAGGAGAATTTAAGACTCCAAAGTCTGTGCTGTGTTACTACACATAAGGCACTGCCTTAACCTGAGGCAAAATACCTGTGGTTTTTGGTGACCAAAGGGCAGCGTGTGCCAGCCCCTCCTGTTTTCTCATCAGTCTCTGACCTCTCTAGCAGAGAGCACCTCTTACCAGACTAAACTGGGCCATACCATGTGGGGGAAATAGGTTTTACTGCAGGAGTGCATTTGAAGCAGTACCACAGTCTAGGAAGCACACGCCAGTTAGCGTGAGACTTTTATGGCAAATGCACTTCTCATTTTCACAATGCATAAACCATGAGCTGTGTGTAAGCAGACACCAGAACTACTGACCTGGTCTGCAGTTTCACTGGGGCAGGTCAGCCCACACCTTACCTGGAGACCCTTCTTGTGGCACATGTAAAGAATACTGGTGTGAAACAGCTGGGGAGAACGCCTCTCTTCCATAATGATGCTGTTTCTGGCTAGTTTAAACAAGGAGGGGTCGAAAAAACTCTTTTTCCAGCCAATCATTTTGCAAGACATGTTGGAAGAATTGTTTTTGCATCCTTCTTTCACACAGAAATGTCTGTCCTGTGACTAAGTTGTTTCTTTTGTTTTTGTTGCAGAACCATACGATGACCCAGCACAGCAGTTAGTGCAAGGCCCGACTCTTCCAGAGAATTCTTTGTGGCACAAAAAGGGAACACATTTTACTCTTTGCACGAAACTTTCATTGTTAATGTATATTATTCAGAATCATTGTATTGTACCATAAAACTTGTATTATCGAAACTGTTGGATGTTCATGTGTTTGAACTTTTGAGCACCGGATAGACTTCCTGTATATAAAGTGTTGCACATGTATTATGTTGTCTGATACTAAAATGGTCTTATAAAGACAAGTGGACTTGGGCCCTATTCAAGAAAGATACAAATAATAATAATACTGTGTGAGGGGGAAAAAATAGCTTAACAAAACAAGTCATTTTCAAGGAGGAGGGAGAAGGTAATAGCTATGTTCCATTACAGCTCTGTTTGGCCTCCCTTTCGTTTAAACTTCAGTCTAGAAATCTCTCTTTTGGTATACAAACGGATGAATCTAAGACTATTTTTTATTGCTGAAGATTCTTGCAAAAAAATATGAAGAGACTCTTTCTCACAGAGCAGGAACCCACAGTTGAATAAGGCCCATATATATATTTGTAAGCCTTGCGATATGACAGATAGCATTACCATATATGCAATAGTTGTTATGTAGTTTGTCAAAGAATTTTTTTCCTGGATACCATTTGAAGCTTTGAGTGTTCAAGACTTTCCTTAATGATTTCACATGGCCAAATTCTTGAATCAGTTGAACTAACCTGTATGTTACTGTTATTAATGTTTACTCTGCGGTCTGAACCTGGAGATTACTGGAATTGTTTTCCAAAAGGAAATAAATTCAGTTTACCATTATGTGTGAGCGTGCTTTGTGTCTTGTCTTTTTCCTCAGAAAGTAGCATTATTATTACGGCTGCTGTATTACCTAAAGAACCACCACGGTCTGGACTCCCACTGTATCAGGATCTGTACACTGCTCAGTAGGAAAAGGTTGCTTTTCTCAAAGGTAGGCATTTAAATAAATGTAATAGTAGAAACAGATCTGCCAGCCCACTTCAAGGCAATGTGTGCTTGAGGGTGATATTCACTGTTTTCTGGGTTTATTTGTTTCTTTCATTTGTCTGTCTCTGCACACACTTGACACGCTGGTTGCCAGCGGAGTCACCACGCATCTTCTGTGTATAATTATCAGTAAATTTAGATGCAGTATCACTTAGTGAGCTGGGTCTGGTACTGATGAGAGGCAGCCACCACAGCTCTGCCAGCAGCGCTGTTAAGCTGCCATCCCCCACCCTCTCCTCTGGCATGGGTAGCAGAACTGGAGGTGATGCACACCACGGGGTGATGCTCACTGGCACCACGCCCCGGGGGGAGCTCTCACAACACCTCACAGCTTTGCTCAGGTCTGAATTGGCTCCTGACTGCCTGCAGTTCCAAGGAGAAGAAAAAAGGGGATAAAAACTCTCCTTGCCTGCCACTGTCCCCCACTACTCCAGCTCACCGACAAAAGAGGACCAAAAAAACATTCCCCGCTATTCTAGTATCTTATCCTATTGCTGGAATCCTGGTCTTATCCCATGGAAACCAGTGCTGCTGAAATATTGCCTTTACACAGCCACACATCACAACAAGTCCAAATGTCTAGAGCTGCTTCCCTAGTGCTGTCAAGGTAGATATAAAGCGTGATTTCCAATTTGCTGAATGTAACAATTTGACTTCTTACAGATGGAAGACAGAAAGAAAACAAGTAAAGTCAGAAAGTGTCTGGCTACCAGATATTCCAAGAAAAAATGTGCCATATTGAAAACTCTGGCTTTGAAAATATTGTGCAGATTTTGCTAAATACAAGAAAGAAATTCCTAGATTTTGTATGAATATCTCATTTGTGCTGACAAAAGGATAAATGCAGTCATGAATACACAAGGCTTGTAAAATGCCAGCTCAATTTATAAGTCAGAAATCGTTCCCATTCTTATTCTCATTAATATATTACTCATCTCAGCCAAATTGAATGTGATATGTTCTTTATTTTTGACAGATACCTTAAAGGATATAAGGCATTTCAGCCTTCATGTGTGAAAGTGTGACATATTGGTTAAGACTGAAAATAACATGTCTGTAGTATAGTTCAAGTATATAAGAAATATTACACCCTACTGTTTTTGTAAATGCCAGAGTGCCACTGAGTTGAGACAGATGGTAACAAGGAAAGATGCAATCTTATAATCAAAAGCTAAAATATGTCAAAAATATGTTAGCAAGCAAAACATAGTCTATTACTAGCGTCTCTTGTCATGACAGCTTGCAAAACATGCAAAGATGTTGAATTTCTAGATATGTAAATAAAGGAACAGTAAACACAGCAACAGCAAATGTGGTGAAGACTTCAGGCATCAATTCTCCCTTGAGGTCAGCGCAGGGGAATAGAGGGGTCTTGTGGCCACGGGCAGCCCCAGGTGGCTTCTGAGAGCTGGTTGCTGGTATCAAGTGCTGGAATCCTCTTACCTTTTCTAAACTAACAGTTTTCTCAGTGATACCTAAATAGCTGTTTAAATAGATTATGGAAGACATCCGAACTTCCCAATGAGAACTGAGTATTGCTTGGGGAATTACCACAGCATTTAGAAAAATCAACAGGAGAGGCAGATCATCTTGCCTGTTGGAAGAAGAGACACGGCACTCTGTGTGCGTGTGCCTCTCTCTGCCCTGGGTTAGCAAAAGCTAAGAGAAGCCCCTCCTCATGCCCTTAGCCTAATGTAAAAGGATAAATCTGTTCAAGGGTTGTGTGGATAGACTGATGGACAAGGTATCCTTTTACCTCTGAGACCAGCTATATTCCCAAGATATCAAGTGGACATGAGTTTTGCTCTAAGTGATAGTTTAATAAAGCAATTAGTCCTTCTGCTTGTTTGCCGGAGCTATGTTTAGGAAATGTCACAGACCTAACGCAGATATAAATACAGAATTTGCACTGCAAAAGTGAAGCGACCTACCCAGACAATATCTTGAGCACTGGATTTATGAGGAAATGCACTGATTCTTTATCTGAACAAAAGATTGTCCAGGAGTAAGCATGTATTAGGCCTTTATGACATTCAGCTACCCTAACCCAGAATTTCTACCATCATACATGTGTTCATACCAGTTGCCTCTAAGTTATTCTTTCCAATCCATTTTAGGCGGTTCAGTCCACATGGAGGTTATCGGAATTCTTTTGGTTCACTCCAAGACCAGTGCTCTCACTGCTTTCCCTGATTTACAAGTCACTTTACATGAAAAAATGCAAAACCCCATGAAAAAAAACCCATGAAAAATGTTTCAAAAGCTCTGCTAGGACGCATTAATAGTTATCCCTTCCTTCTTAATAGCAGCAGAAAAGCTGAAGTCCTTTCCATGTCTCAGTGACTGGACTTTATTAGTAATTCTGGCATGACCACTCACTGTTTCATTACCACTGTCCTCAACAACAGAAAAAAGGGAGACATCCCTTCCTTACCAACATATGGCATTTTCTATTTATAACAAGATTAACAATTCATTCACACCTTGATTGAATCCCACTTTATTGAGATGTCACAACAGATTCTCACAGCCTGCAAAGGGAAAGACTTACAAATGTTAATATTGTGACAACCAGGACACATAAAAGTAAATGAATTATAATTGGTGACAATTAAAAATAGCTCAGTGTGAAAACAGAATATTGGGCTGCTGCAAAAGCCCTGTCTAGGATGAGGCAACGTGAAGGACTCCATAGAATAAGACTGCCCATGAATTTAGAAATGTTACCTTGATTCCTGCTTAATGTGTTCAGTCATACACTGATGCTCGATTAATGCTCACACGCCCTTTATATCTTAGTGGGCAATGTGCCATTCTCTTTAAAGTATTTGCTTCACTGCTCTATAGCAGCACAAAAATAAACAAGTTTAGGCCTATTCTACCAGTTCCATTTAATATGTTCACTTTCCCTCCCTATGTCACTTGCCTTATTTGTATGCAGAAGATTTCTTTAATTATTATTATTGTTGTTGCTGTTGTTATTAGTCGTAGTGAACTGTGAACGCTACAGCAATGGAGTCCCCCAGGAGCTGGACAGTCCCTGGCCACCAACCCTTGTGTGCAGATCTTCTTCTGTGTGTGGCACACAAAAGCCTGACAAGGTCTCGCTCATGTTTCAAAGCTCGTTCTCTTTTCAGAGCTATTTGTTATTGTCTCCACCATCACAAGTTTAAAAAAGGAAAGTTAATTAAATATGGAACAAGACTGAGCAACATCTTTTAAACCATCATGTCATTAGAATTGGATCCCTCTGAGAGCTGCTTAAAAGGGTTTTGAGAACAATGACTGTTCAACCAGATATTTATGGGCATAGTTATGTAAACACACTCTTTATTGTCTATGTATATTTAATATAATTATCAGTTTTGTACTTGGACTCTCAGGAGACCCAACAAATCACAGTGTTGCTTTGAAAATGTCAGCAGAAAAGACAATTATGTTGCGAGCAAATATTCATAAATTATATTAAAAAGTCCTGTGAAAATGTACCCTGTGTTGCAGAACTGCTTTTGCACTAGCAGAATCATCACTGCCTTTCTCTGATTTAAACTCTTCTTGCCAGCAGCAAGGAAGTTGCTTGGAAAAAAACTTTAACACTATGGAGGCTTCTGTCTCTGACTACGAGACAGTGTAAATTGTAGACAAATTCAGAGGGTTTCTTAATTTTGTCAGTAATGTGCTGGGATAGTTTTAGAGATTTCTAAATAAGATTTCTTGAAACCAGTGGTAAAAATTGTTCACACAAGAGTGCCTAGGTCACTTACTTTTACTTCTCTTCCGAGGTTATTCCTGACAACTTGCCATGTTTTGCTCATTATGTATTAGGAAGAAAAAAAAAGAGTGGAGAACTGGGACAGTGTTCAGTAAATTAAATGTGCCACACATGCTAAACCAATACGTGTGCTGGAGTTTGATAAACACCTAGTAAGTGCCTGCAAATCATCTCTACTGCAAGATATACAATCAGCATATCAACATCTTAATTAGCAGCTAATGACATTTGAATGGGAAGGTTAATGTTAAGCACACAAATGCAGTTTAGTAAAGGGTAAAATGAAATACATTGAGATATTTCATTCTCTATTTATTTTCAAGTATAAATAAGATGGCTTTTGTAGTAAACATTCATCTATGTAAGTAATATCCCAATCCTTAGGTGTGTTTTGGAATGAAAACTCCAAGAGTAAAATGTCTTTTCTGGTTCATCCAGTCCATGTGTAGGACAAAGAGATGACAGAATTCTGCTTTTCTGCAGGAAAAGGCATTTCCTCTGTGACATTATTTTTCTTATGAGCACACAACTAAATTTTAAGCAGGGTCAAGATGGTTTGGGCTGGTCTGTGATGCTTCTCTTATTCATTATTTTCTAAGCATAAGTTTTCAACAGCAAACTTCTCTGGGATGGTGCAAAGCAAAACACATTCATGGTTGTTTCTGCTGTAGATGTCATACTTGCTCG
Source organism: Corvus cornix cornix (assembly GCF_000738735.6). Classification (NCBI taxonomy): domain Eukaryota; kingdom Metazoa; phylum Chordata; class Aves; order Passeriformes; family Corvidae; genus Corvus; species Corvus cornix. The sequence goes on along the minus strand of NC_046333.1, from coordinate 107,303,186 downwards.
GGCAGTGATCCTACTGGATGCCCAAATCAAAACAAATAAGAATCACTGAGCTATTGGGAAAGAACCTGCTGCTGTAGAAATGGTGCTGTTGGCTTTGCCAGCAACATGGGTTCCTGCTGAACATCCTACCTAACCATTACTTTTGCATGGACCTCAGGGAGAAGTGTAGAGATTTAAAGATTTAAACTGTAAAGTAGTTCGAAGACACTTATCATTCAAAGTTTTATGGCCATGCAGGCCACTGTGCTGGCTGTCCAAGTGAGCCTCGCAATGCTACATGTCTCTAATCTAATGATGTCTTCCTTGTTGGTCTGCTTGTTTAATTTTTGTGTCCACTCTAGATTCTTGTTCTCATGCAACCTTCATCCTTGTTTGTGGGACCAATGATAGACTTGTTCAGAAGAGTGGTTAGAAATTCGGTACCAAATTATGCTGCTTTGCTTGCTGAGTCACTTTGCCAAGATCAAATCATGTCGCCCTGAGATACAGCAACACCTCCACAAGGTGAATTATGTCCTTCTGCTTAAATAATGGGCAGAGGATAAGTGGAAACAAAGCTAGTTTTGCAGACAATGAGACCAGAGATCAACAGCAACTGAGAGTCAAAAGGCATATTGAGATTTTTAATTCAGGGCAAGGCCCACCTTTTGGAGTCTTTCATTCCTTTTTTTTTTCAGAAAACAATGATTACATGTTTCCTTTTTACTTGACTGCCATCATTTCCCTCATTACTCCCCATGCTTTAATTGTTTAATGATTGATGCAGGATTATTTTGATTTTCTTAATTAAATTTGTGAGCCCATATTTGATTTGGTGACTAGGTCATCATTCCTCATGAATTTAAGATTCATGTTGATTCGTTCATCCTTCGACATATTTTATTTCCAAACACCTTTGTTCTTTTGGCTTAACTCAATATAATTAGTTTTCTGGCATAAAATGAAAGACTATGGTTTTGATTAGATGTTAGCTGCTTGATGGGTTATTTGTAAATGTTTAACCTTATTCACAGCTTTTCCTAATCAATATCTGACCTTTTTTAATTCTGCTTTCCTTCTCATAGTAGTATCTGCCCACAAAACCATCTCCAGAGTCTTTCAGACATTTTCTTCTCACTGCGGACTCTGTCTCCTTCAAAAACCCCTACTTCTCTTGCAACATATGGAGGATCAGATGGAGTTTTAGAGCTCCTCTCAACACTGCCTTGTTATTGTGGTATGTGTTGCTTTGGTATTCATAGTCTGTGAAATCAGAAGAAGAATGACTTGCTGACTTTCATATTTGACAGCTTATGTTGTTTGAGGGGAAAGTCTGAATTTACTTTTGACTTACCATCAACTAAACCCAATCAGTCTTTTCCCCTATTTCTGTCTGACATTTAAATCCTAGGAGTCTCTCTTCTCTCAATGATAACATGTTTTCAGAATCTTTCAACACTTCCTTAATTGCTAAAATTTGCAAACAAGAGAAACACCCATGCCTAGCTGTAGCTGTCCACCAGCAGTTCCCTTGGTCGGGCTTTTTCAATCTGTTGTCTTCTAGTGTTTTCCTCCTCAGATTTTCAAGGGGAATGGAGAAGATTAGAGGGTTATCCAGAGGTTACATTCAAATGTTTGTTCATTAGATTCCTGGCTCACTTGGTTGTTCAAAGGAGTTCCTGAACATGTGAATGATGTTGTTAAATTACAGAAATTTTTTCATACACACGGTTTCTCTGGGCTGATTCCTGTCAGGCTGAGAAAGGCAGGAGCCAATTTGAAAACCTGCAAGGCCTTTGCTGAGGGAGATACTGCTAATTATCATCCTTTTCTGAATTTCCTTTTCTCATTTGCTTGCCTTGAACATAGGCATGGAGCAGAGCTTTGGAAGCCTGACAAATATCAATCAGCCTGCTGAGCATTACAGCTCCATGACTCTGCTTACTTCACTTGTTAGATGCTACTAGATCTTTCTGTAGTATTTGAAGTTACTAAGCAAGAGCTTTTGTTAAAGATCAAAATGCTGATGCCAGTCTGTCTGTGGCAACACATGCTTGAATTTTTCTCAGAATGAGACACACAGTGTCTTGGGTTTGGTACTGTATTCCTACACTACTTAAGTTGATATAAGTTGGCCTAAAATTTTATCCAAGCAACATATTCTTCCTACACTCTCTGTGGGCCATATTATAATTTTTCTCAGAGTATGTCATGAGTGGCATGCATTTCTTCTGCAGTATAGGTAAAACCCTGCATGAAAAATATGACGTGATTTTGCATTATTATTTTTTCTTTGGTCCTAGTCTTGGGGCTTTGAGCAACCTGATCTAGTGGGTGGCATCCTTACCCATGACAGGGGGGTTGAAACCAAATAATCCTTAATGTACCTTCCAGTGCAAGACTGTCTGTAGTTCTATGATTCTGATTCTTCCTCTTTTAAGGGCATGCCTACTACCTTTGTATGGAGGCACATTGTTTTAAGTTAAGCACAAGAAGCTCCTTGGTGATTGGGGAACACCTGTGAGATTTGCAACAGATACAGCATAGTGAGCCCTGGGAAGAGCTCTACTCAGACAGACCAAACACTCCTCTGAGCCAGGGCTGGCAGCACCACTGGCCTGAAGCAAATGACAGGGAAAAAATGCAAGACTAGGACAATGGAGTAGTGAGCTGTCTTTGATGTAGTTTCCTGGCCTCAAGTGACTGCTGCCCCAGGACTTCCTTAGTCTAAAGTGAGTCTTGAAATTTGACACCTTTGGGTGGCTTTTTCCTTTATTTGTCTAATTAGCTTTTTGAGCCTGTATAAATGTCCAACACACACAAAATACTGGCAGAGGGAGTTTGATTTCTAAACTATCCATTGCATGAAAAAATGCTTCATTTTCTTTAGTTTGAGTCTGTTTCATTTAATCCCCTGACAGAAAATAATCAACCTGCTTCTTACCTTTTCAAATTCTCCCTGTGACTTAGGCCCACTCTACAGACCTTTGCCACAACCTTTTCCATTCACTCTGTGGTGTTCCTCACTGCTCCTCTGAGCAACACAGACCATCCTTCCTACCAAAATCCCCTGTCCCACCCGTGTGACACAGGAGCAAAGTGTGGCAGATCTTGCTTTGGCTCAGAAGGGGATGGTACATCCTCAAGGCATGACACGGCACAATCCCATGCAGAGACAGTACAAAGGGTCCCCAAAGCCATACAGCCAGGTTAACACTGCCTCTCGCAAGGGCTAATTAACTCAGGACTAATTAATAGCATCATAGCACACTGACACAGCCATCCAGAGCCTGCTCTCTGGCTGCTTGCTTGGGGATCTCCTCACGGCGTGGGGCTCAGCACAGATACGTCCTCAGGACACTGCCTGCATGTAGCCCAGAAACTGGGGGGTGACACTGCAGACTTGATTATCCACTCATTTACAGTACTTTTAGCTCTGAGCAAGACTCCTGAAGTTATTGAAGATACAGTGGTATCTTACCAGTGAAATACAGGAGAAAAATCAGATACAAAAAGCAAGTGTATACAAATGTACAGATTGCAAAAACCAATAATATTAAAGTCACAAATTCAATAGATCAGAAGACGTCTTTGCAACTGACTGTGCACAGGATAAAGACCTCTCACTTACATGCTTATGCACCCAAGTTTCCTCAGGACTTCAGCAGGTACATAGGGGGGACATCAACCATAGTGTGAGCAGTAGCATAACATTTCCCTTTACCCTGGGTGCTCAGCTGGAAGATCTAGATGCTGTTTGCTGCACACTGTTCACACCTGCCACAATGGGCAGGAACATAACTTCCCCCAGACCTGTTTTTGGTGCTGCTGCCCACGGGATCAGTGCAGCACACAATTGGCACAAACAAATGACATCTACACCCTGGGAGCTGAGGGAGGCGGCCTTAGCTGGGGCCACAGGAAGGCAGTGTCAACTCCCTTTTGACTTGTGAACCACTGAATCTTTTTCATTGATGGAACAGACCACATAAAGTGAATTTCAACTCACTGAAAATTCTTTTTTCTGTTTTATTTTTGTGTATCACTAGAATCCATCCCTTGGCCCAACCAAACCCAGGCTCCCTACTTGCTCATTGCCTACTATTTATCCTTGAGAGCTACAGTCTAGGACCAGTTTCCATCTTCCAGAACCCCTATGTCTTTCCCAAGTATCTTTTCTTTCTCCCAGTCATTCCCAGGGTAATTTGAAAGCAATGGCAAAATGTGCTCTTCAAGCTTTAACCAATATTTCTATTCCTTATCCCAAGCATTCCTCCCAGTATGAACACCCTTCTGGCCTTATTTTCATGTCCGAAGAACAGACACATGTTGAAGTAATTTGCCCTTATGAGGCACATATGTTTGCCTCTTGCAGTGGCTTGGGGTGCTGCAGGTGAACTTTGGGAACAACTGACACAACCGCAGCCCAGTGCACCCCCAGGATGCTGCATCCCTGCACTGAGATGTTATATATTTAAACAATTTGAAGTTAATTAAGAGTATTGGCTTGGAACTAAATCCAGAATCTCACACATCTGTGTTCCCTTCTCAGAAAAGAGGCTGTTTAAAGAGTGCCTGAAGCTAAACACATTATTTTTTACCTTGCTAAAAAGTTGGGCTTTTTTTCTTCTCTTTTAACCTACATTGCTAGATGTCTACGAACAGCTTTTTAAAATGCGGGGGGATTTTGTAACTGATAATGAAAATTATTATTTCGTATGCAATTTAACTTCATCCTAACATCAGACTGCATAATTTAAAGTGAGTTTTCTTCATATACATAACATCATAACATTGCAAGACTCGGAGTCTCCAGCGTATTTAAATGCCTGTTGGGGAGGGCTCACTTTAGATCCAAATCTCCAGCGTCCCAAACATGCTACTTGAGCCTCATGATAGCTCACACTAGTTTCAATGGAATCTTCTCCAGCAGGCAGGTTAGGTTTTGCTTACCCTGTTCTAAATCAGATATGCGATGATTTTTGTGTCTGCTATGAAAATGGCTTTGATCACACCTCTTCGTGCCACTTTCACCTAAGCACTTTCAGATGTTGTGAGCCCCCAATGATTTGTTCAAAGGTCTTAAAGAAAGGGGAAAAATTGCAGCATCGGATTTTCAGGCATTCAACTGTCAGCTCTGATTTGCAATTTACACTTTACATCATATTCATTATGGACCACTTTATTTTTACTTAGAAAACTACGTGTTTTGTTCCAAAACAATAAAATATATGGAGGTTTTTTTCCTTTTCTTAGCTTACAGAGGCACAAGTGATAAAGAACAGCACTAATAGCACCTTGGTGGAAGAGCAACATGCTGAAAGGTTCAACACAAACAAAAGATGGTTCTTCTTCACCCTAAATATGGCTATATTGTACAACTCCTTATCACAGGACAGAGTGGAAGCCAAAAAGTTACGTAGGTTAAAAAATATCATTAGGAAAATTCATGGAACAAATGATCAAGTACTAAATATGAGAACATCAACTTGCTAAGGAGGGCCATGAGCTGACAAAAGCCATCAGTCACATGTGGGACACAGGGATGCATGAATCCTTCATCTAGCCAAACTACCATTGTTCTCACATCCCCCTGATCCCAGGAAAATGTAAGTATATTTTCTAGCCTGATCCATATAATTTTGAGTTGGAATAGTCAATTGAATTATCAGATGAAATTTAAAATAAAAGAAAATATCAAGGATATGGTTGCCCATATGGAAGCAGGACAGCAGCAGCAGCTGCATGAAGATGTAAGGATCTGAACAGCAAAAGCAAACCCTTCAAAGTGCTTTTAATGTGGAGGAGCAAAGAATGAGCTGCACACCCCTGGCAGTGACACAGGGATGGTACATAAGCAAGAAGCTGATGATGGTGAACTGCTTGTAGGTGAGCAGAAGTAAATGTGACTGAAATAACAGAGCTGTAGGCTACATAAAAACAAACCAAAACAAAACACAGTGCAAACATCAACGGGGAAGATTTAATTCAGGATTCCCTATTTCCTCAAGTGGAAAAAACATTGCTGTAGGCCTGCATTTTGTCAGCACCAATGCAATGGACCTAAAGGAAATAACATTTTCTAGAGGCAGGAGAGAGCTGGATGAGTTGGGAGACTGGAGGTGAAGATGTGCTAATGTCCCTTCTCTGACCCATCTGTGCCACATGTCATGCTAAAATTCCTCTCCCATCACATCATGCTAAGGACGCCTATGGCTGCAGCAGAAGTGGAGGCTGAAATGGGCTGCTAAGAGCAAGTTCAGTTTCCTCTTTCACTCTTTGCAGAGAATCTCTTTGGTATAGATTCATTCTGGGTCTCACCTGTACTTTAGAAACCAATGTTCACAGCAGCTCTGTAGAACACTGATCACTTAGCAGATCTCTGCAATGCTGCAAGCTGCTTTGGAATACAAGAAATAATTACAATTAACTAACTAACTGTAAAAACATCTGTATAAACAGATCCATGTCATTCATCACAGATGGATCAGGATATATTCCATTTCAGGTTATCCTTCCTCAAAGGCAGAACTAGAAATAAGAAAACCACTGTTCTTGTGTTGTATTAAAGACATCACAGAGACTCCACATCCTGCCCACTGATACAGGGCAGAGAGAAGCCAGAAAAACCAGGAGGTTAGGATTCTCTGCAGTGCTCGGATTTTGGTAGCAGAATACCTGTAATACCTGGGGAATGTTCAGGTTTGGTTGATGAATGCACAAGGCAGGGCTTTAAGATATGGTTGTTGTTCCATATTAAAGCATGATGACATCAGAACAGCTGCATGTGCAGGTTCGTACCACCTTTAGTGGCTGGGACATGGCAGAGCTTCTCCTTCTGCAGGATCCAGGTCTGGGGTGAGTGAGGGTCACTCGTGCATCAGGTACAGCAAGGTGGCACCCTGCAAAAAGAGGCTGCATCAAACCAAAGGTAGTCCTTCCCTCATGGAAATTTGGAAGGCCCATGTGTGGACAAGGGACTCCTCTTCAGGCTGAGATGGAAGTGGAGGCCACTACATGTGAAGTGCCCACTGAACAGAGAATTGTACTCTTCCTTTTTCTGTGCCCCATTTAGCAGAACGGCATATGGAACAGGACATTTAGATCCAGGAGGCATGATGTGAAACCTGACAAACCATTGAGACTCACCTTTGGTGAGCTCACTTGCTTTCCTTAAGTTCATAGTGCTGTTTTTATCTCTTTGGCTGCTGGTGTTAACTAGTCCCTGTCATTAAGCATCTTGAATCCTTCAAGACGTGTGTTTTGGTGTATGCTAAAATTCCATTATCTATGGAATTTGCTTTTGTCTAAAACATTTACACATACAAAATGATTATAGCCAGTGTTCACTGCCAGCTGTAAATACAATATGATTTTGTGAACAGGGACAACTAGAAGACTACTTCATGACTGTGGATCTAGGCTGAAGCATAATTAATTTCATGTGGAAAACCTTTTCCAGACTTTTTAAAGCTGCAGCTACAGAAAACTAAAATGAAGTCAGATCCGACTGCCTTTTGTGCTTGTGTCACTATCCCACCATCCCACTATCGCTCCACTGGCAGGGAGATATTCCTACCAGCATGGAAGTGGGCATCCCTTGAGTGTGTGAAGCTGAGCATCTGTTTCCTCAGCTGCCAGTCAGGTGGTGTCACCTGGGCACCATTGCTCCAGCTTCCACCTCTGTGCACCACAGCAAGGCAGGGGCTCCATTCCCACCAAGGGTGGTGGAAGCTGCTTGTGGGACTCTTCATCAGCATGATGGAATGGTTCACAGGCTGGCCCCAAAGGCACATTTGGAAAGCAGGTGAGTAGCTGCTTGTGTTTGTCACTATTTCTGTCATAGGCAGACTCCTTTGCAAAATTAATCACACAGGAGGGGAAAAGGAAAGTAATGGCTTACTGAATCTCCCACTATATATTAAAAATATCGAGCACAAGAGGGAACAGCTTGAATATTCCTCCCCAGGTTACAGGTTTAAAACCAAAGCTCTTGAAAATGAAAAAAGTGAGATCTTGGCCCTTCCTGCCCTTCCTTGTGCCAGTGGCTGCACAAGAAGTTGGAGAGGTGGTTTGGCCAGCAGGGCTGGGATTTCAGCACTGCTCTTGCAAGCATGCATCTCACTTATATTAGACACTTCTCAGGCTGGGAACCAGCAGAGACCCAGTGTGGAAGCTGCACATGTGAGCACTTGGGCACCCAGACCCAGCATGGAGGAGCACACATGTGAGGATGCTGTGTCACATCGGCATCACAGGCCATAAGCCAACAGCATGGCTGGGGTCCCCAGCACAGAGCTGGCTCCTGCCCTTCAGTTTAGCAGCCTGCTAAACCTCACAGACCTCAGCTGGCATCCAGGTCTCTGTGGCTGCTCCCTGAAGGAGAGAACAAGTTTCTGGCTGAGTTTCTGTGCAGCTCAATTAATATTTCTAATTGCCATGGTCACTTTCCAAGGGGACTCAAGAAACAAGCTGAACCCCAAAACAAACCCTGCTAGACTTATTTCAAGCAGCAGTGCCTGCTCCACAGGACACAGAGGCTGAGAGGCAGAGATCATCCGGTACAAATAGTCACTCCTTAGTGTTGTTGACCTGGCCACAGCTCCAGGAAAGAATGAGATCTAATGGCTCCAAAAATAACCTTTGAAAAGTCTCCTGGTATCTGTTAAGAAAGTACACCAGAAATGTAATAGTCTGCTTCTCCAAAAATAAAACAGAAACAAAGAAAGGTGTATTTTTTTTTCTCCATTATTTCTCTCTTAAATCTTCCTTTTCTTCTTTTATAGAGAATGACCCTATGCTTACCAAAAATGTGTCATTCAGCAATATTTTCTAGTCTGTTGAACTGCCTGTTCCATCTAAGAAGGTGGGAACAGATACCAAAGGGTCAATCTATACCATGTGACCAGAGGCACAGATGAGCTTCTGGGCTGGGCGATCCAAACCCAGTCTTCAGGTAATGGTCGGGGCTCATCTCATCTTCTCTCTGTCTTACACCCTTATTTTTGCTTTAAGAGGACTTGGATCACCAGGAGAGAGGGAGCTGTGACATCCTTCAGCCAGAGCCTCAGCTGAATGATGAGAAAACAGAGCTTGTGGCCAAGCTGAGATCTACTGTATTTGCAGCCCTAGATAGCCCACACTGTCCCCAAAACTGACCCCTTTTTAACCAGTGTTCTTCTGTACATTTTGTCTACCCACTGTGATGGCAGTTTTGCTATTTTTTTGTTATTAGTTGTATGTCAAAAGACTTGTTATCATTTACATACATTTCAGGTCGCGGACCTATATTTTTCTAAAGCAAGATGCCATTTGTAGCCTCTCAGTATGGGAGGAACCCAACCTGAAGTTATAATAAAGGTGCCTCAGATGTGATACCCATTTGTTTTAAAGATGGGAGGTACTGCAACACTGCCACAAATGCTTCCCTGTCCAAAGCTCAGTAGCCCAATGATGGTCATGCTAAAATTCCTGTGCTGATGACACCCTGAACACAGAAGGATCTCAGCAAATACTTGCTTTTCCAACTGGTGACACAGTAAAGTTTTCTCTAGAAATCTCCCCTCATCTCCTTGTCCTGAATTTCTGTTTGTGGAAAAGAACCTTGAAGTGATCAGGTATTTGGTCTGGGTATTCAAAGCACTCTGGAAATCTCCAGCTACTGTGGTGAGATGTTTCACAAGCCACATATGGAAGGGGAAGAATCAGTTGTTAAAGTGAATGGCCAGTATAGGGAGGGGTGAGAGGAAAGGAAGAAGATATAGGACTTCCTGCCTCCTCCCGTGTTTTCCAGCTGCAGGCTTCATTGTCCCCAGTCTCTTACTGCCCACAGCCTGTGCCTAAGCAGCTCCCCTATTTTCTGTCTGCAAACAGACTATGGAAACCAGTCAGAGAAACAGCCATACTCCCCAGCTGACATTTTTTGTCACCTCTGTAACTTCTCTCTAGCATGACAGGCTGCTAGAGAGGGACATCTGTCAGTGTGAAGAAAAAAAAAATGGTGGGGGGCTCTCGCTCTGGGCTTTGTGCAATTTCCTGGCTGGAGACCCAGGGAGGCTGCAACTCTCACAGCCCAGCCGCAGCCACACCATGTCTTGTCTCCCAGGTCGGATACACAGTCGACAGTGCTTCCTACGCTTCTTTTGTTCCACACTCATTTCCTGACCTGCAACGCTGTGCTCCATGGGGACGTTGCACATATCAAAAATGCAGGGTGAAAGTTGTCTAGAAATGGAGACAGGTTGTTTTTGGCAGGAGGCCCTTGAACCAGAAACATTTTACCAGAAGAAATATGGTCGATATTTATGGAAAGTAGGATTCGACTTTCAATGGGGCTTATGTTCATAAGTCACTTAAGGCCCTTCTAAAAATCCCACTAATAATTCTTAAATTAAGCAAGTCAGCATTTCCATGCAAGCTGAAGAACGAACTGCTGTGTCCCACTTGTGAATCTGAGCTAAGCAACTGAAGAGCCAAAGAAATCTTCAGAGGCTCGGTATGATCACATGGAGTGCTCGTACATTTTTTTATGTGCAGTATGTGACATGCATCACTCAAAAGAGCCTGAAGAGCCATCACATTCCAGCAAGTACTGGAGAGACCTTGGAAAAATGTATTATCTGGCCTCTTGTACTCAGGATGTAAGATTTAATGACTGCTGATTCATAGGCTGGATTGCAATAATTTTCGGAAAATGTCTTGAGTGATAAAGGGTTCTGCCATTAGAAATATTTCTTCACAAGACTTGATCCCCATCCCGGATGGTTCCTGTTTTCAACCGATGGTACAAAATAGCCCATTAGAGTAGACTAAATTTTCTTTGGGTATTTTGCAGGATGTTACATCAAGTCCAGAGAATCCCAAGCCAAGCCAGTTCAAGTGAATTACTAAAATAATCTGCCAGACCACCACAGACATACGCAAGATAGCAAAGGAGTCTGGGTACTGACTGCCTGGAGAGCAGCTCTGCTACAAAGGGCCTGGGGGTCCTGGTGGACTTTGGGCTAAGCGTGAATCCGCAGTGCACCGTGGATTCCACTGGCAGCAAGGCAGGCAGGCAACATCCCTGGCTGTGCTCACAGGAGCAGAGCAGTGGAAGTGATTATTCCCCTTTACTTGGCACTTGTTGGACCACAGCTGAGATACTGTGCTCAATTTTGCCCCCTGCCCCAGTTCAAGAAAGATGTCGAGCTGGAGTGAGATCAGTGGATGCCACCAGGACAGCCAGGGTTGGAGCACTTCCTGTGGGACTGGGGCGGGTTGAGTCTGGAGATGAGATAGCTTTGGGAGTATGTGATAGCTGCCTGCTAATGCCTTGGGCAACTGCAATGATCCTGTGATAGTCAAGAGCATTATCAGCTGCAATTGCATTATAAATGCCCCTGAAATGCCAGCCTGCAGTCACCCACCCAATTATTAATTGGGTAGATTTCAGGAAAACTATCACTAGTTGCTGGTAGACCACTGCTCCTCTCTCATTAAAAAGTATCAACAGATGGAGAAAGTGATGGACATTAATTCTTGCAAAACTGCAGTTGGTAAAATAACTTCTTAGACTCCACAGAGCACAGGTCCCTTTATAGTATGAGTTAAGGGGGCAAGAAGCAAAGATTTCAAGGCTTCCCTCAGCTTTTAGACCACCTCCAGTGGTAAACTTAGTGTTGTTGTCCCACAAGCACATAAAGGAAGTGAACACAGAAGGTAGCGTAACAGGATCCAGTCTTCTGAAGAACATCCAAGAAACTTCCTCCAGCTCTTCTAATGACCAATGGTGGTCAAATACTTAAAATACCTGCCAGATGTTTCAGACATTGAACAGAATGGGATGAAGTAGGGAGCTGATGGACATAAATCAGTATTTGTAGTTGTATAAGAGTGCTCTCCAGTGGTAACAGTACTCCTTCCCTTGATGAGTGATTCCAAGTATTGCCAAGGAAGAAAGAGGCCCCTGGTTGAACATGAGTGGTTTAGGTAATCTTGGCAAGAGTTGGAAGGATAAGTAGGTCATGACTGTGGAACCACAATCTAAAATAGCAAAGATTTGAAGCTGCTTTACAAATGGAGCAAAAGTATTCAGATGTAAAAAAGAAAAGAAAGAATGAAGTTAAAAAATGCCTCTATTACTTTTAGAACTGCATCTGGAAAGACAGAAAAGGTTTCAAAAGAGAGAGATATCACGGTTCTAGGAGAAAAGATAAAAAGGATAAAAAAGAAGGAGGCTTTTCTGATAATATCTATAGTATCGCTGGGTAGCTTCCACACATCAACAACAACATAAAAAGCCCCAACATTGTCAGAGTTTAGAGTTCAAATGACAGAAGAACAGTCAAAAAAAAAAAAAAGCATTGACCAAAAGTCAGGCGGCTGCAGTGGTAGTTGTTCTTAGCTGTGACTATTGGGTACACAAAAAAAGTAAGGACTATTTCAGGAAGCAGCTAGGAAAGAAGAAATGCCCATGAAATCTCACACCCACACCAGTGAGCAAGAAGATGAAACAACAGCAAAATGGAGGAAAAGAAAAAGAGACCCTGAGGATGTGGCAAGAGGGACTTCAGCTGGAATGGTAATCAGCAGGTTGAGAGAAGCAGAAGGAAATGCGTAGCATCTGTGCAGAAGGAGGAAGGAACTAAGGAGTGAAGTTCTAGAATTTCTGGGTTATTTTGAAGAAGATCAGGAAAAGGTACCTAGCTAAACCAGGAGGTATGTTTTCAGCACTGCTGGCTACCACAAGCCTGTGCAAACATGGGATAATGGCACATTTTTCTCTCAGTTTTGTTGCCTGTGAGTTAGGAACCTGCAGGACTAAGATAAAGCCGTAATTTGGACCAGTTGAAGTGCAAACTCAGCTAATCTGAGGCAAACACATCAGCATCAGATTTAATCATGGGACATACCACCACTTTGTATTGCTCACCGTTCTAGCAGATTCACGTATCGCAATAATCACATTTACCCTTAGAGTCAAGTGAAAAGCAAAGCATAGCTAAGAAGAGGAAATACAATTTTAGGAAGATTTCCATTGTCACATCAAGTGAGGCAGGTTTATGCAGTGTTCTTGGTATCAGAAACACTCTTATGGAGATTGTTTGATAGAAAAAGACAAGGCTAAGAGTCTGAAGGTCTTACCTCAAACCTAGTGTAAACAGGGACATTTATGGGCTACAGTGGATTAGGCTAATAATCTACCCCAACACTACAGGAAATATAATTTCCCTTTTAAGGGGATAATTAATTTCCCTTTTAAAGTATAATTAACTTCTCCATATCCTAGATGACTGAGCAGGTCAGTTTACTTATATGCTTGCCTTTCATGACATACCTCACTGTTCTGATGATCTATAGCTACACTTTTTAATTTTTAATCACTTGCAAAATTAGACACTATATTGGCAGCCTTTTGTCCACTGCAAATAGCTTTCAGGGGTTTTTTTAATATATGAAAGTAGGAATTGTTATCTCTTTTCATGCTCTTGAAGAAGGCCAAGACTGAGATTAGCCATCAGCTTCACTAAAGCCAAATTTTAGTCAAAGAAATGCAGAAATTACAGTTTCATAATCCTTCCAAGAAGGGAGTTACACTATTCACGTGGCTGCTAAATATATTTTCCATTATTTTGTTCATGTGAATGCATTCTTGAACCACTGCACTCAAGATTTTTATCAGTTTCAGATGCAAAGGCATAGTATTAAAATACTTCAGTAGTAATTTGGGTTGGCTAATAATTCTGTACATTGGAGCCATCACCAAAGGTAACAACAGCAGTACTGCTGACACTGATTGGTGTGTTCTGTGTTCATTCTTTTCATACTGTTCTTTGATTTCCTACAAGCCACTTTGGGAGGCAGCAAGCAGACTTGAGTTTATTCAAAGGGTTAATAACAAGAAACTTTCTTCCCAAATATTTCTCAGATTCTGTGGCACAACTGACTACTTAAAAGGATTTGGTGGACTATGCCTGCTGTTAAGCCTAAGAAGAAAGATAATTTGATATATTTTAAAGTGTATTCAAGCCTGGTCTTCAGGGATGGGTGTTATTCATTTCAGATATCAAGCCAAACTAACATTTGGGAGAGACTGTCTGAAATGAAGTATAAATGAGGGGCTTTTATGAGAGATACCAGAGAGCCTTTAACAAAGAAGTATGTCCACAATCCATTTAAGCAGAAGTCTGGCTTTACACAATGTCGTTGGTACTCTTACATTCTACAGTGTTATAATCTCCAGCAAGAGCAGCAGAAGGCTCTTTCTGGTTTTTGCCTTTGCTGGTGGAGCAGCCAGCCATGTCAAATTGCATAACACTGTTGTATGTCTACTATGTGCTGGGTGGAGACGACAAAGTTATCCCGCTTATTCTGTTAGCCAGAAAGCTTCAGACAAAACTACTTCCATATAGAAACTAGCTTATTACTGTAGAGGATATATGCTGCTAAAAGAGCACCAAAGCATTTGTTAAAGAAGTAACCTGGGAGAAGGAATTAGTTTTCAATAAAAAATGAAGGAGGTAATTTTAGCAAAGGTAAATGCCTGTAAGATGCCATTCTTTTGGGAGACTGTGCAACACTTAGTTGTCTCAAGCTAGGAGCCAGTGCAAACCCAGAACTGACACAGGCCAAAAACAAGAGTATTCCTGGGCTGCTGCAATACCTGCTCCTTCATCAGATAATGTGGTACAGCACTGAGGGTGGCTATCGCCATTTTGATGCTTCTTCTCTGACCATTTCTGACAGAAGATCACAATATCAGTCAAAACCCAATCCTACCTGCCATGTCCAAGAGCCCCCACACTGTTTATGAGGCAACCTGATGGCCAGAATGAGCCCTAAGGGCAGCCAAAATATCTGCTTGGCCTTTATGTTTTTAGGTTCTGGTAGGTTCTATAGAAAACTCATGGCAGTGACACCCAATCCCACCTCACATAGTTTAAAACCATGGAACAGTGGGAGAGGACAGTGATTTACTCTGACTGCAGACTTTTGGGTCCACCCTACACAGGGACCTGTGCCATTCACCTGATTGCAGGGCTAGGCACTACAGACTGGCAGGAAAGAGCACCCCCATCTTATTTCCCACCTTTCCCCCATTACCCTTCTGTTCAGTAATTATAAAAACCCTGCTATTCAAGAAGAAATCACTGGGTTTCATAGCACTGGCTGGAATGGCCCTTGGAGGCAGGACCTGTGAATTCTCACATCAGCACCACTGTCACCTTCTCTGGTCTCCTGGCCCAGTCCTCTGGATAGGGCTTCACCAGCTCGGAGATTTTTCAGATCCTGCATCCATATGAACTGGGAAAAAACAAGGCACTGTGTGGAGGGTAAGATCCAACGCTTAAACCACAGACTCATCTGGCATCTGCTCTTGTTCTCAAGAAAACTCCTAGCATTGTTTTTTTTCATTAACTAAGAGTTTCCAAAGTCTCATTCAGCTTGATGACACCCTTGCTCCTTATGGCTAGAAACAAAGTCACCTCAGCTGCTCCTGTAGGGCACTCTTTGTGCTCCTGCTGGGAAATCCACCCTGTTCCCATGTCCTTCTCCCTCATGGGACTTCCTGGCTCCTGCCAGTATGCTCAGTCTTGCCAAGCTCATACTGTCCTATTCTTTCCACTTACTTGCCTTAAATACTGTGACTGAATTAACCACCAGAGCTCTCCTATGATGCGGCTGGTATGGGGTCAGTAGCTCTGACCCAGGAAGCTGTGACAGGTCCAGAGATGGTCCCGTGTGGAATCATCTTCCCAAGGCCTGGTGTCTTCCCTCAGCTGTAGCCAGAGCGCCCTCTCAGAGAAGCTGTCAGCTCTTTAGTGATTGTGAGCTCATGATTTCAGCTCTTTGCTCTGCAGGGCAGCCTCCAGGCCAGACCAGGAGGAGAGAGACAAGAGACCCGTATAGCAGTTCCGCACGGAGTAGCTTTATTCGTCCGTCCCCTGCGAAGGGGAGGCCAGGGACAAGCTCTCTCTGCACCCCCAAGGGCAGAGGGCTAGATCTTACAGGGATCTAGGGGGTGGATGTCAGAGGGTAAAGGCCAATGGGTTACAAAGGATCTGCATAGGGTCCCCAAGAGGATTCTGGGTGTGTCTTCTTCTCACCGTAACTGAAAGGTGGTTGCCTTTCCAGGGGGAGTTCTGCTGGGAGGTTAAGTATCGCAGTGACGGTTCTCTTCAGCCCGGCCAGCACCTGCGGTGTGCGACAGGAGTGGGGAGCAGCCGAAGGCTCGAGGCTTTAAAGCTGCTCCTCTGGAGTTCAGCTCTGCCCAGGGGAGCTGAAGCTCCAGGTCCCGTAGCCATCAGCAGCCTCAACGAGGGAGAGGATAAAAAGTAGCAGGGAGGCTTGCCACAGGAATTAACCCAAATTCGTAGAAGGGTATTCACGGAGGACAAGCAACAGTTGCAGAGACACCATACCTTATAAAGGGGGGTTGAACAAGGGGAGTAACCCAACTAGGGACCAATAAGCAGATTAGGAGGGGGGGACGCTGGAGGGACGGACTCACATCTGGTCCAATGCTCTTGGTGGGTGGAGGGAGAGGGGTCACATGCCCCAATGGGGCATCGAGGTTTAGGGGATTTCCAAGAGGGGAGGTATCCGAGGGGGCAGGGTCTCGGGGGATTGACGGGGGCCATATAAAGGGTAATTAGGGAGGGTTTGGGTGACAGACACAGAACGATCCAGAACTCCGGGAGGGGTTTGGGTGATTGATAGGGAAGGAGCCAGACCAAGGGGAGGGGATAACCATATTTGGGAGCACCGGGGGAGCGGCTTAGGATCTGGGGCAGACCAACTGGGAGTAGAAGTGGGGAAGGTAGGGACGAACCATTAGGGTACATACAAAAATACAATAAAAACATCGCATCACCACAGTTAAGCAATCTCCTTATCTCAGCAGGCGTCCCTCCAGGGCAGGGGCTGGGCATACCCCACGCTCCTACTGATTCTGCTATCCAAAACAAACCACTGTCATATTTGGGAAATTATCACCAATAAATGGCCAGTCTTAAAGACCACTTTGAACTGGCAGTGCTGTCTCTTGACCAGTCACCCTGTTGTCAGACATGCTTTCTGGGTACAGATTAATTTCTGAGCACAAAACGATCTTTCTCATAAGCATGAAGTGGGAGGTAACCAAAGGAAACTAGCAGGAAGCAGATTCAAAACAAGCCACAGGAAGAGCTGTAGAGCTTCTTGCTCCAAGATGTGGCCACTTCGAAATGTCTACATGGTTTCCTGGGGAGACTGTGCAATTTCATGGCAGACAAATGCACTGAAGATCAATAAATCTGTGGAAAGCACACGTGGTCCAGGAAGTCCTATGCCACTAATGGCTGCAGTTTGGAAGAGCACTTGGTGGACATATCATTTTATACACTCTTGTGTGCTTCTGCTTTTGGCTACTGGCAGAAACGTGACACTGGGTTGTACAGACTTTTGGTCTGATCCAGTATGGCCTTTCTTAGGTTCTCATGTTAATTTGTCCCAGACACATGTAGCGAGACAGCAGGGAGCCTCACAGCATGGCTGGAGGCAGAGAACTTTAGTTTCCAGGCCCTGTGCTCTGGGGATTAGATTAGAAACAGATTACAGCTGAAGGATCCCTGAGCAGACATGGACTGTGCCAGCTTGGGAACCAGGCACAGGATAGCTGTTGTGCCCAGAGTAATTATCCTGGCAGAGCTGGGCTGACATGGCTAATAAATAAGAGCTGTTTGAGCAAGCAGTTCTTTACAGCTTGCTCCATCTTCCTCTCTGCAGAGGAGTGAGTTAGGCTGTACAGGCATGTCCTCAGTTGTTTTCACCACTTAGTCCTCCGGCCCTGGGGATTTTGCGCCAGAGACCTTAGAAACACTCACAAATGCAGAGTGGAAAACATGACTTTCCATGGAAGTCCACTCATTTAGTGCCTTCCCAAGAAAACTCCGGAAGATGTCCAGGCTAACCGGTAAGGCTCCCTGCCTTCTTGCCACCCAGATGCTGCTGCAAGAAAAATGTATGAACAACTCAAGAAGAACCCCTAGCCTTACCATGAGAAAGGCTCTCTGCCAGAGAGGAAGGAGACAGAAGCAGGTCTGAGGAAGGGTTTTACAAGATAGGATACAGGGAGGTGGAGGAGGAGTCAGACAAGGAGTTGAACTTTCTGACCCATTCATGAGCAACCTGGGAAAAGTTTTGGCACAGACACAAGTTTGCTTGCAATTTGCAGCACCGTGAAGAAAGGCTCTTCTCCATAAATAAGCCCCTCTTCTATTGCGGATTAGACAGAACTGAAGAGTGTCTTCCTTGCATATTGCTCAGTCAGGCAGCATTTCAACAGAGCAGAAAAACATTCTCTTTTTTTTTTTTTTTTCCCTTCATTCCCCTTCAAGAAGCAGGCTGAGTGTTTGAAAGTTCTGTGGTTTGGTTTGGAGTTCAGTCATCCCTACAGAGAACTTGTTCTGCCAATCTCTACATACATGTCAGCCTAAATAGCAACAGATGTACAGTACCTTAGATGTATAAAATTTTCATAAAATATAACAAACACTGTTTTTCCACTTGGGATGAGTCATTAACCATATGCTTATGATACTGCTCTTTTCAGGGGAAGAGCTGAAATCCTATGTTTGGGCTAGACAGAGTCCAGTCCTGTGAGGTTTCCCAAGTGCAAAAGCAGGACCTCTTGCACCCCAGTTCCCCTAAATTCCCTTGGGACCCTGCAGACAGAGAAGTCACAAGTCTAGTGTTTTCAGTTTCTTTGTAGGAGCAATGTCTTCTCCAAGGTACACAATCCAGACTATGGGTAGGGGAAGAAGAGTACCCCACTGTAGGTCTGCAAAAACCTGCCAGCATGTGAGTGGGCAAGCAGGGGCCATGATTCCAGGGCACATCGAAGCAGACATGGTCTCATCACACTTTCCGTGTTTCTGAAGGCAGGGAGGGTGTGCCTGAGGCACGGCGCTGCTTGAAGCATAACTAGGGGAGCTGCAGAGCTGCACGCAGTCCTCTGTGGGGGCAGTGGCCTTACACACACGCTCATTTTGACCATTCCTCCTCCTATGAACAGTAAATAATCGAAAATAGTCTCAGATAATTTTTTTACATGATTTGGAGATGGGCCTTTTCTGTCTCCCATTGCAGCTGGCAGGGATTTCCCCCCACCTCAGCAGGAGTGGAAACAGTCTTTGCTGCTGGAAGTGTGTCCTCTCCCTCCAGGGTTTTTTGCTCGCCGAGCCTTCCCTCCAGGTTAGCTGTATGTGCAAATAGGAGTTAACCCCCTGGCTGAAATATTATTTAAAGACAGAACTTACTAAATGCTGCTCCACTGGGGTTTAAGGAGGTTATATTTTAGCTCATCAGCAAAACCAGGGCTGAGCCTAGAAAAACAGCAATCCATGAATATAAACAGGAAAGTGATAGTTGAACTTTGCTATGTATTCCAATCCCTCATATATAAGTTGTACAAATGTAGCCACTTATTTTTAATTTTAAAAAGAACTCCAAATTTCAGTTCTATTCGGTACCTCAGGAACATCAATCCAGTTCCCAGTGAGCTATACTGGCAAAACTATGTCAGCCTCCCCTGGATCCCATAGAGGTGTCCATTCCTGTGTCTTCTTGGTCTTAACCTTCACATAATCTTGGCATGAGGTGAGGAAATGGACACTGGGAATTCAGTTGGGGAAGAGCTCACAAACCTAGTTAGAGTTTTTGCACAATGAGGAGCTTTGGCAAGTCCATCCTGTGCATGCACAAAATTTGCTTTGGTGTCTAGGAAGAGCCACTAACCTGGAGGACAAAGACATTTTCCCAAGAGTCCAGACGATGGCCCAAGTGAAGCAGAGGAGACAGAGAATTGCCTAGTGCACAATAGCTAGGTCCACTTGGCAGCTCCCAAGATGGAGAAATCTGAAATGGTGCAGCATAGGTAAAGACAGACATCTCCTAGCAGTACATGTGGTAGCAATCCTAGTGGATTCAAGTGGACTGTAAAGCAGCCAGCAATGTTTAGCTGGCTTGTGCGGGAGGACTCAGCATTCTGCATCTACCATAACCAGTCTTTATTTCACCTCTTTCTTCACAGACAATGCACAGGGTATGATTAAATCACTGCTGAATTCTGGTGATCCCCGGTCGACATGCAGAGAGTATCTCCAACCTTACAGCATCATGCCTGCAGAGCATGGAGGGCTATGATCCATTTTCCTGTATCAGCTCTAGCTCTGTTTTCTGTGCACTGTTGACTGCTGTAATCCAGACCATGGTTTATTATTAATGACCGCTTCTTATTTATTTCAGTTACTGTGAGCACTTAACACACACTCATCGTTGAAGATTATGAGTTTGTTTTATGGGGATTACGTTGAGTAATTATCATTCCAAGTAAGAGAAATGAACTGTCATGCTCCCCCACTGCCAGCAGCTTTTAATCTGACCAGACAGCAAGGAACCCAGGATTTCACAGTTTAAACAGATGGAAAGGTCTGGGAAAGAGGTTTATCTTGCAGCTTCTTCTAAATGCGGCCAAGTTCACGCTGAAGCATATTTCTGTCAGGGGCGTATTCCAGAGGTGTGAACCTGGAGTGCCCAGTGAGCATTCGGCTCCAGCTTCCAGCTAAGAATAGTTCATACAGCAGATTGGAGGTAGCCAGGCTGTTTTTAAATGTCCTGGCCTTTGGCTGTAGTGACCACAACCTTGAATTTCACCTACCTGTCTACTGCACAGAGAGCAGAGCACTGGCATAATGTCAGGCTGGGGCAACTCCTCCAGGTGCTTTTCCTGGAGTATTTCAGGGATTTGAGGCAATATCAAAAAGTATCAAAACCAGGAGTAAGTGGTGGAGTGCAGGCTGTCCTGTTGGGGATGTTCAGAATTGGGAGGCTCCCTTTAAACAGGGCTTTTGCTCCAAAGTAGGAACATGCTCTTTATATTGTCTTAAAAGCATAAAGCAGGGCTCTGGGGACAGGGGCAGGGCCAGAGCTGGAGCTGGAAGGGGACATCTCAGTCTGGCTTTGGACATGCAGGGAAGGAGAGCAGGGTCTCAGTGACCTGCCAGTCTGAGTGTAGATGCTGATCTCTGGAGATTGGTGACACAATGCTGGGTGCGATGAGGTGGCAGACAGCTCCTCAGTGTGGACAGTAGGACATTGTGTTGACCGTTAGGTGTTACTCAAGATCCAGGTGTGGTCTGAATGTTCAAACCAGGCCACTGCCAGCACAGCCCTGGCCAGGGGACTCTGGGATCTCTGCTCTACCCTGAGTTGTAAAATGATGACACATCCTAGTCAAGTGGTGTTTAACTAGGTCGGAGGAGGTAGCCATGGGACCAGGTTGGAGAAGTTTTAGTAGAAAAAACAAAATTAGGCTAATGATGGAGCTCATGAACGTCCCAAATTATTTCTTTGAATACTGAAAGCCATATTTCTCCAGTAAGTAGAGGCCATTTGAGGGACATGGGAGATTTTATTGTCCTCTTTCAATGTACCCTGTGCATTGCTGAGAGCAGGTTATGTGGCAGTGGGACGAGTCCCCTGTAGGGTTCAGCATTCACAGCAGACCTGTGCAGTACTGCTCTGAATGGAAAGGAGATGGGAGCTGTTATGCAATGCCAAATCCACGGAAGGAAGGAATCGCATCAGGGATTATCTTGGTGAAGGACAGAGGTGTCACAGGCGTAAAATGTCTGTTTGGACATAAGGTCTCTTCTCCCACAAGTAAGAGATCCAAGCTGTGGTACTTACCTACTTCTGCTAAAATAATGATCCTCACACTCCTCCCAACACCTCAAAATGAGGTCCTGGTGTGAGGGCCACGCCCCACACTCTGCATGGACAGAAGGAAAGGTGCACAAAGGCACTGCCATCTGACCCTTCCTGGAGCAGTCAGCCTCCTTATAGTTTGAGATGACATTCAGGATGTGGAAAGGGGGACTATGCTCAGGAGACTGGCAAAAATAGATCGCATTTTGACTAGGAGATCACACATAAATATATGTGGGCTGTGCCCAGGCTGTCCCACAAGAGAAGAATTTGGCATGTGTTGAGGATGGGCCAACACACAGGTATTGGATAGTTTCCAGGCATTATTGTTTCTGTAAGCAACACCAACAGAAAGATATTGGATCCCCAGCAGTTGTCATGCAAAATCATTCTCAATCCATTTCATCCTCACGAGAACTGTTGCCCTCTACCTCACCTTCGCAAGAGATGGTGATAGGAAGATCATGACTAACTGGGGAGAGTTTTTGACTCAAGCTGAGTTTTAGGAAAGGAGATGCATTGGATTGACATAGCTGTGTTGGAATGGCTGATAAACAGAGCTATCCAGAGCACTGAAAGTTAGAGGCACATCACAGACAATTTTACTGACATTGGAGAAGCAACAAACAGATATTGTGGGGGGAAGGTGGAGGAAAGGAGAAAGAGGTCGCTGGCTGGTTTGTGAGTTCCCATTATCCTGTGCCCAGTGTTGCTTAAATTCAAACCAGGCACAAGGAGCATGGCTCTCCGTGAGAGCTCTTGTCCAAGCTGTGACACAGAAAGGAAACCTGAGCTGGAGCGGGGTCTGGTCTGGGCACTTTGAAGTGATTTCTTTCAGTAAGGAAATAATTTCCTTTGTCTGTACATGTTCAGGAAAACTGCCTCATTGGAGACTGTTCTCAGGACATTTGGATCATAATTGTTTTGTCCAGAAAAGCTCCATGACTGGAAATGAAAAAAAAAAAGATTATAAATGGTAGGGGAAAAAAAGCCTTGTGAATATATATTACATCCATATGCAGTGGTTTGAAAAAAGGAGTCAGGGCTCAGTTAAAACCACAGTCAGGGTCCCATTCTGCCCTCAGCTACTCTGGGTTTGCCCCACCACAAACACCAAGACAAGCCCCGACTGAAGGAACACGGAGGCATCCGTAGCAGCCCTCTCCCTGGAAGACACCAGTGGTTTTGTTTGCTGCAGTGACATTTGGAGTTTCAAAATATCTTGTATTTTTGTGACATCTCTGCACTGTGAGGAGATCAGAAAGCAGCAACACAGATAGACACAGGACATGCATTTAGAGGTGCTTTGCCAGGACAGAGAGGAGAAGGGACACCTGGTCATGGATGCAAAGAGGCAGCAGACTCTGCCAGGTCTCAGGTTTCTTTTCTTTCTGACAGTTTGTTTCAACAGGCTTGTTGTTCCCGTTCCCTCCCAGCAAAAGTCCAGGAGCATTTGTCCCCTCTCCCTGTGTCCCAGTGCCCTGCTGCCTGCATGTGGGACGATGAGCAGCAGGCCTGTGCCGTGGCCTCCTCCGGGATGCCGAAGCCCTCATCCCGCTTGGGGCCCAGCCTGGGTCCCTCACATGTGCATAGCTTCTACTGCAGTTGGTGCAAGTGTTTTGTCTGCGGGATTAGCTGTGTCCCTGGGCGATTCCTAATATTTTCTTTCCTCACATTCTTCACACTGGAATATTTAACAGAGTCATAGAGATCCGGTGTCCAAGAGACCATTCCCCTTCCAGAGCAGGATCTCTCCCTCCAGTACATTTGCCAACACGCTGTCCAGTCCAATTTCAAGTGAGTCAAATGTTGGTGTTTCCATCCTTGCCTGGAAGACAATTCCACTGTTCAAGCAGTCCAAGCCATTAGGAACATTTTCCTGATATTCAGCCTAAATACTCTCTTTCTCAAATTTATCCCATTGCTCCAGGGATTCCTGTTACTGGAGATGGTCTCATACTTAAATCTCCTGCTGTGCCTTTCCCTGGACAGATTCACTTAGTTCTTTCATAGAGGAAAGAAGAAGGGAAGGGAAGGGAAGGGAAGGGAAGGGAAGGGAAGGGAAGGGAAGGGAAGGGAAGGGAAGGGAAGGGAAGGGAAGGAAGGGAAGGGAAGGGAAGGGAAGGGAAGGGAAGGGAAGGGAAGGGAAGGGAAGGGAAGGGAAGGGAAGGGAAGGGAAGGGAAGGGAAGGGAAGGGAAGGGAAGGGAAGGGAAGGGAAGGGGAAGGGTGCATGCCCATTGTATCATTGTCATCATGGAAGCGGATAAATGTTTCTAGAGGTCTCAGTTCATTAAAAGACAAATTTGAATTCTCCAAGGTGCTTCTTTGATGCATTGGCACTTGATGTTCCATATTTACTACAAAACAGACACATCATTTGAACTGATAACAGAAGCTTCTTCCCATCCCACTAAAACCCTGTAACTGTGCTTGAGAGAGAATGCATCTACCAAAGTTGGTTTTTTTTGTGTCTCATGCAGTCCTTAACCTCAACAGGCAGTGCTCAGCTAAACACTGTGACAACTATGGTGACCGCTTTGTTTCCTACTCAGTAAAGGAAAAAGGCAAATGCTTAATTTTAAGACTTAGCTGAATTCAGTTTTCGTGCTTTGGACACCTGTCAGATTTGAAATGTCCAAAACTACCAACAGGCTTCATACAGGTCAGTAAACAGCACTGCAGAGAAGGGGGTTTTATTCTCTGTGGTCACCCTTCAGCCTGTGCTAAACAGCTACATTTCAATCAGTTGCAAGCACTCGTAGTAACCATCTCATGTAAGGGTGGAATAATGGAAAAACTAAAATCAGCTGCTTCCTGCCCTAATCTTTCTGAAAGAGTCCTTTGGAGCATGATTCCTAACATGTATGTTTTAGTTTTCATTTGACTGGTTCACTGGTGTTCAAAAATATCATTCTTGTACTCCAAGAAGGCAACACATATTCACTAATTAATGAAAATCTGAGGCATTTATGCATCTTAAATGAATTATGGAGGTTGTGAACTCTACTTACTTCAGTCTTTTCTTAGACTATTAAAACTATTTATACTTCCTCCCTTTCTAGTTCTTTTGCATTTGAAGAATAAATTACAAGTAACCAATTAGATTATTTCTTCCCTTTAGGGCAACAAATGTGATAGGAGTTCAGACATCTTTCTTCTCAGTTATTACCAGCATTATCTACTAGAGGCAACAGGTTTCTGCAGGCCTCATGCCCAAACCTGCTGGTTCCTTAGCAGAATGAAATGCCAAAGCTGTTGGGTGCAGAAGGTATTTGTGCATCTTTGTTTCTGCCCTAGATTTTATCTTCCGGCTGCACTCTCCCAAAGTCTCTTCCTTTTGTGGGGAATCCTTCCTGTGTAGAGGAGACAAACACAGATGGGTAAATGCACATCAGTGTGTCTCAAACACTACTGCATGTTTATCTCTGTTATGTAAAAGAAAACTCTGATAATGGGCACTGGCTCCAACGAGCGCCAAATTAATTACTGGTTGTACCACATGCTGTTAATAAATGCAAAAAGCCAGCCTAAATATGAAGTGTTAGATAGCTGTGCTGTTGGCAAACATGGCAACCCAATGTTTGAACCCTCTGGGCTGTAATGCCACCTCTGAGCACTAATAAGGGAACACCATCCCTGCCCTGATTATCTGAGGTGAACAGCCTTCTTCAGATACCACTTTGAAATCCCTGCCTAGGCTAATACCCCCAGGAGAGAGAGGGTGAGAGATAAGAGGACAGAGAGTTAAGGCTAAAAGTGGGGTTATTTTTATTCTTATTCTTTAATTAGAGTGTTTGAAATGCATACCTGATGAATAAATGCCGATCTGTTGTCTACCACTTAGCATCATCAGATCTCCAAATGTTTCACAAAATCTGCGCAGTTATCCTGATTTTACTGGGGGTCTGAGACTTTCAAAACAAAGAAGTTGCTTGTATACCGCTGAGGGAAAGTATAGGGAGATGGATGTTTTTGGGAGACTATTTTTACTGCTGTGTTTTCCATGTATGTCCAGTGGTCATGCCCTCACTGTGAAGGCCTGACCTCCAGATGTCCAGAAGTTTTTGATGGAACTCCAGTGTCTTTTCTCTTTTTTTTTTCCCCTGCCCAGGCAAATTTTCCAGCTGGAAACTGATGCCATGGCCAGGGAAAGCCAAACATATGGAAGTTTCACATTTTGCAGACAGGAAACACTCAGGGGACCAAAGGTCATCCACCAGACTGGGGCTAAAGCCAGGGTTACAACCCACATTTCCTGACTTCTGAGGCAGTTCTAAACCCCCTAAACCCCTTTGTCCTTCTTTATATGCATTATATTTCCTCAACCCTTTCCATGGCTTTCAAGAGGACCTAAAGCCCTGTGGACATGGTTTCTGCAGTGTATGTTCAGCTGGCTGACTCGACGGTCCTCTGAAGCCTCAGGCGCTGTTTTAGTAGGAATATGTAGTAATAATAATGCACCCGCCTGCCCTGCGCATGTTAATGCTGTCACCACACTGCTTTGTCAGCTGCCTGGAGCTCTTGGCAAGCCCCAGCCAAAGTACCCTCGCTGGCCTCCCTTTCTGCCAGCGGATGTTTGCCACGTCCAGGTGCCTGTGCGGCCACATCCTCCCCTCTTGTGTCAGCACATTGCAGAGCAGTGAGAGCAGGCTGGGCTGGGATCGCTGGCATGTTGTTGATGAACTGTCTGTGCTGATTTCAATCCGTCCCAAGCGGCTTGGTGTTTGTACAGGCTGCTGTGAGGTGCTGGGGTGTCCAGGAGATGCCCCAGGCTGTTACAGCTTACTCGAGCAGACTTCCTTCCTAACCTCCACCCCGTGCCTAACCTTCAGACAAACACCGTTCTTCTGGATGTGGCAGTAAACCTTGTTGTTTTGGGCTAGGTCCTCTTTTATAGGACTTTGTAAAGGCAGTTGGTCTCCCTTTCAACAAAGTGGGTGCTCTGGGCCAAATCCAGAAAGGCTGCTCTCCTTGAGAGGGTTGCCTGACACCAGAAAGCACATGTCAGAGGGATTGAGAAGGAAGATGAGCTGTTCCCTGTATGAGCATGAGGATTGCAAGTTTTATTTGGACAATAAAAATGTCCCTCCATGTTAAGCTGCATAAGCTGGAGGTCAGTTCACCCAAGGGATGGGACAAGGTTAAGCTTACAGGAAGAGGACATGGGGCTGATTCCAGGAACACTGTGGTAGCCCCAGGGGATTTGTTTTTATTCTGTATATCACCTCCACTTGAAGCTGTAGAAAAAGGTGTATAAGGGAAGCATGCCTGTATGTGTATGTACATTTGTGTTTGTGATGTTCCATGAGAACACCAGCGACAAAATCTCTTTTTCACTTTTTCCCCCCTCTGGACTGATTTATTAATAATTTGTGTTCCATTACAGAAAATGGGCTTTTATGTGAATTGTACTGTGCCCTGAAATTGTTTTAGTGGCAGATCATAATTTACTATTGGGGTTTCAGGAGTCAGTGCAGAGCACAATGCCATCTCCATATTCATATTTCAGATCTGTCAGAGCACCCGGATTGTTCGTGTAATCAGATGGATTTCCATTCCAGTCCTTGAGAGACAAGAAAACTGGCCATCACAGAGAGATCCTTGGCAATTAAAATGAATAAGAGCTGCCACTCTCAGTGGATGTCTTCTGGGTTACCATGGGGGACAGAGATTGGTATGAGGTTTAATCAGGCACTAACAGCACCTTGCTGGGAACTTCATGGCTGATAAAGGCAGCAGCATCAGACCAAGTAGCTCCTCTCTTTTTAAAGGGAAAGGAACCTTTTTTTTTTTTAGATATAATAAATCCCGTGAAGTTTTGTAGTGTTTGATACAAGAGAAGAGTTCGAGGGTTTGGGGTTACTTTTCTTCTCTTCCCTACAAATGAATCACCCCACTTTGTGGGATAAAATCAAGCGAAATGTGCACGGTGGATGCTCAATACATTTGCAGGGTGGTTTTTAATTGCTTGTATTTTGCTTGTGCGGTGGCTACTAATGTAATATTTGGCTTTTTAAAATTAATTTCTCTGTGACTTTGTGGCTATTGAAGGGTGACAGATTGGCAGACCAGAGCTGGAAATCCTTTACTTATCCCCAGAACAATTACAACGCAGGCAGCAGCAATGAAAGCGTCCCCAGCCGGCGTGGAAGGCCCAGAACAAGGATGAAGGAAAGCCTTCCCAGGCTCTCTGCTGAGACTGCTATTAAAGATACCAATTAGTGCCAAACTGTATTTTGTGATGGAGGAGGCACCGTTCCACTAGGACAGGACTGTAACTGTGGCACATTCACTCCTCAGCTGGCTGCAACTTTCAGCCCTTAGCAAAATGGCCTGAATTAGCCCCTGCAATCTTTGTGGCCT
Organism: Corvus cornix cornix; assembly: GCF_000738735.6. NCBI lineage: Eukaryota > Metazoa > Chordata > Aves > Passeriformes > Corvidae > Corvus > Corvus cornix. The sequence goes on along the minus strand of NC_046333.1, from coordinate 107,275,114 downwards.
GATGCACGGTGGTGCAAAGCCTCAGGCGAGCTGCAGTGCACCTTCCGTGTGGGGCCACAACGAGGAGGGTCTGTGCAAACCAGCAGCACAGAGAGTGACATGGGGGGGTCAAGCTGCTGCTGCCTCCATGGCATCCACAGAGCCCGTCTCACTGAACCTGCGTGTCACCCACTCTTTGTTTAATGGCGTTTGCAATGAAAGGAATAAAAAAGGAAATCCTCTCTCGTTTTTTGCCCCCAAATGGGCATGCCCATGTTTCTGGTCCATCACTGAAAACATTTGTACACTGGAACACAGAAATATTAAGGCTTTTGCTTGTAAGGCTGAAGAGCCACAGCTTCATTTATACATTTACAGTTCCTTGGTGTGAAGTGGGTAATGGGATGGGTTGTTTAAGGTACAGTGTGCAGTGCTCTGAGCATTCCTGTGTGCAAGGGTTTTCCTTCAAGAAGACTTGACGGTGACTGTACTGCATCTTAGCTGTCAAGCTATTTTTTCCTTGCTAGGTTTCATTTGTGTTTTTCTTCACCTTTTGGAGACCCCTTACCTCTCCCCTCTTAAATCTATGCTCACCACAGAGCAGACATAATCCCAGATTTTCAGTAAATCAACACTATATGCTCCCTACTGACTAAGAGAATTTGATACTGACAGATTGTTACACCTAAAAGAAAAATACTGCCATAGTTTCTCTAACATGCTTTGCCTGCAACACCGAGCAAGGACGGATGTGTGATATCCATTATGAATGTAACAATACAGGTAGCCTACCATAATACAACTATTTTTAATTTATATTTCATGACGAAGAGCATGGGTGCAGCCATGAATCACTGTCCTCCTCTTTTAGCTCAGTAAAACCACAGTGTCCGTAATATTGCAGCCGTACAATTAACTCCTTTCAGCAGCAGCACTGCAGATTTTAGTCTTGTGCAAAGCCATTGTTTAATCTACACATGTATAGAAGCCACCCTGTAGAATAGCAACATTTTACATTTATATGACACCCGACATCTGAGTATCGCTACGTGCTGGACAGATGTGTAATTAATGTTGCCTTTCAACCTCTCTGTTTGGTGGGTAAATTCTAGACTGGGAACGAAGTTATATTCAATCCTAAGATGTGATGCTGAGCATCAGCAATGCCTGTATGCTGTATAATTCTCCCGTGTACTCAGTGAAGGGATTAAATGCATTCCCCCTTCTCGCCCTCAATTTTCCTAGATCCCTTAAAGGGCTACTACTGCCTACAAAATCTTCATCCCTGAAGTCAAATCCTTTGGATCCTCTGGGGCCCTTATTAACCGGATGTTTGCTATGCTCTGCCTTGAAATGGTCTTCAATCTCCTTATTGTTTTGTAAAGACCATGCCATGATTTCTGAGCAAATTCTTCCCTTTCATCTGCCCTTTATTAGCCCAGATGGACAGAAGTGAAGGGAACTCTCCTTTTAGCAGTGTTCAGTGAACTACGTAAAGGTACCATATGCAAAAAGAGATGTTTGGGTCTGATGAACTCCATCCTGTCCAGACCCACCACAGTGTAACCCACTCCAGCCTGGTCCCCTCTAAGGAACAATGGTACCAGCCTGACAAGCTTAGGCTGTTCCTGAAAACCTTGGAGCAGCATTTCAGCCTCTGGACAGATTAGTCCACCTTTGCAGAGCAGAGATCCTCGTAATGCTTCTTGGTTATTTAATCGCTCCTGGGTTTTCTCCTGGGAATAAGCATGGATGTGGGGACAGCAGAGAGGAATAGGTGGTTGGATACTTTCCATGCCAACACTGGTTAGATTCCCATCTGCCCTGGAGGGATAAAAGTAGTGAAACATAAAGGAAGCAATGTGTCAAAACACCATCGTAAGAAAGGAATCAAATCCTTTTCTTTCCCCCCATTTCCCTTTGAGACAGAGGAAGGTATGTACTAGTTCCCTGTCTGAGGGAAGCTGCCTTTGGGTGACCAACTCAGCGTGCAAAGAAGGCTGGGGCACTGGCAGGGTCCATAGAGAGACAAAGACTGCCCTGGCACAGGTTCACCAGCTGAAGTAATTCACTGGCTCTCCCAGGTGAATCAAGACCTACTGCGATGGAGAAAGGAGATGTCAGGACTCCAGGGCAGACCTGGTAACAGCTGTGGCATAGCCCAAGGCTCAGCTAGGCTGGAGAGGGTCTGCTCCTTTCCAAATACCCACAGGACTGAGAGTCCAAGCACTGGGACTTGCCAATGGGAAAAAAGAAATTAATTGAAGAGCTGTATTTCAAAAGAGAACACAACAATACTGGAATAGAAAACAAACATTTTATCTGTCCAGTTGGTTAGAGATTACACAGACAAATTTATAGGTGTTAAGTTGGACACCAGAGGGCTTCCATATTGTTCTGTGAATGAATGAATTGCAGAAACAGTAATACTAAGTACAACAGAGGCAAAGAAGTGTTAAGCCCTCCCAACATGTTCTATACTCTGTTTAGTTGGGCTGACAGACGAATTACAGCTGAAAAGAAGAATTTTCTGTGGTTTGGGTAGGATTCACCTTAAATTTTCTTGTCATCCATTGATGACTGTATCAGCAGAGCAGTGCAGTGCCATGGGACAATGTTTTAGAGCATCGGTTAAGGTTACTTAGGGCACTGGACCAAGAAGGAAGAATGGCACCTACTGGTAGCCCAGTGCTCATGTGTACAGCACCTGGGGCTTTTCTTCAAGGGCTTCTCTCCAAATACCAAATGGACCCAACTTCACTTAACTGATGAGGTTTGACAAGGCCACCTCAGAGCAAGATGCTACAGCTACAGGGAACGTTGCTTACCAGCCTTGCCCAGATAGGAGGGGAGAAGCTTCAAATCGTAACGTGTGAGAGAAGCAGAGAGTAAAAAGAGAGTTAAGACAGAGGAGAAAAGAAGAGGCTGAAACTAAGAAGCGGTTCTGGAGCGAGGCTTATGCATTGATGCAGGGGCTGAAAACATTCCCAGGCTTCTCTAAAAGGCTTATTTGAAAAGACTGAATGAATTTCAGAGCAGAACCAATGCCTCTGTAACCAGTGATTCTGGGATAGATTTACAGCATAAACCCACTGGGACAGATTCAGTGTTGGAGTGAGTGAACGCAACTCTATTGAAGTTAATGGACTTGTGCCCGCTTATATCAAAGATGAATTTAGTCTATAGAGAAAGAAAATGGGATTTAACCTGAAAATCACCTGTTATAGAGACTAACAACATAATATGTGGTGAAAAGACAAGCAAGAATTCGGGAGTGTGCTTAAAATGCTTTGTTCTCTGCTCATCCGAAAAGCCTGCATTCCCTGTGTTTCTAATTACCCGAAACCTGTCTAGCACTGGGAAGAATAGTATTTAACATTCACACTGTAGTAGCAACCAGAGATCCTGTGAGGGTCCCATTGCATTCAGTGCTCTACAAACACAAAACCATGCCTAATCCCCACTCAGAAGAACTTCCACTTCTTTTCTGTGGACATGGAGGACAATTAGAATTGATGAAGTTCCGATTTGGAGTCAGGGTATTTAACAGTGTGGGGCTGATACCCGAGGGGTAATAACTAGGAGGCATACCTATAGCACAGCCAGTTTTTGGGACATCAAGATGGGAATACTTGCACTGCAAATATTCAAATGCCAGATTAAAATTGATTAACAGAATGAATGAAGGGACTGTCTACAGTATCTGTGTTGTTGTCAATAGGGTAATAAATCAACAGGAGAGAACAGTGATACAGTGACAAATAATTACTTCTTGTGTATAAAATCTTGCATTGTGCTCTGTAAGTGTTTTGAGAAGCTTTGATGAAAGCAACTCTCATCAGAGTGAACTATTAAGGCTGTTACTAATGATATTAGTACTACAAATACTGTTGACTTGTAGTTTGAAAGTATCATCTGCTGTGTCCTGGCACATGGAAGATACGGCCAGGTAATGAAGCAATGACAGGTGACACAGGAATTTTTTTCTCTTGGAGGAACAATTTGTGAAGTGGTTACACAGGCACAAAGTGGTGATGGTCATGTATTTGCCATGGCTGTACGCCAGCTCATAAGACAAGCTCACACCCAGAATAAAACATTAAAACCAAAGAAAAACAAAATTGGTTTATATCTCATAAAACACTGCTTAAAAAATATCAGAATGGGACCAGCCATAGAGCCTTCTCCATACCACTTTCCTTCACCACTGTCAGTAGATGTGTTTTCAAGCAGCTGTCTGAAATGGAACAACTTTCAGCTGGATTATAGTGCGTGTGTGTGTGTTAGTGGGTAGCTCTATGCAATGATTCCTGTCACCCTTTCCTCCTGCTTCTCCTCCAATGTGGCACGTCACAGGCATGCCAAGATAGGGCAGCCCCAGAGGGACTGTCAAAAAACAGCACAACCCAGAGCAGCCCTGAGGCTGTTCTGAATTGCACCAGGGGTTAAACCTGCCTCCAGCCAGCCTTAGGATGGGGGTGTACACACAGCATGGCACAGGCTGCTATCTCCCCACTCTGCGATAAACTGACTGATACTCAAGGGCATCTGAGAGCAAACACAGTAGAGCCAGTCTGGATTCCTAGTGTATGACTCAAAGCCAGGTCCTTTACCCTTCCTCTGCCCAGAAGACCATCCATGTTCTGTCTCTCAGCCACCAAAACGTAATCCAGAAGAGGCTCTCCAATTTTTCCCAAGTGTTACCTGTATCCAAGCCTGCCATGTAGAGAAGTAACTACCTGTCTGCAAATACATTCACCATGTCAGCCCATGCTAACTCTCCCAGGACAAGTACAAGTAGGGAAAAGCACTGCATTTTTAAACAAGCATATACTGCTGGAGGATGTATCCTTTGCTGTCCAGGACTGGGAAGCCTCTAACACTGGTTAATTATCTCCAAGATGAAGGGCTTAATTGGGAATGTCACGAACCAAACTTTCTTCTCTTTAAAGAGCTGTCTACCTCACATGGTGCTCAGAGAAATAATAGACAGCAAAATCAGTTCTGTTTTCATTGTTTCCTTTCAATTCCATAAAAATGCAAGCAGTCAGGGAAATACTTTCAAATGTGTCTCTTACGCTTCCATCTGCATACTCAGTACTTCCGTGATGATGCCCAGACTCAGGCAAGAGAATGATGATGAAGGTCAAGTGTGGAGAAAGAAAACTCTAAACAATAAGGGATGATTTATAGCATACAGTGAATCTTATCTGGGTCACACTTTTGAAGGGCCCCATTTCTCAACTCTTCTAATTCTTGAATTAATTAAGTTCTCATACCCATTATTTTGTTTCTCTTTTTCTATGCAGCTCGAGACACAGAGGTGACAGGCTGAGTGATGCACTTCAGAGCAGCGATTCTTCTTGCACTGCGTGAAAGAGCTTTCAACAGAGCTTTGTCTCTGCAGCAACGGGACTCAGAGACACTCCTCGCTGAGCCTTCTTCACCTTGTTCTTGCTCTGCTTATTCAGACCTCTTCCACATCTTCCTTAACAACCACTACCCAGACTTCACTTCAGTGGCCTATTGAAGTTTTTCCTCCAAGGGTGCTCATCTGAAGAGGATTAGGACCTTCCTACAACCCCTGGGCATTTGTGATTACATCGGGCAAGGGACTCTTTCCACAGAGGAGACTACTTAAGGGAAAACACACACTTATTCTCTTTGGCATTCCCATTGCTTGCATGGACCTCATCCATCTTCCTGCATTGACACTCAGATTCTGCTGTTGCAAGTGCAATGCAATCACAGAGCTTGTCAGAGGGACCAGGTGGTCATCTCTTTACAATCTGATCTTCCACATTTTGTCCACAGAAGCTTTGATCCTATAAAGTGGCCCCTGAAGAGCATCCTTGGTGTGTCTCCTGCATGGGTAGCCATCTGAGCTCTTTGTAGGCTGCAGCCTGAAAACCAGAAGCTCAAGTTCAGAAAATTGCCTACCAGAGTCCAGCAGCTCTGTGAGAAAAGAGAAAACAAAAAAAATAGTAAATTGTTAAGGGCAATCAAGAATTAGTTCTGCAATAAATCTATATGCAATCTGTCCCCTGTACTCCTGTGTGTTTACTTATATTTATAAGATTTGTTTTATGAATGATTTGCCATTAATGGAGAAAGGAGACATTAAGAAACAAAAGCTGTAGCTTCAATCCATCATTAGGGAATTAATCAATTGGCAGCCTGTGCAGACAGCTATTTAGATCTGTGGCCTGAACAGCTTAATTGGGGGAAACGTTTTAAAAGGGCTAGAATGATGTTCAAAGTAGCATAAATTAGCCCGTTTTGGACCCATCACATGGCCTAATTTAACAACTTTTATACCTCAGAGTTTGCCAAGTGATCACATCTCTTGAGCTTCTTAGCATCTTCCTATCCGGATACGTCTGTAAAATATATTTCCATCTGAAAATGATTTACTAGAAACACCCCAGCTACTCTAACGCAGTACTTGGTGCCCGAAGCATGAGCTCTGGCATGCCCCAGGTCAGAGACAGTCCAGCTGCATTACCTCCACGTGTCGCTGAAGTGACTTTGGAGTCAGGAAAAGGGCGGCTTGCTGGGCTAGCTTGCTGGCTTCTCGGCAGAGGGAACATGGCAGGAGCCGATGGGATTGGCTCACATTATCTCGGAGACAAAAGAAGAGAGAGGCTGTTCTGGTCTGACTCCTAACAGGTTTATTGTTAGAAGTTTCGCAACCCGAACGAGCTCGGAAGGCTGGAAATCCAATGAGAAGGTATGCGATGGGAGGGGATGGGATGGGATGGGATTGATGGGATCCTCCCTTGAGGCTCGACCTCAGTTTTACAGGGAATTCGAAAACCGTGGTGAAAGGGGAAAACAACCAATGAGTTACAAGCCAGGGGGAGGATACAATTTAACAAGAACCACTGGGGGAAACCGAGAGGCGGGAGTTATAACGGAGAACCAGTGAACAACCGAGTAACCGAGAATTTTCTGCTGGGGGAGGCGGCTTGTACCTGGGCACCGCCCAGGGGATGCGGCTTAGGCTGCTGAGCCGCCCCTCGACCTCTGAGTCTGCCTCTTGGGGAACTCGATCCAGGGGAGGGGCTGGGATTGATTGGCATTACGCAGCCCCAGCCCCGCAGTGGCTGGGTAACACCAACACTACTCAGTAAAAGGAAAGGGGAAAACGCCTGTGAAGCGCTGTCTGTCCTTACTCAGGTTTGCCTCTCCCTGTCCAGCTGTAGGTGTTTGCAGCCATTGATGCAAATGAGGATAGAAGCAGGTCAAAGTCTCCACCTCAGGTCTCAGCTCCCCCATAGGGCTGATGGGGTTTTTATGTTACTGCAAAAAGAAGGGTGCATCTCAGGGTTTCCTACTTTTACTGTTGGTTTGTAAGGTATTTTAGCCTCTGCAATATGTTAAATGAGGTGTTTAAGTGGAAAACCCCAACATTACCTTTTACTAGGAACTAGTGAAAATTCATGAATGCAAGTTTCCTGGAAGTTCAGCATTTTCTGGGATGTGGACCTTGAACTGGCTTTGAATTCAGCAGAAAGCCTATTTATGTTTGGCCAAATCAAATCCCCATGAACTCCCTAAACCACTTGCGTGCTTGAAATCTGGGACTGGTCCCAGAGGTGAATTCCTCAGTCTCAGCATGCTGCTGCCACCAGTGCAATCAATGCCTGTGTGCTCTGCTCCTCATGCCATTGAGGCTGCGCAGTTCCAGCTTGTACGGTTACTTCTGGTTACCTCACGTGGGGTCGGAGAGATGCTGCCTGGGGACTTTCAAACAAAACCATTTAGCTTTAAGGCTCTAAATGTTTCAGTGTCTTTGCCAGGCAACACCCTGACAACACAGCTAAACCAAACTAACCTTATACATATATTGTACATGACGTTTGTTTTGGAGCAAACTTGTTGCCCTGCATTCCAGTCCTCCAGAGGCGTCCTGCCATCCTCTTTATTCATCAGGAGTATGCCCAAATCCCAGAGTTGGCTCATGTGCAGCCTGTCCACATGCTTCCCGTCTCTGAAGGAAAATGCAGAATGAAGCATCCAGAGTCAGTTCCAGGCAGAGTTGTTGTCAGCCAGGCAGGTTTCAAATGTGCTTGCCGACAGCATCATTGACAATTGTATGCCCTTTCAAGCTCTGGTAGAGACACAATGGTACTTGTGCAATTCTTGGGCTGTCTCTTCGCCTGGTAGGTCAATAAAATTTGGTCTTTGGTCTTTCAGGAGTCAAAATGATTGCATATTCTACTAGAGCTGTGCTAAAATGTTTGGTCATTGAGCATACAGCTCTGATCTCAGGCCCTCTGGAGGTATACCTGAGTTGTTCTGATTTATTCTGACCTTTCAGAGGTATAAATGGGATAAGAATCTGGTTATTTTTTCCTACTGATATGACCCTTGTTAGACTGATGAACCTGGCATACAAGGAGTTGGTATCTTTTAAGAGATTTTTTTCTTACACATTTACTCACAACTAATTATTCACCAGTTTATACTTGTGACAGGATTTGGTTTAGAGGATCTCTTCCACGGAGCTCTGGGATCCACAGATTGTATATTTTGATAACCAAACCCACACCCAAGGCAGGTGGCAATTTTGAGTGTATCACTCTTTATATCTCATTCTTTATTTATTCCATTGGCACTATCTTTAAAAGTAGATTACAGAAAAATATTTTCTCTTGAAAACATGGTAGCAGGAACAAAGCTAAAGCAACACCAAAGCTGTGGCAAAGACTAAAGGTACAGAAGAAAGTGTTCACTTCACAAGATGATGTCACAAAAAGAGAAAGAAAAAACTCAGAAAAACATCCCTCCATTTTGCCTCTCAAACTACCCGAATGACACACAGACACTGTCTGGGAGAAGATAAAATGAAGACACAGATAATGCCAGATGAAGAATTGCCATGCACTACTTGAACATAACCTTGGGCCAACTTCACCTAATAACTGAGACAGGGTGGGGCTTGGAGCAAAGGTTTACACCTTATGGTGTGTGACCACTGAGTAAGTTCTTCAGCTCAATGGCAGTTCAAACACTGGCTGTTGCTAAACATCTTCAGTACCGGACAAAGGCAGGGGTCCAAGATGACCACTTAATTATCACCAGTTCCCTGATAGGGAAAGACAAGAGCATCTGTACCTCTAGACATCATTTACAGCACGGAGCATCTTCCTCAGCATGTGACACCTTGTCCCCTTGCAGGAGCAGACCCATTCTGCTGGGAAATGCTCCCCTTGCATCTGCAAAGACAGCAGCAAAATGCCTCTGATGGGAATGGCATCCATTAGTCCAGGAACACTTTTTCTTTATTTCTTATACAACAGTATCAGCTGGCATGGGAAGTCTAATCTGCAAGCTCAAACTCTGTGTGGGAACTAAGAAGTGCTGGTTATGCTGTGCAGTGAATTATTTCAGAATAAATAAATAACACTGATGGATCAGGACAGGGAGCAGAAGATTAATCTGTTCATTCTTCCTTCAGCCCTGTATATAACACTGTGTTTGGCAGGCTACAAAGCTCTCTCCTTTCTGTGTCTTAAAATACAGTGCCAGATACTTGAAAGGATAGCCTTTTAAATTTTGCACAGTGAACATACTCAGTGTTTAAAGGAAAGGAGAAAGAAAAAAAAAATTTAAAGATAAAGAAAGAAAACATGATCTGACAACCTATGCAGTTCAAGCCCATGTTCCTATACCTCATAGAACTACACTGACCAATGTATATGTTTCCAAATCCATTAGTTTTCAGAGCTTTTGACTTGGTATTTTAGATACAGAAAAATTCATCTCAGGAAATAAAAGCAAAATGGAGAACTTGGAGAGCAACTGATAGAAAAAAGCAGGCCTTCATAGCATGGGAAGTTTCTACCAATTTTAGCTAACCTGTTCCTTTTCCCTATTCCTGGTGTGTATGGACACATGAACTGAAGTGTGCAAGAGTGTCAGCCTAGACCAGCTATTGACATACACAGGAGCTTACTGAACACACCAGAGGAGAAGCAAAGTCACTTGAAACAGCTCACAACTACATACTGCTAAGCATACTTCCTATCTGTAAAAAATCCCATCACTAATATCAGCAAGAATTTTCTTATTTCATTTTGCACAAAATCAGATCAGGCAATGTATGTTCTGTGCATGTTTTCCCAGCAGTTACTTTCACATAAACTGTAAAGCTGAATGGGAACTGGTCACCGTTTGAAATGTGTCTATTTACACTTGTGAACAGGCCCACTTAAAGTAACGTAGGGATGTTTTCCTTTTAAACATTAAGTTACTTAAGGAAAATCTGTCACAGTAAAGGAGTCCAATGTTCAGTTTTGAATGGACTGTACTTTTGTCACTGTTCTTTCTTCTCATCTTCTTATAGCACCACTGCAAATATCTAGTTTTTCCAGTAATATTTTTTCTCCTCTTAAAACACGTTTCCACACTTACCTAATTTTGTATGGCATGAGCAAGAAGTGTCAAAGGCTTGGAGCAGTACATCATTTATAATACTCCTGCTAATTGAAGAAATGTGGGCCAAATCTAAATAGTATGTCAATTTCAGCAGTTTCAGGAAAATGATATGTCAGATATCATTACACTCACAGGATATAGTAGAAGGAAATAGGCAGTAATCAATATGCTGTATCATTGAGTTGGAGTTGACTTCTTCTTAGCAATGAAGCATTAGTCTGTGTAGACATACCAGCTCAGAAATGCTCAGAAAGCCAATTAGCTTTACACGAAAGCTAGGATAATCCACAAGTAATACAAGAACATTCAGGTAGGTGGTATTCAGATTGCCTCTTTCATTTGCTTACTTGTGAGTTGGGAGGGTTTTGCAATCCTGTTTTCCAAACTGAAATGGTAAGAGCAGTGCAGGTTGACATCAGTCATTGTTCAAGACTTTATCAAATAAATACAGGTGCATAACCTTGCTATCCCAAACTATATTTCTGCTCCACCACAGCAGCCACTAAATTATTCCCAGCTAAACTCCCTTTCACCATGAATCATCTTACTAATGAGGCATGCCTACTTGCAAATCCCGAAACCAGGCCCCCCTGCTGCGGAGAGCTAACACCCCATCAGCTCTCATGCCCCATGTCTAGCACTGTATAATCTGTGCTATGTGCCACGCATATTATGTGCGTGCAGCCACCCTTCATCACAGCTAATGCTACCAGGGCTTGGTTTGATTGGCTCAGACGGATGAAGCAAAGCAGCAGCTGGGAGGAGCTATTTGATTAATAATAAATAGATACAAGGATTTATGTTTAACATGGAACATCTTAATGATTTACCATAGCAATGAAACCAATAGGCTGATATTCCAATCCGATTTCTACAAATTTGTATAATCCTCAGGGTAAAACAATTTAATGTGCTGTCTTTTTTATAGTTACAAAAGGCCTTTCATATGATCAATTATACATAAGAGTATAATAAATGTAACTTTCTTCATACTAATCACATCTAACTTAAATTCTCTTGTCGGTCTTTGGAGTGTATGTAGCATTCCCCATAAAGTTTTTAGTCTCAGCTCTTAGCAAAAGTTAATATACCCAGAACTTCCAAATAAATCATCAGTACAAGGGTCTTCACACTAGTAAAACTGTTCAGACAATGCAGTTTATTAGCAAAGCACTCCCTCCTTCCAGTCAAGCCCCTTGTTTAACACAGTGAACTTGCTGCTTCATATCAGGGGTTTGTCTGGAGGTTAGGGTGCTGGATCTTTAAAGTTTTGATAAGAAGTATTGTATCAATGTCATGACTCAGGGCAATGCACAAGTAGCATAAAGATAACATAACAGTAATATTTTCCCTAGTAGATAGATCACAGCTAGGAAATGGAACTGCATGAACACATGCAGACAAAGAGTCTCAAAAGCCATGTGGTTTATTAAAAGTTTCGAGATAGAATTACCCTCTAATGTAATTTTGGTTTCTAATTTCCGTAGAATTGCAATTCATAAAAAGAAAACTGCATGAAGTCCTTCATATGAAAGCAAAAGAGAGAGTCAGAGTGAGGGTGTTCACCTCAGCCGCACATTGAAAAATAATCTTTAAGTTAAATAAAGGGGACTATGTTGAAGATGACAGTAGACACCAAGAGCAATAGAAAGAGACTGTGGAAAAAGTCTTCCTAGTGTTCTAGTCACTTGTTTTGGCACATACAATGTTCTTCAGGATGCATAACCACAGCATGAAATGTGTATTCATTCATGATCAGACATTCACAGAATATTTGATGAAGGGCTAGTTGAAAAGCAGTTATGACTACCTAAGCAGGTGAAAAAGAGTAAAAACATATCATGTGTTTGAAGGCTGGAAAGAGAAGGCTTGGCACATGGCTGAAGGCTCCTGTAGTGAGAGAATTCTGTAAGAAACATTTCTTAAGGGGCATTAGAAACCTTCAAAATTTTGGCTAAGTGCTAAGACTTTGGGGCCTTCCTTGAAACCAGGTACTTCAAACATCTCAAAGATTTTGATCTGATAAAGAATAACCTTTGTTGTGGAAACTTTTTCGCTTCTGGGTGGAGGGGAATGAGAGAGAGACAATAGATGTAATAGAGGTCCTTCATGAGCAGGACTTTGGGACCTGTGTACAAAAATACATAAACCAAAAGTACATATCCATGCCTGTGATGCAATAAATGGCTCTGAAAAAAAATGCAACTGAAAATAAATCCAAATCCATTTGGAGGTTGCTCTTTTTTTTTTTCCTTCTCTCTTTTTGAAAGCTGCCAGATTTAGGTTCTCTCTTTTAAGCACAGGTACCAAAACTCTGTATTTTCCAAGTGAAAATTCCACTTGTGCCGTGTTCACCAGACTTTAGGAATTGGCACTTCAAGAATCCTCCTCCTTAGTGTTAAAGACTCTTAACACAATCAAAGTTACTCGACTAGCAGAAATAACATTGAGTTAATTGCCTATCATACGGTTTTGTAGTACCTGCATGCACTGTCATTGGTGTACTGTTGTGAGATGACCTGGCTTTTGAAAATATTGCCCTTAAAGTCTGGCACATTTTTAGAACCAGGCTGTCAGTGAAGGAAAAATGAACTGGAACATCATAATCTGCTTCAACCATAGTAAAGAGAGAGACATCTGGTAGGCCACTTGGCAGTCAGCCAGCAACGAAGACTTGCATTAAAATGATGAACATGTTCTCAGGAGTATGCCTCTGAACTGAAGAAGTTATAAGTCTCGGCTGCTTCTTGGAAGTTGGCTGTAAGTGGTGGCAGTGGGCCCTTCATTGTCACGCTGTGCCACGTGTTTTTTGATGTTGCACGGGCCATAAAACCACCATCTTAAATACACCTGTAGAGGGCCAGAAATGAAACAAAAAGTGAGTTAGAGGAGTAAGAGTGGAACAGTTTCACATTTCCTAGAGCTACATAGAAACTAGGACAACCTCCTCTCTCTAATGGAATTGATCTAACTTCCCAGTCAGGCTGGAAAAGCACCCTGAGGTCCTCCATAGCTGGTCTTACAGGTGTCCTAGATAAGCCTATGATTTTCCTGGGAAATAAAGAGTTCTGAGACTTCTGACTATAAAAGCCAGAGCAGTCTATTTTACCTCCCAACATATATCACCAGCTCCTACTGTCTTGGGTGTCTAACAAAGGGACAGGAATTGTGCTGGCCATCACTTCCCCTAAGAATCGCTAAAATAGAAATCAATGCCCCAGCTGCAAGCCCTTTCAGGAACAAAGCAGTGAGGAAGGAAAGCTGTATCAGGTGACAATAGACCGTAGCAGATTTCTGTTATTTTGGTTTCAAAGCAAACTCCTAGCTGTGATTTGGCTTATGGTCAGCAAGTGAATGAAATTCCAACAGTGGTGGCATCCAGATCTGGATGCCACTAACCCAGCCCAGTTCGAAAAAAATGTGCTGCTAGAGAAGATTCTCATCAGCCCATCTGCAGTTTAAAAAAAAAAAAAAAGTAATAAAATGCATGGTCTAGCCCAATTTTGGAATTTAAAGGAGCAGTGGTTATGCAGTAGATGTGCTGTATTTAAATAAGAGGTTGGACACAGCAAAATGTGTCACCTAATGAGGCAGCACAGAAGTTCCTACATAAGACCATTTAAATTTGTAATGGTAATTGCTTTATGGCATTGTGAGGTCATTACAGTTTGAGATGAAGGTGGCCAAATTGTGGCAGGGAAGATCTTTAGAGACCCTCTTACAAAGCCATTACAAGGCAGTATTACACACACAATGTGATTTCAAAGCATGACTTGGAGAAGGCCTCACTACAGTGCTCTTATGGTAAAATCACATTGTGAGACTACAATAGGAAATAAGACTGCAGTGAAAGTCTGTGGAGATTAGACTCAATTATGATGTCAAAACAAACGGAAACAGTGTCAATGCAAGTTATACCATTAAGGTTGAGACTTAAACCTAGGAAAGCAAGGAAATTCTGCATTAAACCTGCCACATTACCTTTAAATCACACCCTTGTGCTAAGGTGTTGCAGCAGGTAGAGACCTCTGTTAAATTGTCTCTCAGCTCTAGTATTGTTACATACTGCAGATGATCTCTGTACAAAATCGTTGTAGTCTCATTGCACAAATGTTTAAGTGATTAACTTAAAGTGTTTAAGCTATAACTGAAGATTCTACAAAACTCAGGGTTCTAGAGAGAACTCCAGGTTAACAGCTGATATTTCACTGGGTGTATTGTGTCCAGATGTAAAGGCCCTGATCCCTTGCAAAAAATAAACTGAACAATTTCGGCCCTCTGAGATGAAATAGTAGTTTCCAATGTCCCTGAGAAGTTTTTTAATAGGAATACCCAGAGCAGCCCAGGTTTTGTCAAAATATACCAGGGGATACTCCTGACAGCTTACAGCCTGGCTTGAAATAGGAGGTAAAGAGTGTAACAGAACATTGATTTTTGCAATGTGTTTTGTAAAAAAGGACCACCACTGAGAGAAATGTAGGCATGTACTGGGGCCTGCCTGGGTGCAATGAACTGTGGGAGGTTGAACCAAAGAAAATATCTTAAAATCATCCACACTGGTTAACTCAAGGAAGGCCCCCAATGGCCACAAAAGCTCTCCACTTCAGCTTTGCTCTTTTTGGTTATTGGAACTATGGAAGCGGAAATGGTGATGGGCTGCAGATGTAGCTGATGGAAGCTGGCTGATCCCCTGTGACTTCAGTGGGGTCACATCCATTTTTGTCAGCTATGGGCCTGGCCCATAAAACCTGTGTATGGTTTCCTAGAGAGTGTATCAGCTGACAGGGAACCGACTGTATGCTGACTTTTCTTCCCAGATTTAGTACAGCTGTATGAAACACCTCGGGCTGACTCGGCAGAGCTCCCACAGACAGTTTATTCCTTCAGTTTTGTTTGTCTTGTGCTTGGTAACATCTGAGGCCTGTTCTGAGATCTAGCCCCAAACCAATGCAGACCCCAACCCAGCTCTTTCCAGATCAGCTCATTTTGTAATCCCAAGTTTCATTTGGTGTCCATACACCTGTAAGCCTTGGATGAGCTTGTCTCAGGTTGAAGGGATGGTAACTGAACTTCCTTGGTTTCTGCTAAAGGATTTTCATGCAGATTTAAGCATGTATACACTATATTGGTTTCTCTAAGTCTGGTTCTTTCTATCATTTTATATTGGTGCCATCCACTGTGCTAATTATACCGGCATCACCATCTGCATATTGATGTCATTAATTAGGAAAAAGAGTCACTCCTCTTAAAACACATGGCAGTGTCTCTTTGACTCATTTGCCATGAGGGTAATATAAGTGAAGTACAACACCATAATATACCATATTTAGCCCTGAGCTGTAATCATCTTTATTAACTGCTTAATGTAGCAATGCCTACTGCAGGAAGTGGCATCCTGTAAGGTCCTGATTAGCTCCTCAGAGGTGCAAAGGGTCGACATTTCCCCAGGAAACCACAGGCGAGGACAGACACTCAGGATCTTTGAGGGAGAGCTCTGAATTTTGCCAGCTCAGGCCATTAGTACAGTCTACGGCCCTAAATAAAGACGGCTCACAATAGGAGTGGATGCATAAGCTGGGAAGATCTGCAGCTAGCAACCAAGGAGCTACTCATGACAGAAAATCTGCAAGGTCCCAACAGAGAAAGTGAGCACTGGAACGAACAAACACCCACCTGGCACCTCCAAATACTTCTGGAAAATGTTCAGGCCTTGCTTGTACTCTCAGTGAAAGCCCATGTTATTCTTAAGATCAAAATAAGGGTGCAGTGAAAGGGAGAGAGAGACATACAGCTTGGAAAGAAAAATAAAGGATGTAAGAAAGAGTGGAGAACAGCAAAAGTAACTAAAAGGAAGAGGAGGAGAATGGAGAACACTCAGATACCAAACCAAGGGGCCCAAGAAATACTCAGTGGGATGTGAGGTGTCCGAGGAAGGGGAAGAGCAAGACTAAGAAACAGTAGGAGACAACAAGACTGGGAGGCAACAAAGAGCAAGTGGGGGAGAGAAAGTAGGAACAAGATGGTGAAAATGTTCTCTCTTCAGAAGTAAACTCAAAGATATGACTGAAATACCTTCCCAAGATAAAGAAACAGGCACCAGTACTGGTTTTCAATAGGTTTTTTCAAAGTAGCATTACTGGGAAGTACCAAGCACTTCCAAAGACAATTTAATTGCCTATCACTGATGAATTAGTGCTTGAAAGGAACATTCCTTAATGTTTTCTCATGGCTCAGTCAGTGGTCAGTGGAGGAGCTTGTACTACTGAACATGTTTAGCTAAGCAAAGGCAGCCTGACTATAACAAAAATGATCACTATATGACTAAATATAACTATTTCTGCTAGATTAATTTGCTGACAACTGGAAAGATAGTCCTTAAGCAGATGTCATAGACAATGCAGAACTTACAGTATCATGAGCCTCATTGCCAAGACACATCCACTTGGCTCACTAGAAAGACAAGTTTACGTTGGGACCCCAAAATTATTGATCTGTCTGAACAAAAACAAAGTATTACTTATTCACTGGTTTTGGGCTGCACACAGGGACTGTGCCAAAGAGCCACAGCATGGAGACCCATAAGGCTTAGTTCTCCCATCCTGGTCTTGGCATGTTCCCCAAAGCCATGGCCAAAACAGTCTAGAACTCTCACTGACTTGAGCCGACAGCTTGATCAAACAAGGCTCAGATTGAACCTGAGAAAACTAGAGGCAGATTTAGGCTTCTGTATATTTATATATACACCAAATCTGTGTTTGTACCCTTGGCAGTGTCATGGCACCTTTAATGTTCATTGAAAAGCCTGAACTATGACCTTTAGTGTCTATAATCACTTCCCTGAGGAACTGACTTTTACGTGATTGACTTACTGGCAGTCAAATGGATACCTCTCTGATTCATTCAAGAGGATATTCAGGTGAGTTACAGGTGATTGAAAATTCACTCTTCTAGATGCTCAAAGAGCTTGATGACTCAGGTCATTAACGAGAGTCACGTCAGGGCACCAGCTTTGCACGTGGTCGCTGTTGTGAGACAGCATTACTCCCACTGACACACAGTGCTCAGGTCACTCTTTCTTCTGGTGCAGAAATGGCAGGTTCCCTTGCGCACAGGATAAACTGCCCTGGGCTCCGTACTAAAGCCTGCAACACAGCAAGGTGGCTACTGGTGATAGAGGAGGTGGCCTGGCAGCACAGGCATGCTGACAGCAAGGTGCTTCCTGCAGTGGGGCAGGGGACGGAGGGGAGATGCGCAGAATTACAGCATAAGGAGAAGCCGTGTTAGTAACAGGCGGGCAGGAGCGGGCAAATCCCGGTGGACCACTTGGAAATTCATCCTTACATGTCTTCTACCATTCTACTTAAGGTACCATTAATGTGGAATAAGAGATATCTCCAAAGTGAAGAATTGCCTCTAAAACAGTACCATTGTTAATGTTTCTATTATTGATCTGCACCCAGCTGTTGTGTGTGCATCTATGGAGCCACTCGCTGTTTCAGTTGCTGCAGACTGCATCTGCTGTTGGCAAGTTACAAACTCACACGCTTTAAGCAGCACTAATTTGAAGTGAATGCCTTATAAATAATCCACGCGAACAATCTTTGGCATTAATACACATTTAGTGATACTAAACCCAAGCAGATAAAGTTCACAATGGTTCAAGAAGAAGACCTAGATCATTTGTGGCCTTTAAATCCCCCACGGGTTTTAACAGTAGAGAGAAGAGAGAGGCCATGTTCTTCATGCCACCTCCAATTACATTTCCTCTCCTGTTTATTTTTCTTCTCCTTCCTACCCCAGTGAAAATATTCACTTCAGTTTTACAGGGAGGGGAGTGGAAAATGAAGAAACTGTTTAGAAAAGTCTTTTCATGTGTTCTTGAGGCTGGACTGGGCTGGATAACTGGAGGCAGTTAAAATAAACATGAACTTAGGCTGATGCATTTAATCAAAAAGTATGGCTTAGGTTATAATTACACTGCTCAGGCACATAATTAATGGGTCTAAAAAATACAGGTGTACAGTACTGACTGAAAGACCTCTGTGGAGTACAAAGAGCATGGTGATTCTTGAGACTGAGGGCTCAAGTGTTCTGTGTTTTCATTTGAACAGCTGTGTAAAGTGTTTGCAATGCAACCATTCCTCCTCCCATTTCCAAACTGACTAACTTTTGGGTTTTGCTGTAAATTCAAAAACTTCAGTCTTTCACAAGCCTTTGACAGAGTGTCAGTCAAGTTATGGTTTTGCATCAAAAATTATGATTTTGGAGAGTTCTGATTCAAAATCTGATGTGTGTAAATATATACAAATACATATATTTGAATGTGTGCATATATGCATATATAAGTATGTATTTGAACTCAGCTGAGAATGGAGAATTTAGGTTCATTTGAGCACAAAGCTCTGAGCAGAATATGGGACATACACTCCCACATGGGTTGAAACAGGAGTCAGTCTTTGTGAAATAAAACTGCTTATTTGCACACACCTCTGCTTGTTTGGGTTCTTCTGCCTGTCCCTCCAAAACTAGCAAAGCTTCTCATACTTGTAGGGTAAAGGACTGTTATCCTCTTTTGGAAATTGCATCCTATTGTACTCGGTGGCACTTTTGCTGTTGACCTCAATGATAGAGCTGAGAGAATTTGCAATGAATAATTAATCTGATGAATTTAGCCTACTTTTCTGCCTGCGGAATATCTGAGGGCAGATTGCACTGTCTTGAAACATATTTATTTGAAATTACTAAACACACTTCCTTAGACCGTGAATTTGTCAAGACTGCTTCTTTGGGAGTATCAGTACTGAGCAGCATCCTTGCAGTCTTTGTTCCACACAAGTGCTACAAGAGCAGCCCACCATAGATGGAGGTGTCAGAAATGTTAGGTGCTGTTCAGGTAGGACAGCAATCACAGCCCTGTGCAAATTATGCTCAGTCAGGCAAAGTTGGTTTTTTCGGTTGGCTGCATTTTCAGAAATTTCACAGAAAATAAAGTTATATTTGTGTTTCTAAACTTCAAAGTGCAGACAAGTCAAACTTTCCAGTCAGATGTTTAGAGGCTGGAGTAAGACTTTAGTCTTGTTTGGAGGGACTCTAATTTTTCTTCATTGCTTTTCTTCCTCTCTGTCTCCATTTTCTGATTTCCTTTACTTTACAGACGCTGAAAATTACTTTTACTCAATGTACTTCTATTTTATCATCAGTTACATCTTGTCACAGACTTATTATGCTGTTCTCTTTGCATTGACCAAGAAAATGCATAGCAAGGTTGGCCACTTCCCTCTCATTGGCCAAAATGAGATTTTCTCAGCCATCAGTGCTGTGGAAGGATGTGGGAAATCTTTATTTGCATTACTTAGTTTGTAAACACCTTCTACAGCCTGGTTATTCATCCAGCTCTTTTCATTCTCAACCATTTCCCTGCTTTTGACTTCTTTTTCCATAGTGTCCAAATCTATCTATAACCTGGTGTTTCTGGTTATAACCATTCCTTAGCAAGGATCAGGGTGGCTGGGAGCAAAGCAGTGAGGGTTGGTCTTTCATGGCCCAATTAGTTTGACATGTCCTGCATGATCTTTGTGCCTTGGAATGTGCTTGAAAATATTGCTGGTTGTTGGGTTGAAATGTGTTGAAATGCTTTGGGCTGGTACCCGGCACCAGCAGGGCAGCTGTGTTTGCCCTGATTCTAGGAGGGGTTTCCAGTAAAGAGGTGGCACCTGTTTACAGTTCCCAGTAGCCTCTTCTGCCTCGGCCTTTTCAATGGCAACTGACCCTGATGGAGAGAGACCATTTGCAAAGGCATGTAATGACAAGACAAGGGGCAGTGGGTTCAAACTGAAGGAGATTAGCCTTTGAGTAGATAACAGGGAAGCGATTCTTTACTGTGAGGGTGGTGAGGCACTAGAACAGGTTGCCCAGAGAAGTTGTGGATGCCCAGTCCCTGGAACTGTTCAAGGCCAGGCTGGATGGGGCTCCCAGCAATTTGCTCTAGTGGAAGGTGTTCCCACCCATGGCAGAGGGGTTGGCACCAGATCATCCTTGCGGCTGCTTCTAATCCAATTCTCCAATTCATTCTGTGAACTCAAACGGCAAAAGCTTTGTGAGTGGTTTTAGAGGAAACAGCAGGCAGGTATTGAGACTGCACTCAGTGATTTCCCATTTCACTGATTCCCCTCCATTCTCATGTTTTGATAGCTTTCGTTACAGCTCTTAGTGACAAAAGAGAGAAAGAACAAGGCTCCACATTAATGACTCTAATCTGCAATAAAGCCTGAAGGAGAAGGACCATACCAAGGTTTTGTGAGGACTGAAGGTAAATACAGACCTGAACATGTCTTGTATACAAATACAGGTGGGGATGGGTGGCAGATATTTGGCCCTGATGGCAAAGTCATCTGATTTCCTGCCATGTTTATCCCCTTTCAGACAGAATTGGGTGTTCCCAGCCTTACCGATTTGCACCATTTGAAATGTCAAGTGCATCTCCAGGGAGCTGGAGTCACTTGCACATAACTATTCAAATTTCATTCTCAAAATATGTGTATGTATGCCGTGGAGACCTTAGAAACCACAAGCTGGTTGTGTTGTTTAGCTGCTCCAACCCTTCAAGAAATCAAGAAAATAAAACTCCATCCAAAGCAATTTCATCAGCTCCATCCCTGCATCAGCATTTACTGTATCAGTTAAGTAAACACACTGAAAACTCACCTGCTTGTGACTGCTCTTAGAGATAGTCCCTGATGATCAAACTGGTACAACACAAGATCTCAATTCCTTTTTGCAAAAGATCCATGGCAAATGGGGGAATTACATGATATAGGACCTTAAGACGATAATATGATTTTAAGATGTACAAACACATAAGATTTCTTGGAATTATACACTTTGCATATTTGAATGAGAGAGTTCTGAGAGAATCAAGGAACATTTCAGAGAGATTACAGGGAACACAAGGGAAATTTTACTTAAAAATTGTATATAAGAGAGCCGACTTTAGACACCTGCAGAATAACTATTAAAAATTAAATTACTAAGCCTAAACTAACTAAAATGTCCTAATTCCCCTACCTGCGCCAAACCTTGATCAGCCAGTCAAGTTCCCATGGGGATGCAGCCTTCCGGAAGGTGACGGTGTATTTAAAGCACAGTAGTAATTATTCAGGACTCTACATTTAATGATATCTATGGCAGGCCCAGCACTTTGGCTGTGCAGAGCTACACCAGAGAGTGTATTTCAATCTCCAGACCCAGTCTCTCATTCCCCACGCTTGCAAATCCAGGCATGGTGCAAGGCAGAATGTGCTTGAATGTGGGACAAACTTCTGGAGGAAGTGCTGTCAAGATACATTTCATTCCTTCCACGTTTCTTTGGGCCTATGTCCTCTCCAAAAACCCACTCCAAATTTGGATTTAAGGCCCACATATGTCTCCTGCTCATCTTGCAGACACGCATTACTAGGCCATAAGGAAATACTGTCTTATTCTCCCCTGTCTGGAGCAAACCATTGTCATTTTCAGTTGCTATTTGCTCAGAAAACAGTGGCTTCTGGATAACAAGGGCTGACGTGACCCAGTCTGCAAATACTGTGTTGTGGCAGCCTGAAAGATAATGTGTGTTGCCGCTGAATTCACAAAGGAGAAAAACTTTGAAACATTTTAAAAATGCAGGTGCACAAATTACTCATGCCAGGAGCAGCAGTGGCATTTTGTAATAAAATCTTGTGTTTATTCTCCACTGTTGAATACACATACCTTACAGTTCCCAGGAGAGCATCGTCCTGTGCTATCCAATGAACAATTTACAGATGGATTAAATACATGTGCAAAATGAAATAAAACTTGCAGATTTGTAATGAGCTTAGGTTATCCCTGCAGTCGGCACAAATTTCCCATTCATATGAATGGGTCTTTGGTTCACTTTAGAATGTCAGTTTTTTCCTTATTTTTCCTTTGTGTCACATTTCAGTCTATTCTTCTAAGATATTTGAATATTCAGAATATTACTGGGTTCTCAGTACAAAGCTACATCCAAACAAGCAGGAAGCACTAACCACAATACAGAGCTTTTCAAGCATTTCCTGCTTTGATTGTTTGGTCTTACAGAAATTTGCTCTTCTTGATACCAATAGCATATCTAGAGTAGAGAAAAAGTGGGCCAAGAGTGTAATAATGATTTGAGGAAGGTCTTTACTGATTGAAAGCTGAGTCTGTGAACTCAAGCAGTAAATAATATAGATAATAATAAGAAGGGGTGCTGCAAACTTATCTATTGATCTGAAGATTTCAGTCCCTTTCATGTGACAGTTATTGTCTAGAGTCTACATATTAGTTTGAAAAATATCTTTTCAATACAAATAATTTGCTCAAAACTCTTATTGGAAAGCAGGCAGATCCCTCTACCTCATCCTTTTGCAGCAGCTCCTCTGTGTCAGCCTTTGGCCAGTCTTCCTTTTAATTTGAAGCAATTCCTGATCATAACAGCCATCATCTGATCCAGGTATCACTTTGCCTTTTCTCTCTTGTTAGTTCCCCCAGCCTCTTACAGAAAAGCATTCCATTTTGCAGAAAGAAGGGAACAAAAGTCCCATATTTTAGGTCCATGAGAATCTTACTGAAGTAAAAGACATGGGAGAATCTTACTGAAGTAAAATACATGATTCCTGAAGTCAACAGATGTTATACTTGCACTGGTATATTTTCACTATTATAAACCTTAGGGCTCTTCTGTGAGGAAAAAACCAAACCCAACCAACCAAAAAAAAAAAAAAATCCCCCCCAAAACCCCAAAAACAAACAAACAAGCAAAAAGAAAAAACAAACAAAAAAAAAAATAAACCCCCACGCACAAAAAGGGAAACAAAAACATACCCTCCAGTATATTATGAATATTTCTCTCCCTTACTATCTGCTGCTGCTAACATCAAGCAATGGCAAGTGTAGATTGATCAGTCACTGTGGGCTGCATGCTGGGCTGATGGATCAGCAGTGGCATATGTGCAGCTGTGCAAGTCTGGTATCAAGGTGTGTCAGCCTGTCTCTGCTACCTCGCTGCCCATCCAAGCCATCTTTTGTTTCTATTGTTGTAGTTCCATCAATCTGGCACACGAAAAGAGGAATCATGATATTCTTCATTGCAGGTCTGTCTGTCTGTCTCACACCCACCAAGCCCTTGGCAACCATCAGCTCCCCCCAGCTGGAATGGGCTTTGTTTTGCCTTCATGAGACCATTTGTGTTTTGTTCTGAACCAGGCTTTCTTTCACCTGGTTCATTTTGGGGGAGCGAGAGAGGGGATTATATTTGGAGTCCTTGATTCTCTGTTCTCACCTGTTTTGCAAACACACAGCACCATTGGCATTAATCCTAATGATACTTAACCTCTGGAGAGATCCAGGACCTTAATGCAAGAGAAGAGCATCAGCTGTGTTTTTCTCCAGTGCTGTTTTTTTCTAGTAATGTCAGGAGTCACAAGCTGGCGTGCTTGGGAACAGAGAAATTCAGGTGACTGACAACATTGAGCAGAAATCCATTCATGCCCCTGGGGAGCTGGAATACTCAACAGACTGGCACACAGGTAAGCACTGCTAGTCAGGAAGGAAAATACCGATACAAGGTGAGACATCAGCTGAAACAGACTGCAACACAGATAAATCAGAGACAAACTCCTTGCAGAATTTTTTTTCTTTCACGTGTATTTTGATTGTAAAGACATCTCATTTGTGGCCCGAATTGATGGGTTTTTTTCTGTTGGTTTCTTTCTCAGGTGTGCTTTGACAGTAGGAGGATACTTGGTGCAAGCTCCATCTTTGTTAATACCAGAGAATGTGTAATAGATCAGTTCTGTTACGTACGCCAACTTACAATGCTTCTTGCCAACTTTCTATGACACAACATTTATTTAAAGAAGAAAAGAGACAAAGCAACTCAAGAAATGTAGAATATTCCAAGTTTCCTTCATATAAAATCAAGCCCACCAGTACATTTTCTCTGCCCTGGACAGGCAGCAGAGAAAAATGAGATTTTTCTAGGACCTCAAACAAAGCTGATGCATTCTTCTGTCTCCGATGTATGAGGTAATAGATAGACAAAATTAATCACCACCAGGACAAAAAGGAGGATCTCTGGGACTGAGCAACTGGCTACTGTTGGAGCTGCTGAGCACATACTCCACTGTAATTTCACTTTTCATTTTGCTCTGTACGTTAATTTTTAGCATTTAGTTTTGAATTTTCACTGGTAATAGTCCCAAAACAGCTAAGAAAATTGCTTCATTCCATTTTGGTGAATGTTGCACACATCTGTCTCCTATTGACATTAGCGCTGGACAGGAACAACAGGCTGTGGAAACATGTCCAAGATGGGTCTTTAGAAATAAGTGGTTTGACTGTCACCAAAGCAAAAGTTCACCCAGTGTAGAGGTGCTTGCCACTCTGCTCTACACAGGGGATACAGGTTCTTGATTTTCTCTAGATTCCCCCTTACATGGCTTTATAGACATTTACTGAGTTATTTAGTGGAGAAAAACTTGACCTTTAAACCTTTCCTGGGATTTAATTTGGTATAGTATGATTTCTCTCATGAGTTTTAGAGAATTCTGCTGTAAGTCCTTATTTATTTACTTTGGTCAGGCATGTATTTATACACTTAAGAGCAATTTATTTAATGATTTAGTAGGTGAAGATACATGCAATATTTGCAATATATGTCACATTTATAATGTGTTTTTATGGAGCTGATATAACTGTCATGTTCAACACTATTTGGAAATTGAGAGGGGGAAAAGCATAGTCTTTCATAATTTTCTTTTGCCTGTTACTAAGATCACATTATACACACACACTGGATGTTTGAGGAGGAGAGGGATGAAGGGTCAGGATGACAACAGATATGTTGACTTTGAAGCACAATTACAGTGAGACAGCTTGTCCCTCTCCTTCAGCAAAGGTTACAGAAATTGCTACTGCTTGGTGCCTCTGATATGCTGTGAGTTGTAGTGCATCTTACTACCTACACCAGCACATCATGCAGTGTAAACACACTCTGGAGTCCAGCCTCATAGAATATGTGCCCTTTACCTCAAAAGCATCCTTCCTTTCTCCAAGGAGATTGCTGTTTGGATGCCTTTCAGTCTCCAGTCCTGCCATACCTTGCATTCGATTATTCAGACAAGAGAGTGAGAGGCACAAGGAAATTCCACCTGTGATTACCTCATGGAACCAAGAGCTTTGTATTATCAAGTGATTAAAGTACTGAATCAGAGATAGTTATTATACACTGTGGTTATGCCATAAAATAAGAGACACCATGCATTTATAAAATAGCTTTAGGAACAGAATGTTATCCTACCTTGGTATTAATAATCAGTTATATGGTCTTGCAGTATTGTAAAATTGTATGTTCTGACTGTACCTTTATTTCTGAATGGTTATAACATTTGGAGGAAAGAAATCTTTCTGATCCATTGTGCCCTAAGGACATTGGGGTCACAGCTGTGATTATAGAGATAACATTTTGTTCTGATGCATCCATTGCATGAATTTGCAACATATTAATTGCAATTACTTCTCCCTTGAATTAATTTATTTTGTAATTCTTTATTTCAAAAGTGATCAACTCATAGACTTTATAATGCTTTGTTATTGCTTTTTGCAATTCATGATCTTTACTTGTGCATTTAATGCTTGCAACACCAAATCTGCTCTCAGATTTCTACTTTTTTACAATGAATGTGAGCATGTTTCACAACAGACAGGTAAAGTGCCTGGGATTAGAGACAATTACAGATGAAGTGTGTGGCAAATAGCCACCAACCGAGGTTCAAAAGGTTTCCATTTAGTCCCTGCAGTGTATCATCCCTGTCAACACAGGCTGCAATTGTGGCCATGGCCCCTAAATGCCACCAACTGGAGAAGTACACAGGCTTCATCAAAATCAAGCCTCCTCAGCCCCGTTTCTTCACTGGTTCCCACCCTAGAGCACATGGTAGCTCAGAGATATTTTCAAAAGCAAAGGGCAGCTATAAGCTCTCCAGTCCAGCTCCAACCAAATTCCTCTGGCCAGTCTTTCATTTCCATAGCTAAGGAAACACTTGCCTGTGTAATTACTCATTTAATCAACAGGTATTATGGATAAATTAAGCTGGTAAATGCTTTCAGTTCAGCCTAATGCCCCCATGCTGTAGGCTTCTCTGTGCTTTTGTTTCACCAGGTTGCTTTCAGTGGGAGATTTTCCCTTCTTTTTTGGAGGGCTCAGAGGGCTAAAGCCCTCTCATGAGCATTGTGTACTGTGTCACATTCCTCTACAAACCCTGACAAGGAGACCTTGCACTGCTGCACAGCACTCACCAAGAACACTGTGGCTCCTTTTGCCACTGAAAGACCAAATTTATGTTCAGAGCTTATGTTCCATGGAGTTTTTCTCAAAGGCCAGCTGGGACTAGAGACTGTCTTTACTTATAACTCCTCAGCATAAAATGTATAATTTTATTACAAATTTTGCCAGGGTCTGGACTAGTACAGCACAGACATTATGCAGGAGAAAACAAATGGAAAAGTCTCCCTTCTTTACCATCAAAATCCATAGCCAATCTTCAAATCTACTAGTTGCTACCAAACACCTTTTTCTTGAAACTCATAAGCATTCATCCCCTCTCTTCAAGCACCTTTCTTCATGAATAACCACTTACTGTGGGAATTTGCTGTGGGGCTAATCACTGTGCTTTCAGAAGGAACCTCGCCTTAGATGCTTTGTGGATAGCCAGCCCCTTATAACTGGGAAAGAGATGCAGCTCCCACTCTAAGATGGCTGTCCCTGTCCCTCCCTCTCATCAGCTCCCCTCACACATGCACTCCTCCTCATATTAGTGTGGTCTGTGCTTTTTTCCTTTCCGATTATCTTCACCTTGGGGCAAGGGGTGTGTCTTGGTACGTTTCTGTGAAGTTCATATAATCGGGTAGCTCTGATGCTGACTGGAGACTCTTGGCACTCCTGTAATATAAATATTATATAACAGCTGAGGAAATACCATGTCCTGACTTGTGGGAACTCTTCCCTGGCCCTGTCCTGCTCTGCCCTCCCCTCCAACCTCCGCAGCAATTCTGTCCTAGCATCTTACTCCCCTTATTCTCAAAGCCAGTTGCTATTGCATTTTACACATACAAAGATGTGGAGAAAGACCAAGATGTAAGCATTTCACCTTGACTTTTTTTAAAGAGTTGTTTGGAGCCATTGTATGTGGCCCGGGGTGATGAATTAGTGGACAATGTGTGGATGAAAGAGTGAAGGGTTATGATAAATGCCACAGATTGATGTCTAACTGTAGCTAATATATATGTATTTTTTTCCACATCCAAAAACATCCATTAAAGGAACATTAAGGTTGCAAAGCAAGCACAGAAGAGTCTGGAAATTAAAGAATTAAGTCTTTCTTCATCCAGTGTTTGTGAGAATTTTCAGTATGAAGTAAAGCAAGGAATGTGAGGGGACAAAAAAGGCAGAACTCTTATTTCATATTTGATAGTTTTTAACAGTTCCAAGAATATTGTAGGCTTACTGTTTCTGCCCCCAGTCATAGTGACAGCCACAAAACAATTCTCCTGCCCTATCTGTTGCAGCCCACCTTCTAGTATCCAGGCACTGGTTTCTCCTTTAAAACTGGGAAACCACACCAACTTAGATTCCTTCCATCCATCTCCATCCACATGTGGTTCTTGTTACCCACAATGCCCATAAAAAGCATTTGCTCTTTTTCCAGCAGTTCATGTTTCCTCCCTTTCCCTGTCATTCTTCAGAAACCACTCTCTTCCTTAGTTTCTTTCCTCTGTAAATAGTCAAATAGAAGAGAAAGTGCATAGGCACAGAATCCCTGGCTGTTACTGCCTGGGAGGTGCTTCTGGATACTTGCTGCAGTGTCCAGTCAAGTAAGCCCTTGCTGAAATTTGGGAACAGTGAGGAACAGAAAGTAGCAGTGAGAAAGAGCTATCATGCTCTGCAGGGGGAATCAAGCCACTGGGAGGTCTGAATTTCCAAGCAAAGAAACCACGGGAGAGCAGATGAGCAGAGCCAGAGCTGGAGCTGTACGCAAAGATGGCTTTGGGGTATAAGGGTGAGAATGGGGACATAACACTGACTTACTACCCTCCTGTGGAAAACCGTTGAGAAGAGGGACATCACTATGAGAACTGGCTGAACAGCAGATCCCAGAGGGTCATAATCAGTGGAACAGGGTCTAACTGGGGACCTGGCATCAGTGGTGTCATGCAAGGTTCAATACTGGGTCCAGTATTGTTCCACTTAGCCATCAATTACTGGATGAAGAGACAGATGCTTCCTCAGCATGTTCCCTGATGACACAAATCTGGGAAAAGTGGCTGATACCCCAGAAAGCTGTGTAGCCCTTCAGAAGGACCTTGACAGGTTGGAGAGAAGGACAGAGAGGAGCCTTGTGAAGTTCAGCAAAGGCAAACACCTGTGGAAGAATAACCCCATGCAACAGCACAGGCTGGAGGCTGAGCTGCTGGAAAACAGCTCTGTGGGAAAGGATCTGTGGGTCCTGGTGGACAACAAGCCATCCATGAGCCAGCAGTGCCCTTGTGGCCAAGAAAAGTCAGTGGTATCCTGGGGTACATTAGGAAGAGCATTGCCAGCAGGTCAAGGGGGGTGATCATGCCCCTCAGCCATAGTGAGGTCACATCTGAAGTTCTGAGTCCAGTTCTGGGATCCCCAGTACAGGAGAGACATGGAGAGCTCCAGGAGTGGGTCCAGCACAGCGCAGCAATGATTAAGGGACTGGAGCACCTCTGTTGAGATGGTGTGCTGAGAGCTGGGCCTGTTCAGCCTTGAGAAGAGACAACTGAGGGGGGACTTGTTAATGTGTATAAATATCTAAAAGGAGGGTGCCAAGAGGATGGAGCCAGACTCTCCTCGGTGGTACCAAGCAGTAGGACAAGAGGCAACTGGTGGCAACTAGTGCACAGAAAGTTCCAGCTGAACATGAGAAGAACATCTTTATTGTGTGGGTGACCCTGTGCTGGAACAGATTTCAGACAGTTGTGGAGTCTGTCTCACGGGAGATATTCAAGAACCACCTAGATGCAGTTCTGTGCAATGTGCTTTAGGACGTCCCTGCTTGAGCAGGGAGGTTGGACCAGATGATGGTCTGTGGTCCTTTCCAACCTCACCCATTCTGTGATTCTGTGATTCTCTTATGGAGAATAATAACTGAAACACTGGAACAAATGATCCAATGCTGAATTAGATGGAAGGAGAAGGGGAAAAGGAAGCAGATACCTACAAGCTCTGAGGGAAGATGGATATTTATAATGCTAATTAAAAATGAGATAATAAGGAAGAGTTTATTGAGATAAATATGTCCACCTAATAGACCTAAAGAAATATGTCTGAGTAGTAAAGACTCAGGGAAAGTGTAGAAGCAAAATATGCCCAGAATGTTGGACTGGCTCACAAGGCTCATATCAAAGGAGCTTGGGAGTGAAGGCAGAGCAGGTTTCTCTCAGTCATGGAGAACTTCTAGACGAGAACAATGTCTCAGTGGTCCCTTTTCTCTGGTAGCAATGAAAGTGGAATCTTTTCCACAAACACCTAAGGTATGTTCACCAGGAGGATTTTGGGGTCTTAGCTGTCTTTACTTTAGCACCTCAGCTTTTTCTGCAGTGGGAAGAAATCCCTTTGTGGTAACTTGGACTTAATGCTCTTCAACTGATGTAGAGTTAAGGACACATTTTCTTTCCAAACTATAGTCCAGTGGTCTAATGCAGCACTATCTCCTGCTCCTAGAAAGTGTTAATTTGACTAAGTCACTGCCTGCTTCCTCCTCTCTACTGCAAATATTGTCCTGCTGCCTGCAAAGCTGGCAAACCGACATAATTTCAAGGGATTTCTTGCACCTTGTCCCACCTGCTGGTCCTTAGTTGAGCATGTGCTGTTAGCCCAGCACGGGCAACAACCTGTGTCTCTTTTCTGGACGTTTCTGGCCTCCTGTTTCAGTTGTATAGTAATATTGAGTTTCTTTGTATCATATCTAGTTAGCCATAGGAGAGTCCATCCTCTATAAGCTATGCTGTGATGCATTCTAATGTTCTCTTAAAGGATTAATTTGAAATCTGCCGGTAATCACCTCCAGTTTGTTTTGATCACAGTCACAGTCTTATCAGGTCTCAGGTAACTTCCAGAACTGTAAAACCTAGTCTTCATCCTGAGCCCAGCCACAAACACCTCTGTGATTTTTTTTCCTTCCTCTTCATTTTGTTTAATAACATTCCTCTCCTGTGTTTCATTCTTACATGAAGTACGGAAACTCCTCGAATTTCTGAAATACAGCTTCACATTCAGCCTTTGCTCTCTAACTTAACAGCAGTCTGGCACACACACCAGTTACTGTTAGGAAAAAAGAGGCCTTGTGATTGCCCCCACCACTTGCAGAAACAGAAAGAAGCACTCTTTAAACCTTCTCCAGTTGTACTCTATATTCCCAAAGCGTTTTAATGTTTACAGGACTTGCACTGCTCTTTTTTTTGGGTTTTTTTTGTTTGGTTTTTTGTTTTTTTTTGGTTTTTTGTTTTTTTTTTCACAGATTTTTGTTGTTGCCTTTGACTCCTGGTGCCATATGGCATTGATTGGCCACTCTGGGTCTGCCCATACCACACAATCCTCAGCTGTGGAACAGGCACTTCATGAGACAAAGGGTAGCTTACACAGAGCTGAGTTGTCTCAGTGCTTTCCCTTCAGCTCAGGTACGGGGTGGACATGCCCTTGTTCATAAAGCTCTTGTTGCTTGTTGTTTGATCACAGATGGCTGCATACAGCCATAAGGTCTACTGCAATGCCCCATCTGGACTGCCTTGTGGGGGAAGCTCAGCTCCTTCGAGGCTTCATCTTCTGCAGCACGGAGCATCCTGCAAACACTCAGAGGTTTCAGCAGCAAAGGTTCTTCCAAGCACAACACAGGTTGTTTTTACTATAAGTGCTGACTTTAAACAGTATATAATTTAGCCAAAATATGACAGATTTATGTGGGGCACAACAAAAGCAACTCTCAGTACCAGTTTTCAAGATTTTATGGCCGCCTGTCTCGGAATAACTTCTGGATTCTGTTTTGGATCATAAAGTGTTAGTAAGTGAATGTGGAGACTGTTCCCATAGCCTTTCTGAACTACCTGCCTGTGATTAATTATGGACAACTCTGAACGATTGTACCTCTCCGCCAACCTCCATGTTTGCGCAGTGACTAACATGGTGATGTCAGTTCTCACTAATGTATTTGCCAATTAGGAAGATTTAGTGTGGTGACTGAGGACAGCAGAGCGTTGGTGGCAAATCTGTAATTGTCCAAGTCAAATATCTGAGAACTGGGTGTTAGAAAAAAGTGCTTTAGGTTTTACCTTCATGTGGGTCTGACTGTGAATCTCTCTGCAACAGCTCAGTTTGTATCACATCAGGACACATCAGCCACATCTTACTATGTCACAGCGAATCACTTTCTGGCTTACCATAATACTTAATCAACAAACCCAATGCCATGCGCCACACTCCAAAGCATCAGTCAAGCAAATGCAATCAAGGAAATGCCTTGATTTTCTTTGGATGCATGCAATGGACTGCTAGTATTGGTAGTACCTCACAGTTCCACCGAGGCAAGCAGCCCATTATGCAAGACCCCAATAAATGCTGCAGAAAGCCATCTTCCTCAACAAGCTTACAAATGGGAAGCAAAACACTCTGACTCGGTACATACACACACACATCAGCGCAGACCTCAGTGAACCTGACAGGTTCATGAGTGCCCAGTCCACCAAACCAGGCTGAGATATGTGCGCCACTGCTGGTGTGTGAAATACTTCAAATGATACTTGGAGGCAGCAGTCTTCAACTGCCTATATCAAGGCAGTAACCCTGTAGCTTGTGTAATTGCCTCTGTACAGGAGTTCGTGTTCAGCCGTACCTCCCTCTGTGAAAAAGTTGAGCTGCAGGATAAGAGCTTTCACACAACCAGCTGCTGCCAAGCAGCAGATTAGCAGGTAATCAGTTGTCTGGTGGTAACTTTGTCAGCTCCCAGAGTCTTGCTGTGTGTCGGGGCGGATGGCTGAAGTGTCAAGGCAGGTGTGTGAGGGGCAGGGGTAGATGGCTGAGGTATAGGATTGGATTGGCTGTGGGGGGAGAGGAAGGGGTACAATATTGTCTTAGATCACCTGCTTCAGAGAGCAGTGGTGGGAAGGGAATGAAGGCAGTAATATCATGACCCCAGTGTGAGGGACTGTTAAGTTCAGCAGAAAGGCAATAGAGGCTTTCATATGCTTGTGCTTGGCTCAGCCTTGTACTGCTGCTACCCACACACATGTGAAAGGCTGAGAACTGAATTTCCTTGAGTTCAGGATGATGCCAGGTAACCCATACAAACACCATACTCCAAAAGCCATCAGCAAGCTGTGTCATTCTCCAGCATGGATAAAAACAACAGCATCCAAGGCTGGCAGACTGTCAGGAAGCAATGCCAAGTCCAAGTGGCTTAAAAAAGAACCATCCATATCAAAGCTACTGTGGAAGTTTTACTTCACTGCTTTTTAAAGTGCACAGTTTTATTTCCATACAGTGAAACCCAGCTACTGGGTTTCATATTTGGAGGAAACCTAAATCCCAGTAAGAGAGAGAGTGTCCAACCTTATTAATTTCTATACTCACCCACACTGTACACAATCACACTGGTGAGAGGCAGTTGTATGCTTTGGCCACTTTATGCCAGCTACACAGACACAAAGAAGCTGTCCAGGGAAATAACTTTGACAGAGAGGGGTTTATCTGGCAGCATTTATCTAGCACTGCCTCTGCATTCGCTTTTCAGGACCTCGCCTCCTCCTCCACCCTCAGGATGATGGTGGAGGAAGGGATTAGGGAATAGAGGGAGAAGACCAGAAAGGAAACATCACTAGGGAATACTAAGTCTTCAGCTTTTCTCTTCCTGACAGTAGTCCCTCAGCACTGGGGATGTGAGCTACAACAGCCCTGTGAAAAGAATAAACCAGTCCTATGAGGACCCAAGAGCAGAAAAATAAACCGACAACACCCAGCACTTCTGTGACATTCCTGAGCTGTACAAATCACTTGCCCAAGTCCTCGTATACTGCCTTCCTCCTCCAGCTATGCAGCACTGCCACAGCAAATCCACGGGGCTTGGACAGCTGGTGGTGGCTGGGATTTGGCCTGATACGTGGATGTTATTTGAGAGGTTTGTTGCATTTTTATGTTTACTCACTGCATACAATGGGCCAATGTTGCCATCACCACATAACTGTCACAGAACTTTTTTTTTTTTACTATTATTGTATTTATGCCTTTCTTCCCCTGCAACCATGTAACAAAGAAAGGAAAATCCAGAACAGGACACGTGTTATTTAATATCTGTGTCAATGTCAGAATGCAGGCATGCTTTTATTCTTTTGCCTTTTGCAATGAATGTGTGATATCTGATATATTAGGTATTAATAAAGCAGACTGCTTTATGCTGTTTATATTGGTAATATGATTCTGGATCTTATCCCCAGCTGAGAGGAGTAGGAATGTAGATTTTCCCTTGTATATTATTGCCCAGCCATGGCTAATCAAGTATACAATATATTCGAATTTTTGTGTATTGTTTTATTTTTGATTGACTTTAATTAAAACCAGCTCTCTATATAATAAGTAGATATATTAAATGAGGAAGGGAGGGAGAAATGGCCAAAAGGCATAGAGAATGTGACTAAATAAAATTCACTAAAGAACCCAAATGAATGGTGCAGCCTTGTACTTCATCAACAGTTTTACAGTATTTCACCCATAATTGCCAGCACTGATCCCACCCATGCCTACAGCAGTGGTCTGTCCCAGAGGCACCAGTACCACACAGGGCTGAGGATCTCCATCTGCATTAACCAAGGGGTTTATGGGGAATAGCAAAGAAGAGGAATTTCAAAAGTGGTATAGCATGGAGTGGAAAGCATTGTTTCCTCTTGACCATGGGTGAACAATGAAATTTAGAGATATGAACTAGTTCAGATAAAATAAGTCTCTGTTGAAGCTCTGCTTTGAAATTACACGTAAGAAGTTGTGCACGTCCCTTTGTCTTTCCTCATACGCTTGCTTCCCAGTTTCTCACAAGTTTTCTTCTGGATTATATTCAAAGTCCTGCTATGACTATTGTCAGTGACAGAACTCAGATGTCATCAGGCACCTTCCCACTGAGAGAAAATCCTCTTTGTTCGAATGTCCAGTTCTTCTCAAGGAATGTCTAATACTTCCATTAATTCAGTCAGCACTGACCTTAATTTGCTTGCTCCTGGATAGGAGATCTGATCACATAAACCACTCGCACAAACTCCTGGGTTTATCCTGCTGAGGAAAAGAGTGGCTGGCCTGCCTAGTATCACAGCACTTGATGCCTGTTCTGCAGGGCTTTTTGCATAACATCTGGGGAGCGCCTACTTCTAAGGAAGTTTGAAAATGGTCCCTTTCATCAGCATCAGATCCCATTGTATTCAATGAGAGCTGCAGGTGTTCTGTACCACTTGGGGCCAGGCCCTTCATCATAATAAAAAGGCCAGATTTGAGCTGGAAGCTCTGTCATTAAAACTGCCTGTAGTGTATTAGTAATCTGCTGAACCTCCTAGAGGCCCAGAGAAACCTTCTGCTGCGTTACTTTAACTCTTTGTGATTATCAGAACCGTGAGGATTTAAGAAGGGGCACATTAAATTCATGTCACATCCCTTCTCTGGGTTGCCCAAAGACTAATAGACCCAACAAAACCTTTCTTGGGAATACAAAATAAAAGGAGCTCTCTCTGTATGAGATAGCACTGTCAGAAGTGTCCACAATGTTGTTCAAGATGACTGACAGCCTCTCTCTCCATTTTATTATTTTACAGCTATTTTAATGTATCAAACACCTGGAGATGCTTAGGAGAATTTCCAAACCATTTTTAGTGCCTCTAATCCACACACTGAACCCATTAACTCTTCCCAAGAAACGAGCACCATTTTGTGCAAGGGTGTTAAGCACAGGGTATGGGGGACACTTCTGCTCCAGCCATGGGAAATGTGCTCCAGGGGAGGTTGCAACCCTGAGGGCATCCTGATGACTTCTGTTTTTGCTGGATAATATCACAGTGGAAACACCAGGACAGACATGGGAAGGGAGCAGTTACTGCATGGCGACCCATTCTGGCAGGTTCCCATGGTGGGTAAATCTGCTGATAGGCACCACGTGGGTCATCTGCTACCAGGGCAGTGATGTGAAACATACAAAACCAGGGTGCAACAAGGTCATGAACCTCCAGCCCGAGAGTCATTGTCACCTGGCATAGATCAAAGTGGTACTTCGGTATTGTGAGATCAGCTGGAGGGATATACAGGAGGAAAAATAAAGACTAGGCTGCTCAGAGAAGGCAAAATGCAATAAGGAGTCTGGCTCTTCCTGTCATATTCATTAAAAGGAAATTATTGGATCAGAATGGCTGTTCAAATTGGTTCAACTAAATATTAGGATATGACCCAAATCTTCTATCCAAGTGAACATATGCATACACTTTTCTGAAGCTCAAAAGATTTAGTCAGTCAAGATTTAAGAAAGGGAAGAGATTTGCATTCCTGGGGTAGGTAGTTGTTTATTTTATATTTCAATTTTCACGTAAGTCTGTGCTTGCTGGAGTCAGCAAAGACCAGAAATTGTAACCCGAGAGATCTGTGTAGTGTCTTGGATAATCTAAAGATGAGGTTTGGAAAAGCTTCTGAGAAACTTCCAAGAATCTATAGCCAAATTTTCTAATATTTGCCAATCTCTGTTGTTGGAATGTTTCTCCCTGTCTAAAGCCATGACTTGTACAACTCAAAAAGGTCCACAGAGAGATTTTCATTCCTTTTCCTTTTCCTTTTGCATCTCATGAGATTCTACATGTAATTTTATAATGAGCCAAAGCCCATGTTAAGTGTGAGCTTGAAGAAACAATAAGGGTTGTGGTCACAGCAACTTGCAGAGGGTGAGAGGAATTAATAGCATCATGTTATAACTTGATAATGACTCAATGTCACAATTTTATCGTAGCATATAATATAATTTCTCTTACACTAAAAAAGGACCTGAAGCAAACCCCAAGATAATCCCAGCCTCTGAGATTTGGCTCCTAGTCCACATCTTTGCAAAGCCAGTTAGACTGTAACAGGCTGTGCCAAAATTTGGGACCAGAAGCCTATTTATTTGGGATCATATCCATGCAGATCCAAAACTTCTCAAAATGTGGCCCTGTCTTTGTTTTGTGGAGAGCTCGGTGGTGTGAAGCTTCTATCACTGACCTGCGAAGGGAAGGGAAGGGAAGGGAAGGGAAGGGAAGGGAAGGGAAGGGAAGGAAGGGAAGGGAAGGGAAGGGAAGGGAAGGGAAGGGAAGGGAAGGGAAGGGAAGGGGAAGTTTAGCATTGGGTCTCTTGGGTTGGGTCTTTGCCTCCAGTTGCTGAGGGTGTGGAAACAGTCCCAGCCCTTGTGGTGAGGGGTTGCAAAAGACGAGCTATAAGGCAGCTTCTGCATGTTTGCATTCTCCTGGTTACAGTTCTTTGAAGGATGGGAGAAGGTTTCAAGCTCAGGATCTGGACTGCTCGTGGTTGGAAGCTTGAATACGTTGTCTCATGTAACAAGTACCGCTGTTCATTCTGCCAATGAACCTTATTTAGCTTTACTGACAGAGCAGCTGCTTGTGCATCCAGAAACTGTCCGTCCAACATGAAGGACAGACTTCTCATGTAGTCAAGTTTTAGGGCATCCAAAAAATATAATATCACCACACATGAAAAGACCTTTTTTTTTTTTGTACTATCATCTTTGGCATTAGAGCAGTTTTTTGCCCTTCACCCTTATGACGACAGTGAAAAACTATTGTAAAGGAACATTTCAGGAATTTCTTCTATCTCGAGCCTTCAGCTCCTAGAGAAAGCCTTGGAACCAGGTGGTTAAACCAATTCTCCCTTCTTCTGCTGAGGTCTCAGGGGTTCTTACTTGTTTCAGAAAGCATGTAGCTTTGTTATCACTCTGTAACTCATCAAGCTTTCCCTGGAGATTCAGCCAGACTGAAAAGAGCACCCCAGAGGGAACTATCAAGAGAGGAAGAAACAGTTTCAAAGAGTGGGACATGGGAGCACATTCTTTTCTTGTCCATGTTGTATTTTCTTCTCCTTAAAGATGCAGGGAGAAGGATCGTAAGAGCTGGGGGTGGTTCTGCATTGCAACACACCTCAGCTCTGGGGAAGTCTGAGCCTTGACAAGGCTTCTGGTGTCTCTCACAGCAATGCCCCACTCGTCACCCCAGTGCTTTGTCTCCCTGTCCTTTCTCCTGCTGTCTTGGGGTCTGTCCAGCAGTGCCGGTGCTTTCGCATTAGTCCTTGTGTTGGACTGTGTTTGTTAAGGTATATGTTAAGATGTATGTCCATTTCCAAGCGCACTGAGAGAAGACATGAATTACAAATACTATGATGCATTAAGCTAAAGACAATGGTTAAATAAGAAAGCTGAACGGCAGGGATCGAGGAAAATAACTGGAATTCCATCAAAAGGGAAGATGAATGAACAGAACTACACTGACATCTGCTGGTCCATACATCAGCGCTGGTATTGTTACTGCCACCAAGAATTGCCGTGGTGATGAGGAAAAATGACACATTAAACTCAATAAATCCTTCAAAGATACCTGCCATTTCCACCACACTTATACACCACCTACTGCCCTGCTGCACCCTCTGGTCATCTGGGCAGGATCTCTTAGGGAAGAAGTTTTTATATTTGTACAAGAGTAGGTTGTATTTCTTTTTCCTTTTTTTTTTCCCCCTTGTTTTGTTTTGAGGCGTACAGTGTTTCAGGTTACTGGAGCTCTGCATGGACTGCTGGGCTTGCAGAGATCCTGCACAGACAGCCAGTCCACGTGCAGGACCTGGTTCCATACAGTTTGCACTCCCACACACGTGGGACACCACAGCCTGTGGTGCTGCACCCTTGCACTGCTGTGCGTGTACCCAGCAAATCCAGTAATTCATTGAACTTGCTGTGTAAGCACTGATCAATTCTACAGCACATATGCAGTTGGTCTGATGAGTCCTAGATGCTACAAACTCACCAGGTAGCCCTTAGGCACTCGTTTCTGTCCAGGAAATTCTGCAGAGAAATATGGAAGCAACTGCTTTCAGATTGTCAAATTTTGGCAGATAGCAATTTATATATTTTTTTAATGAAGATGGGTAATGCTTAACTTCTGTAAAGTATAATTTTGCATCCAGGGGAAGAAGGCTCTTTAGGAAAGGAAGCTATTACACTTATCAGAAGATGCATACACAGAACGGTGATTTTGAATATCTTATTGCATATTCATCCACCTTTACAAATCTTTCAGAGAGATGTTGGGGTTTTTTATAGCACTGAACCCTCATCTTTCTAAGCTGTGAAGAGTAAAATAAATGCACTCAAAACACATGTCTATTTAGACTTAAATATGCTGGGAGAGCTTCATATGGGAAGAGACTCTAAAGACAGTGGGGAATAATGTTTTTTCCTATAATTTAGTGACTTCTCTACAGTTTGTACATATTGATAAACAGTTAAAGCATAGTCCCTATAACTCAAGCTAAAACAAAGATGGTGACATTTTAATACATGAAAAAATCCATTTAGTTGCTTCTCAGAAAGACACCTCCCCAAAACAGTCTTTTCCATTAAATAGTAAGTTAACAATGATATTCTATTTCTTTTACTGAAAAAATAACAGTCTTTTGGTAAGCAGCTGATTCACTTGCAAATGTGCAACCCGCACCCTTACTGTCTTAATCTGGATGACAAGGGGGTGGGGCTGGGCCATCTGAAAAGGAGCTCTCCGTTTCCTTTCCAAATCACTGCTGTGGGATTTCTCTGGGTGGATTTTGATTGTTCTGCTTTTACTGCACGCAGAGCATCTTCTTTGCACATCTAAGTACAGAGGCGAAAAGATCTCGCTGTTCTTGCTGTTGAAAGGGTAGGGCAAAGAACAGACTTGCATTCATACATGAAAACCCAGACATTTGTTGGAAGTCATTGTTCCTTAACCATTACCAAAGAGTGAAAGGAAGCAGCTGGATGAAACAATCAAAATACGTTCTGAAGCACGGATAAAAATCAATTAGAACATATCTGGCTGGTTCTAATTATTGTTAACAGCAATTAAGTCCATCTCATAAAACAATTCTAAGTAAACAAGCTTTAGGGTTACGCTATCTAAGTAAATTCACCCCCAGTCTGGCCTTCCCCAGTATTTCTCCAAGTCAGAAGATCTAGGAGGCTTCAGCGACTTAGCTTATCAAAGAGAAGGTTAAGAGGTAACTTGATCAAACACTATTTTTATTTCAAGAAACACAGAGATGATAATAAATTTTCAGTCCACTAGACAGAGGTATAACAAGAGCAAAAAACCATTACCAAACCTGGTAAGAACAGAGCCACTAACAAAGAAAAAGACGCTGGATGGGATTGTCACCTCTCTGTTTTCAGAAGCTAATGCTGGTCCAAATAATCAGAAGAAGGGTGCTTTTCAAACAATGTTAGGATTTGAAGGGGTTTGGTTTGAGTTTGTTCTTTAAATGGGAATATTTTCTGTATTGTGTTACTTATACAAATTTTAAGGCTGTAAAAAGAACATTCTGTTCATCTGATTTTCTGCATTGCTTTGGCCAAAAGATTCGCAAGTGTTAATTTCTACTTTGAGATCAACAGATGCTCCTGATTTGAATTATATTGGGGCTTTTTAAAAATCATTCTAGATTTGAAAAATAGCCAGCATTGGAAATTCCACTGAAATAACAATATACTGGTTTAAAGTCCAATTACTTTTGCAGTTCAAAATGTTCACCTCATTTCCCACTTGATTTTGGCTATTTTCTTGACTTACATTCTTGTTATATCTCTATCTGCCAGACTGCAGAGTCATCTCATATTCTGTTTCTGTTCCTTGAGAAAGTATTAGCCGTCTGTGATAAAGTTTCTGCTTCTACTCTTCTTTGATAAGCCAAAAGCCTCGAAAGTCTTCAATCTTTCACTATAAACAGCGTATTCTGTGTTTCTCGCCATTTCCAAAGACATTTTTCTGAGACCTCTTCTCATTCTCAGTATTACTCCTGAAGTATTTCACTTCAGCAGGTAGCTAACATAGACAGCTGGCAGAGCACAGCCAAAGTGGGGTATCTCGATAAGCCACAATAAATTACCCATCACTGGGTAGCCAATTCTGTGTGAGCCAAAAGGGTGCTGTGCTTTTAAAATACTGCAGCTTGTGTCGTTACTTTGTCTTGACAAACAAGGTTTATCATCCAGATTTAATGAGTTATGGAGATGTTACCTGGGTAGCCTGGACAAATATGGTACAGACTGTCACTTAGTAACCGTCACAAATGAAGATAAATCCATACATGTCTGAGTGTTTCTGGAGGTGTGCCACGCCCAGCCACACAAATAACAGCTTGCATCAAAGTAATAACAACATGTAGATTTTCAAAAACAAGGCCATGTACCCCACACAAATCTGTCAAGAGATAACTGTGTCTCTACTGGCTCTTGAGATAAGTACTTAAGTCTCTTTGGGTTTGAGTATCTCAGTGATGCACTGTACTTGGAAGTTTCTCAGAGACTTTAGCTGATGCTGATAAAGGTCTCTTTTTTCATTTAGCAAAGGCAGCTGTGTCAAATATACATCATCTTTTCTCTGTTGCAGCGGCATTCTACATGTTTTTGAGTTCATTTCAAGTAGAGTTGTTTTTTTTATCTACTTATGTCTGATCTCATTTGACTACAGTAATCCTAAAAAAGGTCTGGTGAAGGTGTGGACTCCTGATAACAGGTTTCTTTCCCTGCTTCTATTTGAAGAACCTGATAGATGTAGCCCAGGAGTGTCTTTGGACAATGGGTTGAAAACCACTGTCCCCGTGTTCTTGACAACTGCATGCAGTGGCAATACTGAACATGCTATCTCAAAAGTTGAGATCAAGAATAGTCAAGCTGAAACTGATGAAAATGTATTATAGCAACTGAATTTGTGCCTTTTATCAGCACAAGAATGCTGACTTTCAAGGTACCTTGCATAAACTCTTGCACAGATAAACTCCTTTCTGGATGCAGGTTTGATCAAAAATAACCCTGGACTAAATCTGGGATGTTTTCTGCATTCCATTCAATTAAGAGAATGATTGTGATTGTCAGTAAAGGGGATCTCCCAGAACATTTTGTACCTACTTTGTAATCAGCTAAAAATTTAAATGATAAATGTAGTTGAGGATTTATGCAGTAGAACAGATTTTACACTGGCAGCCTTGACAAATATGTCTAATAATAGAAAGGAAAAAGTATCTTATGTCCTGTGTTGACACCACAAATGAAGAAATAACAGGGATTTGATTTGAAACCTTTTCTATTTCAATTGAACACTTGTCTCCAACTCAGAGCAGCACCACACCCTCATTTTCTGGGAATAAATCCATTAATGAATGAATGAAAAATTTTAGCTTGTAGCAAAGTTTTGCATTTAGTAAAAAACGTGGCAGAGGTTGACTTTTATTACACTCCTGAGCCAGAGTTATAACAACAGTGCAATTGGCAGACATGAGGCCTGTAATGTAACACAACACAAAATGCAATGCCTAATGCAGGAGAACAATGTAGACAACAGCAGTAAGAAAACAAGAAGAACAGCAATATTGTTTACATCCACACTCCCACGACACACACAGAGCAGAATCTGTGTCTTCAGTGTTCCTGTTTCCAGTGTAGCTTCCTCACTGGGTTTGTATTGACACCAGTGGCACACATCACTCCAGTGAAATCACCCAAATAGTGCTTGCCAAGAGCGTGGTGCGACTTCAGCTGAGCTTCATCGCTCCCCAGACAATTGGCCATGACACACAAGAGTGTAGGCTGGGAGCTGACCTTATTATAGAGAATAAATCTTTTGCACGTGGGGCATGTCAACCATGTGGTACATATGCAGATGCACTGTGCAGCACAAGTGTAATATGGCAGGCAGATGTTATGCTGGATCAGTTACTTTTGTTTCTTTCAGTGTTGTCAGTTCTATTTAGACATCACGATGCACGTTGCCACAAGACCCGTGAGAGGTATAGCCATACAAAAGAGAAAATCCACAATTCTCCAGACACTGAAAAGGTAGAAATGTCATGTTGCTCAGGAGAAAGTTTCTGGAAGGTAAGACACGTTTATGATGAAATCGTAAGGGTGCTGCAGGATGCTGAAATGCCTCAGTGGATATGGCACACGCCTCTGTGTTACCCAGTTAAGGGCATGAGAAAAGAAAAAAAACCACTTAAGTCCTTTCAGATAAATCTAAACCACAAGGTATGTCCAGTCTCAAATACACCATGAGATCCTATTACTTTTCCAAAAATCATGCTTTATTTGAGTAGAGTGGGTAACCTAGACCTCTATACAGCTCACACAGTGAGCACAGTTCTGAGGAAGCAGAGGCATTTGGTGTCTCCCCTCCGAATCTGACACAGGAATGAGCCAGTCCTCATGGTGACAGAGCAGCTGAGGCATGCACACTTTGGAGGTCTGCTTTATGTGTGAAAACACAAATCAGCATGGCTGCAGGCTTTGCTCCTTTTATCATTCTCTTTTTCTCCCAAGGCTAACCTAAACGATGGTAAAGGTTGAAAAAAAAAAAAAAAAGCAAACAAAGGAAAACAAAAACCCCACAAAAGAACTGTCCCTGATAGAAATATATAGTGCAGAAATAAAAGGTGTCCTTTCCTGTGCTCTTAAGAAGTGTTCATTTCCAGCCTCACACAGCTGTCCTTCGACAGGCAACCAGCAAAGCAGCAGAGAGAAGGGACGGAATAAATCTGTCGTCCAGGAAAGTGGCATTCTGGGTCCTGTAGGTTCACTCTTCACCCTTTTCTTTTTATTTCCTCGGGGGCAGCAGCGAAGGTTGATGATGCCCTGGGCTCCTAGTTCATGGGCCAC
Source organism: Corvus cornix cornix (assembly GCF_000738735.6). Lineage (NCBI taxonomy): Eukaryota > Metazoa > Chordata > Aves > Passeriformes > Corvidae > Corvus > Corvus cornix. The sequence continues at coordinate 107,231,678 of NC_046333.1, read as the reverse complement.
TGGCTTTTCCTTCTGTCCCCTGCTGGGCCTCTGTCATAATGAGAAGTAGCAGTTTTCAAGGGTAACATTTTACATGCCACAGCTGTCTTATTCTAGGTACAGGAAGGTCTGCACAAGAACTTACGCTGTGCATGCATGGCTAGGTAAGAATTTCAAATAGTAAAAGTAACAATAATAAGAAAAAAAATACCGTTCCTAAAGTATTAATTTATTTCTGAAGAAAACCACATTGAAGTTTGGAGATGAAAACGAAATACACTCAAATTTCATAAGCAGTGTATGGCTAATTCCTTTTTTATGAAAATCATACAGCACAGATTTGCAGATTACTCACGTCTTTCATTGACACCAATTGGAATTATTAGGTCAGTGCTTTTGGAAATCTTAAATCTGCAAAGAATGTTTAAACTCCAATTAAAGGAAATGCTAGCTTTAGTTAATTAAATGCACAGTCTAGTAAAAAATTATACTTAAAATATTTTTCATTCATCATTATATATTTTTGCATCTCATAAAACAGAATTACAGTAATTTTGAAAAGAAACTAGTCCCAAAATTGTCACTTTCCTCAAAATGGTTTATTAGTTTTCTGAAATTTTCCTCTGTATATATCTTTGCTCTTTTCAGAAAAAAGAAAATTACCATCTAACAGTTTTTTATAGTTTTGGGTTGGTTTGGTCTATTTTCTCCTCCTCTTTCTCCTCCATAGCAAGACAGAAAACAAAGGAAAAAAAGAGGATGAATGGAAAGAATAGGAAACTGGAAAAAAAAAATACTGACACTCCCCCAAGTCAAATAGAAAAATGAGAACAAACTCATAAAAAAAATTTATATAAACAGTTCTCTGAACCTTCTCAAAAGATGTCAATAATTTCATTTTTTGACATTTTCATGGAAAATATCATTAGTATTAACAATATTTTAGAAATATCACCAACCTTTTCAATCAGCTTTCTGATCTTTTACGTGGATGTTATGAGAGGGACAGTATTTCAATTGTATGTGAAAACAGAAGGGAAGTTTATGAAATAATCATCATGCTTTTTGCCTTTTTTTATTTTTTTAACATCTAAATACTGATAAATCATTTCCTGTGTTTTAAAAAATATTGTAAAACATGACCAAAATTCAGTGTTAATCAAACATTATTTGATGATGAAAAACCAGTATTAAACAATGAATGCATCACAAGAATTCCTGCATGATGTTGAATGCCCACAACGCATTAATATTGCAGATTATATCTGAAAAACAAGCTAAAGTCTGGGTGCCTCTTCGAACCTGTCAGAAGTGAACCTTCATTCATTGTTAAAGGTTAATTAAAATAAAACAGCCAGTGTAGTCCTGAGCTAAGCATATCAGAGCACGAAGCAGAAGATCTGGATTTCAGACCCTTCCTCTCCATGAGTAGCATAATGTATTGTTTTTCCGTGATTTATTTGTGTTGTGAGAGCTCCTAATGACCCCCTGGTGACAGAGAAAGAGAGAAGGATTTATCTAAGACAGTGATGGCTCTGAAATCTCAGATCTTCTGAGTTCCTGTCCAGCGTTCAGAGAGACCACACTGTCTGTTTTAATTATTTGTGAAATGTTGATTTCCTGTTTCCACATGCAGGATAATATTAAAACTGCAATTAAAGGCATTTAAAGAAGAAGTTAGAGATGTGTGTGTCCGAGGAATTGCCATGCTGGGTGGCAATTCTGTATTCTCAGAGCAATCAGATCATTACACTGCTACAGATCTCCATGTCCAGCATGAGATTGGTTTTCCAAACAGAGCCAGCCTGCTTGCCTGCCTTCCTTCCTTCCTTCCTTCCTTCCTTCCTTGCTTCCCTCCCTCCCTCCCTCTCTTCTCTTTTTAATTCCTTTTATTCAAATTTCAGCAGTGAATTCTTCCTTGTCACGTGTTTTTTGTCCTTAATTTCCCCAATCATAGTCCATCAGCATCAGCCCAGGGGTTTTGCCTCAACAAACCATTTCTGAAGTTTAGATTCAGGCTCTACCTTTAGCTCTCAACACACTCTGTGTTTTCCATTATGCATACAGATGCTCCAAGAGATGTTCTTAGAGAAAGTCAGAGCAGCAAAAGGATGCAGAATGCATTTCTGTGCACAGATTCACAGCCCAAAGAAATACCTATGCAGCAATAAGATGGGGATGTCATAGTACACTCCTTCAGAGGACAGTCCCACTCTCTCCCAGTAGCTTTGGCTTTACTGCAGGGGAGGAGTAACCTCATGAAATTTTCTCATCCTGGCCTGGCTTCCTGCTACAGAGAAACTCATAACTAACTACTGGGACTTCAATTTGTACCTTGACCAGCTGTGTCAAAGCAAGGACGCCACGGGCTCCCCAGTGCTCTAAGATCTATAATTCAACTTCCATATAAAAAAAGTCAATATTGGACAAAAGAATGACATTTAAAAATCATAAAATAAGTAGCTTGGTATTTACCTAAGATGCTCTTTTCTTCCCATAGTTTTATATAGCATGTAGTGGTCTGTTTATACTTCTTCTTTTTACATGAGTGGAATAATTCTCCTTCAGTTTCAGAAGATGCCTGCACAAGTGAAGAAGCACAGTCATCAAGAGACAGAAGAGGATGGGCAGCCTCTGGACACATGAATTTGTTGTGCTCTGAAAGAAGTTAGGACCCATGTAACTTGTGGTCTTCTCTCTGGTTAAAATAGTGTTTTGAAGAAAAAGTCCTTATTCAGGCAGTGTAAAAAATACCCAGAAGTTAACACTCCTTGCTTCACTGCACCAACTCACACTGGCCCTGTGCAGGTCAGCACAGTGGGAATCACTTCAAATCTTGCAGCAATAACTAAATCCAAACGCAGTCAGGGGCTGCAGAAGCTGTATGCTGCTCCTCAGAGGCTCAGGCACCCACGCTGTGTGTTGCCCCTGCTCGTGGGAGTAGTTAGGTCTGCAGGAGCAGTCTTTGTGACTGCTTGCCAGAAAGTTCTGAAGATATTGTTTCCTTTAGTGAGCTTGGTGAGCCAAGAGAAAGCAGGATAACTTTGCATATACTAGGAGTTGGCCTTACTGCTGGGTGAGTGCCAGCATGTTTTTTCCACCTCTAAGTGATGAAGGAAGGGTTAAAGAAAAACAACTGAGTTGATGTATATGGTGTGTGAAAACATCCCTTTACCAAAAATTAAGGAAAGAAAGGATGTATTCATTAGTAATTACATCGACCCAAGTTTACCTAAAATTCATGTCAATGGGTAAGGAATTACCAAGTGATGCAGTGAACCAGGCAGGACACTGGAGCAAAGGAAAAAAAAATAGGTGCAAAATCAACCTGAAGTTAGTGAAGGTTAGGGTTGGGTCCTTTTCCTTCTCCTCCTGTCTTTTGTAGCTGATCTTTTTTGTTGTTGTTTATTTGTTGGCTAAGTTCTGTTGGTTTTCCTTTCATTTATTTTCACTATTTTATCTTGAACTTCAAGTAGTTTGTTCTGGCCAACTAATTCTGAAAAGCTGCTACATGTTCGCTTTGATCATTATCTGACTCTCTCTTTTCCCTTCCAATTTTTTCTTTCAGCTGCTGAAATGCCACAACAGAGGATATTGTTTTGGAGTGTAAAAGGCATTGTTTTCTACAACTCCCGTTTCAAAGACCACTTGCTAAACGACATTGAGAACTCAAGCAGAGAGGAAAGAAAGATGGTATTTAGATGATTATTTTAAATATTTGATCTTTCACAGCTACTCAAAACACAAGGCCAGACTATTCAATTAGGCACTAAGCCATTTTTCATGGCTTGCAAATTAATTATTGAAACTGGAACCTGCCACCAACTCCTCATCTCTCCAGACTTTTGTTCGGGATCCAGAACAAAGCTGAATGATAGGGCCAGGGTCACCAGATTGCTCTTGATGAGCCAAGAAAAGGAGGAAGGGGCAGAAACTTTCCATTTTGCAACACACCCAAGCCCTGGGGGAAGCATTGCAGAGAGTACTCCTGCACTGGCCACGTGCAAAACAAAATGGGTTTAAACTAAAAGAGGCCAGGTTTAGATTTGATATTAGGAAGAAATTCTTTACTATGAGGGTGGTGAGGCACTGGAACAGGTTGCCCAGAGGAGTTGTGGATTCCCCATCCCTGGGAGTGTTCAAGGCCAGATTGGATGGGGCTTTGGGCAATGTGTTCTCATGGAAGGTTCCCTTTCCATGGCGGGGTGATGGAACTAGATGATCTTTAAGTTCCCTTCCAACCCCAGGCACTCCATGATTACATGAAAAGTTACTGCAGAACCAGGCTCGTCACTTCTCCAGCTCCAGCACCACTGTAAACAGCAGCTATTTCTTCTGTGGATTATGTATCCTGAGAGATAAGGAGGAATTTTCTAGGATACAGGAAGCAAAGTTGGTTTGTTTTTTGGTTTAGTTTGGTTTGGTTTGTGGGATTATTGGGGGTTTGTTTAGTTGGTTTTTTAGGGCTTTATTATTGTGCTGTTGTTTGGGTGCTTCGCTTGGTTATTTTTTTAATAGCTATCCTCCTCCTTCTCTGAAAGATGTGAGGAGGTTTCTGCTATATGGGCAAGCTTCCCGCTGGCTGATTGGAACCTTTCAAATGGGTATCAGCTAGCATTGCCCGGCCCAACAAATGCTGTGGCATGCTGACAGCCTTGAAATATTTCGATGGTCAGCATTTGCATTTGTACTCCCGGCATATCTCTGATCTGCATTACCATTCTGACCCCTCTTTCCTGTTCTATGCACTATGACTGACCTTCACAAAGATACAAATTCCAGTTTACTTCACTTCAAATGCAAGAGTGTGAGTCAGCCCCCTGAGGGAATAGCAAGGAATTCATTATAGCAACACAAGAGAAAGATGTGGAGGAAGTAATGTGCTTTCTTTACACAAAAGAGAAAAGGAATAGATGTGAGAGCACCAAGCAAAGCCCAAGAAATCTTGAGACGTAATCTGATGTAGTGGCACTGAACTCAATTCTTATTGTCTGTAGGTGTATGGCCTTATTAAGGCTTAAAAAGTAAGCCAAGTCTTGTCTGATCCCTGCTGCAGCCTGCCAAGCAAAGCAACTGCTTCCAGAAGTAGAAATCTTCATGATCAATATAAAACCACAAGAGGTACCTCACTATTGTGGGTGAGACCTTTCAGAGAAATAAAAAGCCAAGATTCCTGAGTCACAGAAAATAGAAGAGGGCAAGACCTACTCTGTTGTCTTGTCTACCCCACTATCAGTGTTGTCTCGGACATATCTGTCACGTGCTACATCAGCATGATTGCTTTTCCAAAGGTCCTAAGGAAAGAGGCTTCCACTGGAGTACAAGACCCTCCTGACACCAAGCATCTGTTAAGGATCCCATTATCTTTTCCACAAGGACAAGCTGTTGGCCTTGCTTCTCATTCCAACTGAGTAAATAGCATTCTGATTATTCTAATTCTTTCCAAAGCTGATTTTCCACTTTCCTATTCTCCTCTTCACTTTCAGTGGTATAATGCCAGGCAGTGCAACATTGAGCTAAAAGTCTGTCCTGTTCCACCAAAGGTGCAGCTGCATTTAGAAAAGTGTCTCACATGTGAGTTCCTTACCAATAAAAAATACTGTATAAGGGACATATTTTACTGCCATCCACTCAAAACATAGTTAGAAAAAGACAAAGGAACTCTAAAAGCTGACAAGTAACATGAGCATATTTTTGTACTGGGTACAGTGAAGACGGATCCAAATTCATTTCAGCAGAAATCCAGAAGCTTGTATTAGTGTACGAAGCAACATATCCTCTGATGTTTTTATTGGTAGAAACATAAAAATCATGTGGATTTCAAAAAAGGTTTTACTTTCTCATGACTGGACAGAAAGACCTAATTAGCAGTAGTTACTGCCCAGCTAATTTTATTTACAATTTAAATGAAAATTAAATTTAAAATATTTTCTGTTGTTAACATACTTGCAATTCTTTTTCTGTATAATTTTTAACATAGTGGGTTTGTGATCCAGAATGTTTTGAGAAGTAATTGGAAATAGCTGCAGTCTTGCCTATTTTTACTATTTCCTGTATTTTTTTTTCCTATAAGCTACCACCTACCACTCATTTTTATTTTCTTCTCTAAGAACGCTTGCATCGAACTTGGAAATACCTTTAAAAAAGAATAACCCACTAACATACAAAGTGCTAAACTACTGCTAAAATTCTTGCACAGGAAGATATGGTGCATATTTTTGTTTCAGAAACATTCAGCAAGATTCACAAAGAAGAGCTAAATTCTCAGTACAGTGAGCAGATGGAATTAATGGCAGTTACAAACTCTACTAAAATCTGGAAAAGACCAACATCCATTACTGAACTGGCCCAGAGTTCCTATTTCTCAGAAATTAGGTCGTTTCTTCCAAGCATGGGACTTGGATTAAACTTTCTGCTGAAATTGTTTTAAATACTTTTCACTGTTTGTTTTTAAAACAGATGTTCTTTGATATGGTGGCTTCAGGAGGGTGCGGATTTTCACGTGTTCTGCAGATTGCAGCTCTGTTTGCCTGCAAAGTTCGTATGCTCAGTTACACAGTACCTCAACTTATTTGCAAGTATTCAGGGAAATGGAAGAAAATATTAAGTTATTTGGCAGCCATCAGGACTCCACTCCTTGACAAAACAAAAACAGGTACCACAGAATATAATTCATAAAGTCGGAGAATGTGGAAATGGAAAAGACCTTCCTTACCTTGTCGTGATGGCGCTAGCCACTTTCCCAAGCATTCACACTCCTGTGTTCTGCCCTAGTACTTCCCACTCCTGAGGACAATTGTCCTGCCCGTAATGCTACAGCTACCCAGCTTTTCAGATTTTTGAACTGCTGGGAGTTCAGCAAACCTTCTAATGTTCAGATCTGGGCAAATTTGACTCATCAGTCTTGACCAAAGTTTGATAATGTTTTAATGCATAAAGATGTGATTCCACCGAAGTCTACAAACCTGAACCTCCACTCCTCTTCAATTTCCCTCTTTCTAGGAGACACATTTATTCTTTCCCTCTTTAGCTTGATGCCTTGACATAAGCCCAGGACTACCAGGCCCAGAGATGGAGGTCCCTTCCCACCTGAGGCATGTGGACAGGAAGGAAAGCTGCCCCTTGCAGCTGGGGAGCATCCAGCACAGCAAAGGGCTCGTGTAGCCAAAAAGAGCCATGGCACAGACTTCTGTGCTTTATTATCTCCATGGTATATGTAGGTAATGCTTCCCACAGTGAGATGGCCCAGTAACATTATTTCTGGAAGCCACTCCTAAGGTCAAACTGTGGCATTACTGCTACCTATAGAGCCCTGACCTCCCAGCTAAAGCCATCAAATGGAAGGTTGTTTGTACTCCGGCACTGGTGGTATGGACACAAGACTGCTAGGAAGCAGCCTAAATAATTTCATTTTATATACACTACAGAACAAACAGCACATGCTTGCAGCTTTCAGAAGCCACTAGAGATCTGGGTCAGATTCAAATCAGCAACCTAGAGGTGAAAGTCTCCGTATCCCATTACCAAATCCTGAGACATCCAGTCCCCCATGCACATATTAATAGTTGATCATTATGAATTCCATGTTGGGATAATTAATTACCGCATCTGAACTCTGCCTTAGGAATTATTAGATCATTTGGGGCCTGTAATTTATTTTATTTAGCACTGTATGAAAATTGCTGCTTCTTTTTTTTAAAAAAAAAACCTCCTATACTTTAGGCTTTGAGAAGTACATAGTGTTTTCTGCAAAACACAAACCACAAAACAAATATATCTCTTATTGGGCCTGGAGTAGTCCTACAGGATTTGTTAGCAGGCTCTGGTGATAGACGTGAACAGCCATGCATCCAGCTAATGAGCTGGCCCAAGGGATAAAGAACACACCAAGCCACTAGCAATGGATGTGGAAAAAGAGCCAGGGGAATGATAGAGCATGTTGCCAAATGATGAGTCTTAAAGGTGGCTTCCCATATGAAATTAAAGGTTTTTGCAAAAGCAAAATCTGTTTTTCTCACTCAAAAATAAATCAGACAGTCAGACACATTCACTTCTGAAATGAATGTTCTCTCTGACTCCATTACGTTCTTAACAAGATGAGCTCGCTTGTAGAGAGCCAAATCCTTCAGACGTGATTTAACCTGCACTTTTGGGAGGCTTTGGTAGGTGTTGTGTAATGAGTCCTGAATAAAGACACAGTTGAGGACTGCAGAAATTTTGGTCCTTTGTGGATAGGAGTTATAATTCCAAAGAAGTTGTAAGAAGCCTATTCTACACAGAGAAAGGTAAGGAAACGCATCTCCACTTTTTTTTTCTACAGACCCTGCTTGCTATTCTGTTCTTTGCTGCAGGGATTTGTCTTAGTTAGGTCTGAAATTCTCTTCAATCTGAGGGCCAGATTCTGCCCTTCAGTACATGTGTGGAATTTATTCCTTGAAATATGTATTTTATTTTCAGTACTGTAGTCTAAAATACTGTCTATTGATTTTTTTCTTTTGCACAGAAGACAGAATACTTTGTGCTGTTTTCACTTGTGTCAACAATTGGTAGGTATCTAACTATAGAATAGAAAGTGTCTCAGGAGATGTAAAAATACGATCCAGGTTTGTTAACATTTGTAAGCCTCTGTAAGGCTTCAACCTGGGCAAGATCAGTATGCTTTACCCTAAATAATGCTAACTGTGACTAATTTTATTTCCCAAAAAAGCCTCAGGAAAACTAACTGCATGAAACACAAAACAAGAACACTGACTGTTTTGTTTTCTAATGATTTCTTTCTTCCATCTTCATTCAATCACCTGCTGGTAATTGACCCTCTAGTCCTAGAAAATTCCCATGAATCCTAAAAGAAATGTACTGGTTTTTCTGACCTTCATCTTAGACAATACTTAGAAAATTCTTGGTTTGTGTCCTGCAAAAGACACTGGAAGAAGATCTTAATTTTACCATAATTTGCTGGCTTTGGGTATTCTTAGTACTCACCTCTACCTCAGCTTGCACTAGGTGTCAGCTGTGTATGTTACATACTGTGCATGTTTGGCCTGTCAGGATGGTTTGCAACCATGAAAGAACCATAAAATTATGACCTTTTCAAGTGAGTTTCTGAGAGGAAGTGGATGTGAGATTTACGCACATGTGGATCCACGTGTGCAAGGGTTTGTGCTGGAGTGGGGATGTCACTTCTTGTAGGGAGCAGTTTGTGCTTTCTGGGCAGACACATGGGATTCTGGGCTTATTTTTTCCTGAAAGGCTCTGCTAGAGATATTCTTCTCTGCTGTTATTTTTCCAGTGGGGAGTTTAGATTTCAGGGAACCTCTGTTTGTTAGATTGAGGTCATGGAAAGAAGGTTTTTGGCAAGCAGAGTCTCATGGTAATAAATGGAAGGACCATCAAAATGACCTTGGTAAATTAGGGCACCAAGACACTAGCAAGAAAAATACTTGGCAAAATACAGCATGCACACACTTCAGTAAGATAATTGCAGTTCAAAATACCTGAAATACCTTGGGATCTCTTCTGCCAACAATGAATCCATAGTCACCCAAAGCTGCTAAGCAACTCTGTCTCACACTGTACCGCTGATGAAAACTGAGGAGAGGTGAAGTTTCTGTTGCACAGGAAACACAGATTACTCAGCTGTTGATTGGTGAGGCTTCCTTTAATGTGAGGGAGCTGCCTGATATGTCTGTGTGATGGGATTTATACAGCCTGGGTATCAGTTACATGACCACATTGTGAACACGTCTGAGAGATTTCTATCTGTTGTGCAAGAGAGAAGTTACCACCATTCCTACTGCTGAAAGCATATTTCATGATCCATTCATCCCAGTCACATCCTCCTCAATTACTGATCCCATTTCTATCACATTTGTGATGTGTCTATGCTTCCACTTTTCCCCATATATAGTGTTCTGGAGTTTTTATACAGCATTAAGACCTCTTATGAACCTCTGGGATGACTTCAGGCTCCCTTTTGCAAAGCTTTTCAAAGATTAAGACGACCTAACCTGAGGTGTGTCAGAAGTTTAGAGTACTTGTAGCCAAACCCCCTCTATTTTCTTTCAACCTGCAAAAAGCAAGGCTGAAATCCAAAGAGAACAAATCTTAGTGCAGTTGAGTTGCTTTCTTTGAGCAAGCCTCATAGAAAAATTAGCCAACAAGGCCTTTTTGAATTTCATAACTCTCATGGCTATTTGTTACAGAACTACAAAGCTCACAAGAGTTTTTGAAACACTAGGAAAATTAACATTATATTCTCAGATCTAATTAAAGGAATGTGTGATTGACATTTCAAAGAAGGCTTCAGATTTATTCTTACGTTATCTCAGAAACATGGTCCCACCCAGTAACCAATATTCTCCATATTCAGCCATCTTTTCCTCCACTTTACTACCAAGCACAATAATGTGGCTTCTCATCACCATTGATCTAGCCCAGGTGTCTCAACTGTGCAGCCCAGAAGCCATGGATGCTAACATAGCTTCCTTTGGGAAAGCAGAAACTTTCTGAGCATGTGGGGATTGGGATGCCGTGTTTTCTGAGATGGACATCCACTCTGAATTCCATCTCCCATTAATGTAGAGTTACATAAATTGAGTTTTCAGACAGGGTGACACTCCAGAGGAAGGTGACAGGCCAGAACAGTGGCTGGACAATAAGATAGTTAGGGAAGCTAGCACGGACTTTATAGAGCTCCAGGGGAGAGTGCTAATACTCTTCAAGCCAAAATCATCTGTAGGACATAAGCACTAAATTATGTTTCCACTTCCCATACTGACAGGTCTCTGGAATCTGCAGGAATTCCCTACTTCTCAAAGGATATCAGAACGCACAATATGCAGCTTTCAGGGATTGGCAACCTCGCTTTTGTGATCTCCTGTAATGAAATTTTACCCATAATGCCATAAGAATAAGGAAATAGAGCACTCAGAGACACTAAAACTACCAGCAGTTCCCTGCTCAGTGCCTGCAATGCTCCTCGTCTTTAACTTTGTTAAACTGAAACAGTTTGCTGATTTACACATCAACTTGTGAGGAGGTATTTCCAATTATTTTGGCATTCATATCTTGGACAAGCTGTTCTCTCAAATCACCCTGGCACTTAATAGCCTGCACCGACTGGTATTTCATATGACCCTGGCAGTATTAGTCCAGCCTGGCTAGTGCTTCAATTCACCATGGCTCTAATGATCTGGAAGTTGTTCTTGTTTTCCAGATTAATGAGTACCCTAAAAACCACTCAGAATTGGAATAGAAAGAATGTTTTCAAAGGGGAAAAAATAAGGCAAATTGGAGCTGCTCACTACCTCTTCATCGTGTTCTTTCTTCATCTCCCTCTTCTATAGCTGCTTATAGAAGCTAATAACAGCGGTGCTTCCATGGTGGAGTGCCGTATGTTCATCAGCTTAAGGTGCCCACCATAGACACCTGACCCCAAAAAAACCCTGTGGGGACCCACAGGAGGGAAGGATCTCTGCCAGCAGATTGCTATGGGCAAGGAGAAATGACTGAAACTCATTCTCACTCTCACTGTGTGACACAGCTGAAGCTTTCAAGTCAAAATCCAGCTCAAGATGGAAGTTGCTTAACCAACATTGCTTTCACCAAAGATGAGAGCTGCACCCTCATGGGCCACCTCAGTTCAATTCTCCTCTTCCCTGATAGAACATGGAGGTGGAGCACAAGCCAGAGCAGAGCAAAGGCTCAACCCACTCTCCCAATGCCAATAGTTGCTCCCAGAGGCTCCTGGCTGGGCAAAGAGGCGGGCTCAGGCCAGTCTCTCAACCTGTAGCTCACACAGCTGCGTCCTCTGAGCAGCAGCTCCTTTAGGAAGAGGTGGGTGATCTCTGCCTTGACTCTGGTCTTCACCACCCCAGGGTGGTCCCCACAGGAAGGGATGGGGGAGTGCAGCAGACAGGGAGAGGGGATGATGCTGCTGGATCCTCCTGTTTTATTAGACGTTTTTCCTGCGTGAGAGGCTTTTAACTTTATTTCCAAGGGTCCTTAGCAGGTCAAAGCTTTCACCTGACATACATGCAAACACTGCCCAGATATGATGGACATTCCTAAGTTTACTGCAAATTCCGCCCTTTTATTTCTTCATTGTGATTTGAACTGGCCTTTCTTACTTATCTTTATAGAAACAAGCCCTATCCCACCCCTGCTTTTAAAAAGAGAGAGAAGGGGGGGAGGGAGAGTGAGAGAGAAAGAGAGAATATCACCCGGCCCCTGCAGAAAGGTTTTAGAAGATTTTACATCTCAGCATTTTTTAGCTTCACGATGCATTTTCCGTTGTACCCTGTTATTGGTTCAATATGTATACTATGTTATTTAAATGTAAGGGGGAAAATTGACTAGCAGTTATGGGAGAAGGCAGAGCTGTCACAACATATTCCTGCAAAGCCATGATTTGTTTTGTGTTCAGTCACACATTGTTTGGATTTCAGCTCTTATTTCAGTCCTGGCCTTAGGGTTTTCTGAGCAGCGTTGAAAGTCAGATACACAGAGTGCTGCACTGAATTTAGTATTCTGTATTTCTAACACAGAAGATGGAAGAAGAGGGCTTTGTAGATTGAGGAAGGGGTACAGGACAAGTTCATCCTTCATTATTTACAGATAGGTAATCAAAAATGAGTTTGTAGCTGTACAGAATACTTGTGTGTGTGTGTAGAAATATGTCTGGCATCCAGCAGTCTGACTCCCCTTCTCGGTTGTCTTGGCTCCAGCCCCACAGCCAGAGAGGCTCAGGGAACCCCCTGTGCCCACAGATCAGGCATGTAAGAGTGGGAGGTCAGGAAGGACCCGGACAACCTTGAGGCTTGGTCTTCTCACCACATAGCAGCTTCACCTGTCCTAGAAACCACTGGTCCTCACGTGCTCCAGCCAGGTGTTAGAGACACAACTCAGATGCCAGAATCAAAATCTATTTTATATATACATATATATATATATATACACATATTTCACTATAAAGGCACTCAGCTGGTAAATCTGACTGGATGAACCATCCTAGTGCCCAGATTTTTCTGGAGATTTTTATCCTTCCATACAGAAGAATATCTCTATCATTAAGTCTACACAAACGTGGACAGGCAGAGGAACATGGGCCAGCCATGCAGTTACTGCTATCCTACAATGTTTACAAAATGCACTTCTATTTGGTCATTATGTGAGTCATTCTTCAAATTCACAAACAAAGCCATTCTTCAGAGCAATGATGAGACAAAAATGTCAACCCAGCTGCAGTTTTCCTAAGGGATCTGTCACAATGTGTCGTCGTAACAGATAGACTATTTATTGTATTATGTTTCTGTTCATCAAGAAAAGTGCTAGGAACCATGAAGGAAAGGAAAATATTAAACCAGTTTTTGGACAGAGGGGAGAAAATGTGGTGGGACCCCTTAGTATTCCTCTTCAGCTTTCAGGATGGAGAATGAATCATTATCTTTGGGAACAGCACAGCAAGGTCTTCACCAAAAATGCTGTGATTGTGCCAAAATAAAGCTTTGTCGGATTTTAGAGCTTTCTTTTGTTCTAAGCACAAATTCAGTGTCTGCCACCTTCTTTATATAGTCATCACCCCATCTAGCAGCTAGTAATAATAGCAGAAAGAATATTCAAATATCTTCTGCCTCCTCCCATCCCACCAAGCATACACAAATGCTGAGCAAAAGAGACTTTATTTCTGACATTTTTGAAAAGCCAAAGCAATAATAGATGTAACTTAAATGTTCTTCTCTGAGTCTTTTTAGCTGTTGCCATTTAGACTTACTGCCAGCCTGCAAGGACATTGTTTCTAAGTGATTATTTTTTATTGCCAATGTCAATGAAATAGAATAGAGAGGAAAGAAGATGCTGCAGCAGTTACTAAATCTGCAGAGAATAATTTTTGTTGCTGGTGGCTTTACTTGTCTTTTAATATGACTTTATTCAGGTGGCACCTTCCAGGGAACAAAAGTCTTTTGGAAAGGGAATGATCTGGAAATGTAATCATAATATTATAGCAAGGTGACCTCCAAAGGTCCATGCCAGGGCATCAGTGTGAGGAAACTTGAGCCTCTGGAATAGCGGCAAAGAGCTTCCCAGCACTGTAGAGCACCATTCATAGCCTCATCTTGTGATTCCAATATTGCTGCAGTCAATTAAGACATGGGATACTTCCCAGAGGACTCAGAAGTCGGCGCAGGTGGTCTCACCCTTAACCTTAATGGCCTCTGAATCAAACTTACAGGACTTTATTAATGTTGGAAAATTATTATTTCAGTCACAGAAATGTAAACTGATGTAAAGCTGGGAGAGCTTATCCAAATCTCATCCATCCCTATCTAGACTAAAGGATACTCGTAATAATAACAACCTCATTTCCATACCATAAAATCACTTCACATGGAAAACTTCAGCCACAGAAAACTAAGAGGCTCCCATAAACATAAGAATAATTTTCAGATAGTAGCTGATATCCAGTTTGGGTTATTTATCAATTAGTTAGAGGAGCCTACTGGCAAAAAAACCCCACATATCTTACAAGTTACTTACAAGTGGATTTGGCATAGAAATTTTCCAAATCTCAAAATATTTGTTTGCCTTAGTTACTTGAAGGAAAAATCCTGATCTGTAGAGGACAAGATTAACCTTATCTATCTTGTTACTTATAAATTAGGCAGAAAACCTTAAAGTCAAAGACTGACTTTCGGGAATCTGTATCTGCTTGCACCTGATGAGCAGAATCAAAATTATCAGCTTTGGGAGCTTCTTAGTCAAAGTAAAATGGGAAAATACGCTGACACATGACCACCACAACCCCTTACAAACCATGGTGCCTGCTGTTACCCCTGAAATGCAATGTAAAAACACCAAACTGTAAAGCTTGCCCCACTGGAAAGCTGAGACACTGGGGACAGGATGAGCAGAGCACTCTTCCTCCTGATGGATGTTCAACAAAACCTTGGTAGTGAAAACATCCTGGATCACATCTTGATCTAAGGTGAAGGTTTAATTTCTCAGTTGCTGCTCCTTTTATAACTTACAATGCTACACCAAACACTGATGAAGAGGATCTCATTGCATTTCTTCACATGAGAAGGATGCAAAGGCAGAGATCCAAATACAAGCTGAACTGCAGAGATGATTTTATGTTCATCAATCTTATCTCATTTTTCTGTAATGCAATTCATCCCACAGTATAATACAAAACTTGCCAGGGCAGCCTCCAAAGCCAAAATCCCTCATCTGAAATACTTAGTTAGAGATCTGTTTTGGCCATTAATTTAGCTTTCATTGTAGGTCTCTTCAGCTTTTATCAATGTTCTGTGGACTCTTTTAGGCCATCAAAAAGACACTTACAACAGGCTTCGCAGTGAACTGATAGGAGTCCACTGCAATGCAGTCATCTCTGCAGAGCAGTGAAGAGAAGCAACACATGGCATTTTGCACAGCTGAGTAGCAAAAAGTACTCCTCAAGGGCATCAGGGCAACCTCAGCTCTCAAGCTACTGTAGGACCTCAGTGTGCACAGAAGGTGAAAAAAAAATGTAGCAAAGCTGCTACTGGTTTAAGACAAAGAAAAAAATTCATCCAACAACAGACCTATGCCATCTAAAAATCTTACAGCACAAATTGTATATTATCTGTATAACAAGAATAAAGATTCTAATCTGATTTTGCTACAAACAGCCTATGTTTCCAGCTAATCAAAATATTTCTAAGCTGGTCCTTAGATGTTAATATAATTTCTGCTGAAACACACAGTGATTGCTCTGTTTTTGTAATACATTCATCCCAAGGTTCATTTGTCCATCTGTTAAGTACTTGCATATGTTTGTTTTAGGGGATCATGTGTATGTGTGTAGGTGATGGGAGAATTTCTACTGGTAGTTTTATTGCTGTTGAAACAGATAAACATATTTTCCTTAAAACCCCAGGCATGATTTATCACAAAGATTGTTTTGTTTACTAATGAGTCCTCGTAATAGCAGGGCTTGGTGCTCAAATTTTCCTTTTTTCAGACACAAAAAGGTCTAATTTAATTGCTGCAACCATCTAAGACAAAGTTTGTAGTAATGGATAAAAACCATAAGGTGATGAGTTATTACATATTCACAAACTCTCAGTCCTGTGAACCAGTTAATAATATCTTACCGACCTTGATAAAATTAGTTACAAGAAAAAAAATAAGCACAGAAGTTACTCTGGTTTGTGAATATTCTTACAAAGAAATCCAATTCACAGGACAGCAACCACATACTAAAACACAACAGTGATTCCAGGCTGACCTCAGTTTTCCCCAGCTAAGTCCCGTGAAGGCCTTGGGGACACGTGCACGAATAGCTGAACACAGTACTGAGGAGAGGAAGGGAAGAACATCTGCCTGTTCAAGCGTAAGGAAAGGTCCTTGCTGCCCAGGAGGCAGCAGGAAAGCTCTTCTCAGTCTTGAAGCAAATAGGAGAGTTGCCACTAGAGAGATTGAAACAACTGTGGGAAGACAGTGGAAGGATGTGTCTGGCACAGATGACCACATTCTGGTTTTGAAGTTATTCTTCTTGCATGGGAAACTTTGTGCAATTTCAAGGGAAAACTCAGAACCTATAATATTGAGAACCACTTAGTAGCTACACACTTGTGCCAGCAGATGAGAAACTCATTCCTCCCTGTGCCTTGGGAAGAACTGCCTGAGCAAGTTCTCCAACTGTGCAGTCTGACTTGCCACAGACACAGCTCCAGCTCTGCAGGGAGAGGATTCGATAAACTTTCCCGTGAAAAAAAATAGGGAGCTTCACAGGAAACCAAGAAAATGATCGGGAGCTTGGGAGTTGAATGGATGCAGCAGGAGTGGTTCTCTTCCCCTGGCAAGTGGAGGAAAGGAAGGGAGGGCAGGGAAGCTCTGTGATCCTCTCAGCAGAGCGGTGAATCTAAACTAACAAGCAAAGGAAAAATTCAATCAAAACACGTGCTGGTGCCTGCATCATTATTGTCCTAAGCTACCTCATGCTTTGCCAAAAACCCTTTGCCCTCATCTCCAGGAGCTTTGTTCACACAGATAGAGTATAAATAAAATTCCTGGATAGACAAATATCCACATTGTCCTCAGGTGACTTTTAAAGTATGCCTTTTGTACAAAGAGACTAACATTTTTTAAAGCTTTTTGGACCCATTTCTTCTGCAAACATAGAATACCTACAATGCTTTGTAGAACAGTTAGCTTGGTTAATGTTTTTTCATAAGGAATTCTAGCAGGAACCACCATTACAGAAGGAACTTAGTTCTTTGAACTGCTCTAAATAATATAAGTTTCACTTTCATCCCAAGAAGTGTTAAGGATGCACAAAAACACACAGGGAATTTTGTGCTAGCACCACTGATTATATTACTTTCAAAAGAGAAATAAAATCTTACCCTGAAGCTCAGAATTATTAGAGTGAACAGCCAGAATCTATTATGCTATAGAAATATCACACAGAGAGCATTCATGAAAGAATTCGCCAGTCAACTTGCTACAGTACGAAGCTGTTCATTTTGTACACATTGTCTCGTTACTTACTTTCCTCCTTATTAATGATGAAGTCATAATATGTGGGTAAATTAAAAGTCTTTCTGCTGTAACAGAGAAAAATATTCTAAAATTCATCTGCTGGGTCTTAGCTATGCTGCAGTTCTGCATCAGATTTAAGCTGGTGGTGGTGCAGGTTGACGGTGTAAAGGTTGGCTCCTTCCTCCATGCCAGCATTAGCCCCACACAGCCATGACATGAGCCAGACTAGGAAACTGTTACAGATAAAAATCAATTTTCACCCCTGGTCTCCTCTTGCTGGATTAACTTGGAACCAGTCAGTTTCATCACCAATCTCCTGCTAGCACAAAGGACGCCACAGGAGCACACAGCCAAGAAGGAGACTTCTACTGGAAGAACACAGATTGACAGTACCTTGACATCAAGGGATCATGAAATTCAACACAAGCTTTCCAAGCTTGGGAAAATCAACAAAAGGGGTTCCTCATACCAGGGCAGCTTGGAGAGCATCCAGCGGGTGTCAGCACAGATACCCACTGCTCTCATTACAATGTGCCACCGCTCTGGAGAGATTGGACCAGACCTTTCTAAGGGGCCAAAGTGCACTCCAGCACTTCGGAGGTCTCACCATTCCAAGCACTACGTGCACTCTTTAGCACCATTAAAACCTCTTCATCCAGCCAGGACTATCGCCTCCTTGCAGAATGCTGTTAGTGCTATTTTTTAGTAAGTTGCATTAAAAATGTTACAGCTAACATGAAAGGAGCTTTACCATCACCCCCTCTGGGCAGTCATGCCCCAAAGCCTGTGTGTCACTCTGTCTGAGATCCCCGTCACATTTCAAAGAAACATTTTCATTAGTTCCTGGGTGACTCAGGAACCTAATTCATGTTTTAGAAGCAACTTGGGAACTAAAATTTCAGCTAAAATCCCAGGAAATTGACTCTCAGTCACTGACACTTTTGCATGCATTCCCATATGGTTTTGTTCTTAATTTGTCTAGAATATAATAGAAGCAAATTAGGCACTAAGGAATTGTGCCTTATAGAGATGCCTGCATTCTTATGGAGACTATGTAAAAACAAAACAGGCTTCAAGTTTTGTATTCCTCAAGGAAAAATAAATCTGTAAAACCTCTAAGAAACCCATTGTCTTTTCCCAAGCCCTAGGACCCAAGAGCACTTGCTAGGCATTAGTTCATGCCTTGGCTCCACATCTGGACAAGATGTACACAGGCAGCTTCCGTCTCTTCCTTTCAATAGCAGGGAAAGCCTGGCATTCCAGCTGAAAGGCAGCCCTGAAACACTCTGGTCTTCCCTTCAGGCAAGGCACATTATAGCTAACATCCCCTCAGAAACACAGATAAAGCTTCGGCAAAAGCAGGACAGAATTTGTTTCACAATTATTAGGCCAATTGCCTCTTTCTCCTCTTTACAACATGCCTTGTTAAACATAAGAGTAAATCTTCCTATTGTCAGGTGTTTTAAAAATGCCTTTCTATGTTTTTCAGCCTGCTCAAGTTTTTTGTTAATTCTACCATCTTTGTGTCTCGTTGTTCAAAAATTTAGTATCTAAAGAAAAACACACAAAAACCCCCATCTGAACCTGAAGTGTTCCTTCTTGCTACCTCTATTTAATGCATGGTGGCTTAAAAAAAATTAATTTTCCTTTTTTTCTTCTTCTTCTTTCTTTTTATTTTTGGTAATTAGCATCAAGTGTTCCAAAGGCTACTGAAGCCAATGGAATTTTTTGCACCAGCTTTGATGGGTTCAGATCAGCCTCAGAGCACTTAAATTCATGTCATATTTTCAATTCTCTCTTGCTCAGGCTGCTTCTCATGTGGAGACGAGCTGAAATAGAAGTAAGCCCATTAACCATTCTTCTTCCAGACCTCCTCAATACAGTCAGAACTTTGTCATGATTTTAAACACCACATTTATGGCCCTGATCTACTTTTTTTATTATTACTTAACCTTTTGGATGTGCCTGATTTCACACAGTCAGGGACCTGCTCTTCAAAGATAAACAAATTGTTGGAGAACTAAGCAATACAGGAAATTCACGTGCTTCACTACTGAATTAAAGGGTGGTAGGCCGAAAAAGTCATTAGTTTTAGTGACCACAGTGGGTTTTATACAGAAGAAAGGTTTCATTCCCTCAATTGGCTCACATGTTATTGCTAATGAATGTCTAACAAAGATTCTTCTCTATAAAATGTGATCATTTTACACAGGAGATTTATCAGTCGAATTCTTGGAGAGATTGAGGCATTGGAGTCTTTTAAAAGTCCATTTTTTAAGTCTCTACTCCACATACTGCTTTTATGACCTAAAAAGCAAAGGGACTCCACATGCTGTAGGGTTCAATTGAAATTATTGTTGGAAGGTAGGAATACAACAGTAGGACTGTATTCATCACAAGAGTTACACTTTTTGTTGCTAGAGCTCAAGAAAAGTCCATAAGGATCAGAGTTGCAAGCCAGCTCTTTCATTTGCTCGTTCTTTGTGCCACACTTTGTCTCTCCCTCTCTGGCGTTAAGAGGGTCACTTGGTGCAGGCAGCGTGCACACACGCTCGCCCTGCTAAAAGTTTTCTGGCAATTTGTTCAAAGGTTTCCATGTCTTGTTAAAATGCTAAGGCACGTACAGCCAGCCTGTTTTTCATAAGCAGGAGCTCAGAGGGCCATGAGGCGCACCCTGGGGCACCTGTGGGAAGGGGAAATTCACATCACCCGCTTTTGGAATTTAGGGTGGGTGCAGTCCCTGTGGTCAGGGCAGTCAGCTCCCTCTGTGTTCAGCAGAGAGAGTCTGAAGGGCAAGTCTCAGCATCTACATCAAATACTATTCTTTTAGCACAAAGTATAGGAAATCTTTTCCTTGACTGAAGACCAAATAAGCCTTTCAAAATCCCCTTGGCAGGCCACATGACTGCAAGCCTTAGCATTATCCAGCAATAATAAACACACACACAGAGAAGAGGAACCATGTGGCCACAAGCCATACGGAATGCAGCAGCAGTCCATATCAGACCTCCTGCCGTATGCTCTGTACTGAGGCAGGAGAGGTATAAATACTTTCCTCTTCATGCAGTGTATTACAACACTCTGGCAAAGGAGTCTTGGGTATTAACAAAAGGGCTGTGCTACCATAGATAGTAGCAGCAGAGTGAGAAAAGAGGAAAAGGAGTAGACAAAAGAAATCATACTTAGATGCCAAATATTTGTAGCTGTGCTCACTCAGGACTAGCAGCTCTGTACCTTCAAAGCTACCCTGGGGAAGGCAGCAGTTTGCAACTGCTGTAGTTATTAGGCAAAAGGCACTGGGCATTGGGTTTCTCTTCCATGGGACCCTGAGACTTAAGTCCAACACATGTGCAGTGTTTAGCAGCGATCCCATCAGCCACCCACCATCCCAACACACAAGTCTTAACGCAGATTGTCATTGTGCAGTTGTGTGGAAGTGAAGGAGGCACTGTCTAAGCACTGCCAGGAATGGTCGGGCAATCTGTATACAGGTCAAATTAAAAGGGGGCCAGCACAGCCCTGGTTAGATGAGAACACAAGATGATACCCCTATGGGTCTCTTCCAGTGCTGCTCTGGTGTGCATGCACTGTTGCTGAGGGCAGCAGCTCCTGCCTTACACCTCTACACCCAGGTGAGCTCCTCTGTGTCTCATTGGCTCTACAGCCCAGGTAAGGTACTGATCATATGCAGGAAGCCCAGCTGCACACAAGGAGACTGGAAGGGGACACAGCCCTACCTACAGACATGAGGCCCTAGGAGCTAGCCAGAGAAACACATGTAAGGTGGTATGTGTGAAACCTTTTCAATGGGCATAATTCGTAACCACTTCAGCTATGTCATCACTAGCAGCTAAGAGATGCTTAGGACTGCTCTGTGGCATGGAGGCACACCAGCCAGCCTGCATCCATTCCCACTCTCCAGAGCAATGCACCCTCCTGCAGACCGACTCTGAGGAACTGCCTCTATGCTGTGCTGACTCCTAAACTGTGCCCAGCTCCTGTCTGGGCACCTGCCACAGACCAAAACTGTGCCAGAACTTCCTGACTCAGCAGGATGAACAACAAGAAACCAGGGAAAAAAAGATACCGCAGTGTGCAGACTCCATACTTCCATTTCCTGATTTTTTTTTCCCCTCAGTAATAGTACCTTTAACACCTTTGTTTCAATGGACACAAACCATCTGTGTGTTAAACCAGAACATTTGATTAAAAAAGAAGAAATCATTACTAAAGCAAACAGTCTTCACCAAAATAACAGTCCTTTTTGCCTCTTAACCTGCTGTTGTTTGCCTTGTAAGTGTTGTTGGATACCGCTAATGAGTCTTTGGATTACAGAAAGAGAGGTTAAGAGCAGGAGGCAGCTTAGTTTCAGAGACTTATTCCAGCCTATATCCATTAAGGACATAAGACAGGAGAGGAAAAGGGGCTGTTGCTCATGAACATATTCTACACACTTTTCTTTTTGAAACTTAACTTTGTAATCATTATCTTGGCTCTCTCCCTCTCATTTAACTTCATCTGCCTGCCTTTAAATCCATGGAACAGATTTGTACTGCCTTGGACTCTGTGCAATTGGCCATTGCAATATTCTTGGACCTTTTTTTTTTTTTTTATAAAAACATTTGATACCATTAATCATATTGCCATATGTAATAAATTGGCTGCCTGTAGTACATTGCCTCAAACTGTCACATGGTTCCAATCACAGCTCTGCCAGCTGAAAGTGGTTGTTGGAAAGTCTGACTCTTCCTCTCCGGCGTGCCGACTGTGGGGTCCGCGGGGCTCTGTCCTGCGTGCACTGTACATTAATGACCTGCCGGCTGCCTCGTGGCCCCGAGGCCAGGAGTTACAAGCATGCACATGTTTGTAAGTGCTGCTGTACATAAGCAATAATCTGCTTGGTATCAAAGCCACATCATTACAGAGTCAGCTTTCTGACAGCATTTGCGAGGTTTGAAGGCTAATTCAGTACATCTCTAATTTGCAGCTTAAGTATCTGCCAGAGTGAAAGGTGGAGGAGTGGGGGGAAGTATTAAATTTAGCTGTGTAAAATAATTCAGGGAACAAGAACACTGCTCCTGTGATTTGGCTTTTGCGACTGTCAGGGCTCTTGTCAAGGCACAGCTGGAATGCTGTGGATTTATAAGAACAATAGAGTTATTGGGGGGAGGAGGTGGGGAGAAAGGAATAAAATGCTATTTGTAGCTCTTCAGCTAACACTTTGACACAGGTTCTTTGGATCTTTCTAAGTAGGCATGGACAGATTGGTTCAAATAGAAAAAAACCTCGAAACACCACAACTCCTGATCCTTTACTAAAGATTGTCTTGATTTTTTGCTCAGAGCAGTGAAAAAAGTCTGTTGACTATAGAGACAGGCATAGAAAAACATCAGTAGTTTTGAATATTGTGAAGTGTCTTTCTACACATCAGGTGAACGTGGGGAAGGGAAAGGACACTCCTGTAATGAAATAATTAATCATAAAATGTTTGGGGTTGGAAACAACCTTAGAGATCGTTCGGTTCCAACTCCCATGGCAATGGGCAGGAACACCTCCCACAAGACCAGGTTGCTCGAAGCCCCATCCAACCTGGCCTAGAACACTTCAGGCATGGGACACCCACAACATCTCTGGGCAACCTGTTCCAGTGCCTCACCACCCTCACAGCTAAGAATTTCTTCCTAATATCCACTCTAAACCTGCCCTCTTTCAGTTTAAAACAATTGCCCACCTCTCCTACCAGTTTCCCTGGTAAAAAGTCCCTCTCCATCTCTCTTGCAGGCCCCCTTTGGGTGCTGGAAGGCTGCTTTGAGGTCTCCCCAGAACCTTCTCTTTTACTGGCTGAACAACCCCAACTCTCAGCTTGTCTTCACAGGAGAGGTGCTTCAGCCCTCTGATCATCTTCATGGCCTCCTCTGAACTCACTCCAACAGGTCATGATCATTTATATTATTTTAGAGCCCTAGTCATGGATCAGGGCCCCACTGAATTAATTATGATGGAAAGGCAGAACAAAGATAGCCTCTGCACTCAGGAGATCTTAGTCTGGTCTCCAAGTTCACTGAGATTGTTCTCCTCTCTCAAACCTTCCAATTCCTGCCAGCTCTTAGTTGAAGAAAATACAGATACCTTTATAGATGGAGGCTAGGTATAAAAGAGCACCATAGGGACACCTGTTCTCCCAGGTCCTTGATCAGACCAAGAAAAGGAAGCCAAATGGAGAAAAGAAAAAGAAAATACTTGGAGAGGGCAAACAGTCCTCTTGCATCCAGATACTCAAGTTCTCTTGGCTGCATCAAGGAAGGGTGCCAGCAGTAGTGATGCTGCAGTGATGTAAAAGTTAAAATGTACCTCTAGACAGAGCATGGACATAGAACCCTGATGCATTCATATTCCAATGGCTAGCCAGCTTTGTGCTACTTTGGTTTATCCATGAATCTATCTAGGATGAATAATTAGAAAAGTAAATCTTGCCCTTTCATTGCTGTGCCCATGTAATGAGCTGATGAGACACTATAACCCCCATGCTGGAAGAAAATGATGATTTAAAGCTCAGCAACATGAGAAACTCTGGACTCATGGGAGCTGCTATTCCAACACAGGGCTTTGGTCCTGAACTCCCTGACTTCACTCATATATACAAACAGGCACCTAATTGTGAGCCAAATGTAAAACGCACACAAGAATTCAAATTCTCAAAGAAAAATATATTATCTCCTCTGATCTATTTTTTTAAAGAGATAGCAAATTTATTATTTTTTGCAAGCTGTTCCTCAGCTTTGCTTGATCTATTTTTCTTCGAAGATATCTCAAGTTATTGCCTCACAGGCATTTCTTTCCTCAGAAGTTACTCTGAGAGGATTTTGCCTCAGAGGTCTTGATCTTTCAGACCTTTCTACCTGTGTTTAACTCAACATGTGATAAAAATCCCAGTTGTAGAATCGTTTGTGAAAAACAGACAAGTATGCACAGAAATGCTTACAGGATCTCAGATTCACAAGGAAAAACTACATAGTTGTCAAATTGAAAATGCACAATACAGAATCATGCTGTCAAAAAGCTGACACCTCTACAATGCTTGGTATCTTACTACCTACTGGTGACATTTATGAGGGATTTTGTTTTATTAAAAAAAATAATAAAACCTTTCATGAGCCTGAAAACTAAAGCTCTTGAAAGACTACATGAAACATTGCCAGGCTGACTTTCATGAACATATCACTTTCTGAAATTTATATAATCAAGGGCATAATTTTAGAGGTGTCTGTAGATGCCTTACAGTATTTCAGCTATAACAACAAGATAATAGTTTTAATTCTGCATCATACCCTGCAGTACCTTCACAAAGCAGGCTTGTCAGGTGAATTGAACTATGCATACTTCCAATACCCTTTTGATGTAACATAGATCAAATAAAAGACTCTATTAGCTTCAGCTGGGGAAAAAAATCCATTTTTTGGTGTAGAGACCTTAAAGGACCTGAGTGCAAAAGCTCCAAGTATTTCTGGAAACACCCAAGTAGAAAATAACACACATATTAGGAAGGAATAAGCAACTACTGCTATGCTGCATAGACCCAATGGTTTTTTACCAAATGCTTGACTACTGCTGCACCAGGTGGTCCCAAAGATTTGCCAAATGCCACACCAACAGGTACAGACAAAATCTCACAGTTCAGTGAAGTCTTAGAAAAACAAACAAACAAAAACCCAAACCAAAGAACCACACGTGCAGAAAAAAAACCCACACAACATTTTATGTTATTTGCTCTGGAAAGCTGCTCAGTTATAACTCAAAGGAATGAGACTTACTTTGGGGCTCAAATGAAGAGGGAAGAAAAAGCAAGTCACATGCACCTTTCCAAGAAACAAATGGAATTACCATTCATCTTTCAGTATTTTAACAGATGGCTAGAGAGGAGAAACAAACACAAACAAACAAAAAATCCAAAACAAACAGTAAAACCACCCCTCTGATTTGCGGACTCCACAAATTGCTCTGACTAAAGCAGCAGCCTTTTCTCAATTTGAACCGTTGCATAAAGCAGAAGTTGCCTGATTCTCTTTAGTGTAACTTTACACATGTGAAAGTTTACCTCATGTATACAGCCTCCAGTGTGAAAGAAGGAGACTGACTCAAGAGTAGGCATATGCCTAATTTTAAGCTTATAGGCATATTAAGTAAAGTCAAGAAGCCTTTAGAGGTTAGGTGTTTCATTTGTCAGCACCTAGCATAAGAACACAAACATCTGCAGAATCTCCATAACATGGACTGTCTTCATTCCTTTGACTGAGAGCAAACATCAAAGCAGTCCACAGCCCTTCTCTCTGGTCACCAGTGATAGGAGCTGAGGGAACAGCATGAAGCTGTATCAGGCAAGGTTTAGGTTAGATATAGGAAAAGGTTCTTCACCCAGAGGGTGCTTGAGCACTGGAACAGGCTCCCCAGGGAATTGGTCACAGCCTGACAGAGCTCAAGCAGCATTTGGACAATATTCTCAGTCACCTGGCATGATCTGTGGGGCCTGTCCCTGCCAGGAGTTGGACTTTGCTGACCCTCATCGATCAGGTTCCTGAAGTATTGCCATTTTCCTGTAACCATGCACTGGCATTTTACTGTTAGGCTAAGGTATATATTCCTAAAATCTAGCCCTTAAATATATAAAGGATAAATGTCTAAGCCAAAATTTCTCAGCTAAGAAATCCAGATCATTATTTCCATCTACACACCATCTCAAAAAAAGAACTGAAAAATTTGATAAGGTCCCCAGAACACATTTTTATTTTTTTTTTAATTTTTAATTCATATGACAAGCTAACAGATAAAGGGTGTGAGACTTTCTAAGCAGGTTATGCTCGAGCTATCTCACATTATCATACATAACTGCTTATATATGAATAATCAAATATATGCAGTAGAATACAATTTTTAGATTTCATTCAAGTTAAAGAAAAAACACACCCAAAAGAGCCAAACCCTCTAGGCCTCTATAGAGTAAATTAAAGCATTTAGTGAAAGGAAATACTGTCATACACAAAGGCTTTGAATTTCAAATATCCTTCAAGAAGTTATTAGAGACTCTACTACAGAGAAATCAAAAGAAATATGGCTGTATTTTGCCTCTGTTTCTTAAAATTGCAAAAGAAATAGTCATTACATTAGCTTAGACTCAAAGTAACTTTTCCATTTTTAATGCCTTATGATTACTAAAGGTTTTTAAGCTCCTGAAGAAGGCAGCAACACATATGAAGGAGACAAAACTGGAATGCAAATAACTTTCTGTCTGTCAATCTAAGAGCAATATACTGAGCTTTACTCTATTTGAACCTTCATGGCTTTTCTGCAGGCTTTAGCCTGTACTATGACAAACTGTGCACATGTTGACAGGCATTTGCATCTCCACAGATTTGGCCCCCAAATTCAAAACAGATGTGACAAATCTCAAAACCCTCTTAAATATCTTTCTACTGCCTCATGAAAAGTCTGGGCAGAATATTGCTTTCGTCTGCTTAAGGGAACCAGCGAATACTCCTCTGCAAAACTCCTGGGACCATCATCACTTCTAACACCGGCCCAAGAGCTGGCTGTCCCAGTGTACCCAATGCTGCCATCATTGTCTTCATCCACTAAAAATAATTCCTCTCTTATCGGGGAGGTCAAGCTGTCTTCTTCATCTAGGAGATCATGCAGCAACAGACAGCTCTTAGGAGGATGCCCTTCTTCTAGCTCAGTCTCTGAACAAGCACAAGTACAGTCTCTGACCCAGCATGGAGGAGGTTCTCGCCTCACCCAATATCTGGCAGACCTAGCCATCATTCCCATAACATTTCCATCATCAGGCAGTGCACGGATCCGAGAGCTTCCACCACTGCAGTGTGCGCTCACAGGTGGGGCACGACTGCTGAATTTGTAGACTGCAGAGGAAAGTAATGAAATTAGATCAAGCAGAACAAAACAAAGATCCAAAGCCAAGTAAAAGCTTGTGTCTGATTGTCCATACATCACCTAATCACTAAATATTTTAAAGGTGTCTCACACTATTTTCTCACAGCTTCACCATAAGCCTTTGAGAAAGTAAATTGGTTATTACAAGACTTAGCATCATTTTTCCAAGGTCAGAATAAAGAATTAACTGCATTCCATTTTGTTGGCCTCTACTGTTGTGAAAACAGCCCTTCCTGTCTTCCCAGTAAGAGAAGAGAAACCTCATGCTCTGGTTAACTAAGGCTGGAACTGAAGCCAAGGACAATGACCACAACACTCTTGGATTTCAGTGTTCTCCCAGCTCCATACAAATCACTGCAACAGTCCTGCAATCCACCTAGCATGCTAACTTGAACAGAAGACTGGAGCAAAAAAAATAAAAACTGAAGGAAGGTAAAAACCTAACTACAAACCTTTCTTGAGCTTCAATACTTTATTTTGTCTTTCATTCAAGAGCTCAACTCATTTGATTTACTCCCACCTCTTTAACACCTCTGTCTCTTTCACACCCTTCACCCCTCAACATACCAGTTCTTGGTTTCTATTTCTTTGTGGTCTTTCTGTCTTCTCAGAAGTACTGAGGAAAGGAAGCTTTGACCTTGAAATATTGCTAGATAATCTTTATCGAGGCCCAGCTGTAGCCTTTGAAAGGGGTTTGTGTTACACCATCAAACCTGTTCCCAGGCAACGGGAATTCCCACCACTCTGAACAGCAAGCACAGAAGGGTATTTGGAGTTCTCCATGAGCTGGCCAGGAAGATTGCCTCCTCGTGAGAGGAGGTCTATATGCATAAAACACCTCTGCAATTTAGAAGGAGGCTTCCTCCACACGTAAGCTGGCTGTAAGGTCTGGAAACCAACTGCCTATCTGTTATAACAAAGACACCTGGCAGCATCCTTGCCTTGCAGTTCTGCTATAAAGAAGCCTTTGGGTTCCTCAGGACAAGAGCCACTAGGAAATTACTGTGCTGCTGCTTCTCTAACTCCAAGTCACTCTGGGTAGGTACAAACCCAGTAGATCCTATATGACATTTGCTCTTGTTGAGCTGCAGAGCCGATCTGCACAGTGGGAGGGTAACATTTCTGAAGCTGGCAAACTATAGGGAACAGCCTTAACTCCAAGCACTGCATAAAGATGCCTTGAGTTAAGTTTCAAAGCCAGACATACTTCACATAAAATAAGGAATTCTAGAGTAAGTGCTCTAAGATGATATTTCTTTGCTTTCTTTCTAAGTAAATGGGAGATTTTAGGTCTTGGAGAAGAGAGCCAGAGCAAGGACACAAGACAACATTTTGTGCAGTCAGAAAACAGCAGCTCTGAAAATGCTAACAGGACAGCCACAGGGGTATCACCTCAAGCCCTTTCACTTTTGAACCATTATTTCAAGGGAGTTTCTTATGTTCACACAGACAAGCCAAATGAGGAATTCAGGTTTCAATAGCACCCATCTGCAACCAAAATTAAGTAGCACTCATCCCCCAATACTACTACCCCTTTCTCACAGATCACCTTGAAAGGTCCTAGGTTCATCTTCTCTTTGGGAAGCAGGAGTTGTCTGTCTACGCCTTCTTCTCCGGGATCTAACTCGCCGCGGTCTGGCAGGCTGCTGGGTTTGGCTGTCTGCTGCAACATCCTCCTCCCCAGGGGAATCCAGGGCTCTTGGGTTGGTCTGTTGAGCCATTTGAATAGGGCCCACCTAAAGCTAAGAGTAAAGGTCAATGAACAGGGAAGTTCAGGAAGTTAGTGGTTTCACAAGAAAATGGGAAACAGAGTCCAAGAGCTATAAAAGCTCATGTTTTACCTCATACATTACAAAGCAAAAGGGAAGCTTTAGGGCTAAATCAACACCAACAGACCTTACCTTGCAACCTAGCCCTACTTCTTTGTGAAAGCACCTCCTTTCCTTATTCCTAGGTAGGAACACAGTGGTAACTCCACTGATAAGGGAGGGGGAGAGGACTAGGGCTATAAGAAGCAAACAAACCACCATAGGAGGAGCTAACACAGCATCTTCTCATTTGTAATCAGCAAAGCCTTTCCAGGCCTAATGAAATGATAAGAGACCCCACAAAAGCTGTGTATGATGTTTGGGTCTTAAAGGAGCACAGCATCACAAAGCTTCCTTGGTCCCCAAAGAGGCAAAGAAGGAAGGGTGAACCTCTCATTTGGCTGAGGTATGCTCAGGACCAGGTCAGAATAAATAGTTTTTGTTTCCTTGTAACATATAAGCATATTTTATCATACAGTTTTCTAAGGTTTTATTTTAGTCTTAGTCTGTGGAAGTGTCTGCCACAGTAACTGGAGTAGGTACTACTTCTCTTCCAGATAGCACTATTTCCCAGATCTTGTGAAAATACAGTCTTCCTACTGGACTACCTGACCCTTGTACAGTCCCCCCTTAGGTTCAACTAGCTCACAGATTTTCACTAGCTTAAGTGTTTCTCAGGCTTCTTCTAGCACTTTGTGAATTCCTCTGAGATATTTTCACAACTCTTCGAGGACCACAACACATAACCAAAAAAACCCTCAGGCCTACAGTGAAGAAAAGGCAAATTACTACTTGCACTGCCTTCCATATCCTTGGTAATGTACAAAGAGAAGAGGCAGCTCTAAAATAAAGGACTAAACCAAAGAAAGAGTCATCTCTGACTCACTTGTCACTTGGTGTTTGAATGGGCAGCTGCTAATGTCTGTGCATGGCAGCCTGTCCACCCGCAGACCCCCAGGCTAAGAGATAGTTCAGAGTGGATGAGTGTGGATACGCTTTCCAAAAGTACTGAAAGCTTGATGAACTTCCTGTGGATGTGGGCTGTTTTGATATTTATGATTATAATCATCACCTTAAAACAAAACAATGCTAAGCCCTGGGTTGGAAATGCAACTGCACTGGTAAATCTCGTGTTTTCTCCTTGTCATATTTCAGAAGTAGCTAATTAAATGCAGACTTACTAAATGACTAGCACCAGACCACAGAAAGCTCGCTTCGTTTCTGGGCTCTGCTATGTACGTGTTCAGCAATAAAATGCTTCTTTCCCTCCTGACCTGTCAAAGGCAAGGGCATCGTATAGTGAGTTAGTGCTGGGGGATGTGGGGGTGGGTAAGGAATGGTGGCCCAGAAGTTGAGGTGGACAAAGGCTGGATGATCCAGCTCATATGACCTAATAGACTGTGTCACTGCCTTTGGGAAATACAAGCCTCCTGGCACATGCCCTTGGCTGGAAGGTCAGAATAGAAAAGGCCAAGCTCAGAAAATGAAGCCCTCCAGCTGAGAATAGTAATCCAGCCATGGATTGGAGAAAGCTTCATTTTTTCCTCTAACTTTTTTTTTCTCCAAATTTTCAGACTTGATGCGTTGCTGTAGTGCACTTCACATCTGATTAAATTAGTCACATTGCATTATGCCACATCAAATGTGACATGTTGCAATGGAATGTGAACAGCATATAAAGATGTGCTGGCATCACAGAGCTGCTACCTGCTTCTGACACATCACTCTGTTAGCAGCAGGTAAGGGAGGCAGGCAAGGTCCAAGTCCTTCCTTGTTATTTAGTCATGCTTTTGCAGCTAAACAGTAGTTTCTTGTATGGTTACTTAATTTTGCATCAAATTAATAATCAGTTACTCCAAGAAACTCTTAACTACCCCACACCTGCTTGTGATAATAAACAAGGAAGTATCTAATCAGGATTCAGCCCATCCCTTAAAAGCATACTAAATATGCTAACTAAAAGAAGGCTAGCAAGATCTAGAGCATACAGATAATTGCAACCTACAGAGAACAGGGTAGAGGCATCATGTTATTTCTCGTGTACGTACACTTAGTGTTATTTTGGGGGCTGCGGGAGTCCCACCATGGGAAAACTCTAAAATGTAGCTCACTGACTAAGCACCTCCTGTTAGGCTGGTATCAGTGCAGCTCTTGTGGGGCTCTGCAACAAATTGAAACTACTGCATCTACTACTACATGAAGAACACGGAGAAAGCTTTAATATGATAGTCTGCCTCTCTTACAGTAAATGCCCACACCCCTGCATGGCAACACAGGTCAGAGGATTAAAGAAAATCCATGCTAATTTGTTCTGGACCAGACCACTACAATGCACAGCCCAATCTGTATTCACTCTGGACTTGATGTTTTGTCCGGGGTTCTTGCAGGACCCCAGTTTGAAAGAGCCAAGAACAGTTTCAGGAAGGTCTGTTGAACTACTTGCCAAAGAGGTTGTAACTCATTGTCACTTTTCTTTCATGTTCCTAGAAGTCAATACCAGTATCCAGTAAATACCAAATGACTGTGCCTTCCTATGAAATGACTACCTAAGCAGTCAGCAAATCCATTTCATTGGGCAATCCACACTGAAAGACCAGAAAGGGGAAGTTCCTCTGGTACAGTGCTGGCTATACAGCTTATTCTATGTAACTTATTTTTCGTATGTATATAATGAAATATTTTTTATAAACTATGGAGAATTCACTTTGTATTAATCATCTGAGCATATAAGTTTTTAAGTCATAATTATTAATCACAACTTTTTTCTCTCATGCAGTACTGGGATTTTTTGGACAATCCTGGAGGTCCCTGGCTCAGGGGTTTTGGGGAGCCATAGCACAGCAGAAAGCTCTCCTTACTTGAACAAAGCTCCTGTGACCAAAGGGGTTTAACTAAAAGGATGCAATGGGGACTCCCACAACTCAGCACCATGAGATACTCCAGGAAGCTGAAGAAGGAGGTTGGCCTAGCTGGGAGGCTTTGGTAACTCAGTTTTGGCGAGTCTGATTGCAGTGCTCATGCTCATCGCTTTGTGTTCCCTGGGGAAGTTGTGTCCTATTCTGTGATTCTTGCACAGCATTCATCTTTCTTGTTCTGGGAAGAGAATAACCACGTTTTGACAACTTCTGTGCTACATCTTTTACAGTGGGAGTCCTTTTGCCTAAGGTATCTGGGCACTGCATTGTCAGGTAAATACACAGTTACGATATACCTGTGAGAGGAATAGTGTTCAAGCTATAATAATGAAATTAGTACTCAGTCTCTTAACCACATTTTACTGTATCCTGTCTGTTTTTCAGACATTATCATAGCCAAAAGTGTTCAATCCACACATGAATGCAAATTGATGTTCTGAATTTCCTGATGACATTGTTCAGTATTCTCTTTCTCAGTTTCCAGTGGTACCTGAGGGCAGGTATCCCCAGCAAGTGCACGTGTCATGGTGTTTAATGAAAAATTTGTTTGATGTATTAAAATGAAGACCGTGGCTGTACAATTAAGAAGAGCTAACATACCAAAGTGCCTGAACACACAGACCTTGCTTGGGAAAGTCCCCATTGTAGGGGCTAAGCAAGAAGCTGAGCCCACCAAACTATTCTAATGCCTCTGCAGCACATGTCTGAAAGCCTTACAGAAAAAGCTGTAGCTGACATGGGATACATTTCTCTTTGCTTTTCCTATTCCCTGCAATTGGGTAGTTTTGAGACTTTTCCAGTGTGTGGTCCAGAAAGGGAGGATCAGTCCCTTTCATAGATTGTCCTGGCTTCCCTTTTCTGTCTTTCTGTGGTTCCTCTTTCTTCTCATTCAAATTCATACATATTGAGCAGATGAAATGAATAACAAAAGGCAACTGTGTTGTAATTAATGCACGTATGTAAAACCAGTGCCTGCATAGCTGACCTTTCCATTTCTGTATATTTGGCTGGGTATAAAAGAAACTGCCAGCACAATTTTCCGTTGGCAATGATGTGTTTATGACTGTACCAAACTGTAACACCTTCTATTTTCTGAAGGATGAATACAGTAAGAAGGATGGTGATTGTGAAACCAGGTCTGGATCTGAGGTAACCCAGTGCAGTGCCTCTTCAGAAGTTTGAATCAGTTCCAGGATAACTAAGATGTGCTCTCAACATTCCCTGGATTCAGCTGCTTGAGTAGTCCCTGTTCCAAACTTGGGAAATTTGAAGGAAATACATCAAATCCATGGTCATACACTCGCACCTGCAGCATGTCAGATGGAGACCAAAGGGCTGATGTTTGATAGGTACATACTCCCAAAAGAGAATCCTTGGAGGAGGAAGCTGTGCACAGCACAAAAGGCACCTCAAGCTCAAGAGCATATCTCAGGTTGGTGCTGAATTAGAAACACTATGGCCTTCCTCCTAGGCTGTGGAAGATCTTACTTGCCCTATGTCATCAAAATGGAGTGCCTTCCTATTATCCCTTAGTGGCTATATCCATGGGTGGAATAAGTCCTATGCAACAATCTAGGCAGGCCTTTTCTGAGGCTTAGGGGTTAAGATCATACATGGGTGTATGACCTGGTCTTTGGTTGGTCGTGGCTTCACATGAATGCGGCATTTGAGCAGCTGCAGTCTGGTTTGGGATTGCTATACAATCACCACAGATGATGTTGGCTCCTATCCAGGCCAGGATCTGGGAAGAGCACAGACTTCATACTCACTGGTTGACCCAGTAAAGATGGGGAAATTTGATGCTGCCCCAGCAGTAAAACCAGGATTTTAACTGCCTGATCAGCTGCTTGATTTCTCTGGAGACCTGGTATGCATATCTCAGGGCTGGGCAGAGTAGAGGAAACTCAGTTCAATACTGAAGTCACTGGAGTGGAAAAGCTGTGTTGCTGCCCTCCCTCTTCACCCACTTGGTTTAGTCTGATAAGCAAGGAGCATCCAAAGTGCTTCCAGGCACACGTGTGCACAGTGATGATCACAGCATGGCCATTGGTGCAGCCAGAGCCATGTGTTTCCAGCCACCAATAAACCCTGTGCTGCAGAGGCACATTCTGGTGGGCACAAGGGGAGCAGGAGCCTCTGCAGGAAGAGTGGGAGGTTTAAAAAATCCCTATGAACGTGGACTGCTATTGCTCCTATAAAAAGATAGGGAAACTACTGTTTGGTCACTCCTGAGCTTCATAGTTGCCAGTGGAGGGCTCAGCTGAATGGGGGGGAAGAATTATTAAGCCTAGTTAACATGAGGCCACAAATTTAGGAGTGCAGGTACCTTGGGCTCTGTACAGGCAAGAAATAAGAGTCAGAGAGTAGCTCCTTCAGGAGCCATTTCAGGTCCACTGAGATCTGAATGGCTGCCTAAGGCTTTTCTCCCTGCCCTGGCTTCACAGAGACCTCACAGGCACCACACGGGTGACTCGGTCACTGCAGTTTAGGTGAATCCAACCCTTCAACCCGGCTACAAGAACTACAAGGGACTGTTAGGAAATAAACTCAGTGAATTTTGCTTCAGAAAGGCATCCAGACATCTCCCTGTGTACTGCTAGGGCTTATCTCTTGAGGAGCTGCCTGCTATTTGCCAGCCCCTGGGAGTCCCTTGAAAGATAGCAAAGGCTAGTACCTGCTGTTTAGGGGCGAGGAAACAGAGACAGTGGGAGGTAAGGATGGCACAGGGCCACAGGGTGGGCCAGAGGAAGGTTTAGAATTAATGATTGGGATTGACTACTTGTTTATTTCTCACCCTTAACTGGCAAAGGCTGTTCTGTCAAAACGGAAGCAAGGCAGCAGGTACTTCGTGAATGGGGAAAAGAAGATGCCCGAGGGACACCTTCAGCTCCCTAGAGATGCCACTGGTGAAATGAACAAGGCTAAGAGACTACTCTCCTTGGTAGCCACATAAGTCTAACCTGAGGAGCACCCAGGAAGGCTTGTGAGCTCCTGTAGCCAGGTGCTCACCCCAGCTGAGCCCACGAGGTCCCTCATGCTCCAGCTCCTCCAGGAAAGAAATCTGGGAGTGTGTGAGCCAGACTGTAAAAAGAAGCCAAATTCTGGCACAAGACCACAGTATCTTGACACAGCCTCTCTCCTGAGGAAGACAGAGCAAAGAAAATCTGCCTCAGAAGACCTTCCCTCAGTGTTTAGTGGAGCCTCTCTACGCTGCCGCTGAAGCCTGGCAGCCCTCACCTGTTATTTTACACTTCATACCCAGGCAGCAGGTAACAGCTTTGCTGGGAGATGTGCAGCCAACTTGTGAGGACGTTTTCCAGTTATTCACAGCCAGGCATCGTAGCAGAGTGCAAGCTAATCTGCATATACACAGGCTTTAATAGCAAATGAAATGCACTTTCTGTGAACTCTGTAGCTCTTATACAACGGTTTCAATTAATATCTGCTCACTCGAGTTAATAGATTTCTCCTATAATATTTACAAGACTGTATGGACTCTCTCTTTCGACTAATTAACACACCTTTAAATTCCTTTGACTAAAGCTTTTCGTTGTCTGGTGAGTAATATTTGATTTATCAGGCTTTAGATCCAACTATTTGGGGGGAGGAGTCATATGCTCATTTAAAAAACAGTATTTCATATTCTGTCCTCTCACAGTAAGACAATGCAGCAAGTCTTCCACTATGTCATTTGGTATTTTGAAAGCTTCCATTTTATCTGTGCTTTCATTTTAACAGTGCCATTTCCCTTTATGTGGGGATACTGGGGTAACTGATTTTTTCAGAATTGATGGTGCAGAGGACTACACCTTCACTCCAAGCCTGATTCTGCTTACAAGAAATACACAGAACCATGAAAACTGGCATTGCCTTTGTCCCAGAAGACTGAGTACTGCTTTGTGATGGAAATTATCTTTGCCTGAAGCCAACAGAAAAAAAACCAAAACAGAATAAAATCCTCTACCATCTACCACAGCTTGTGTCACCGGAATTGCTGAAGAACTGGAGACACAGTCTTCCATACTGGAAAAGTTACAGCCCTTACAAAAAGAATAGATTAGAAGTTGATGCCTTCAAAACAGAGCTCCACACCTCCACAGCTAGAGGAAAGCTGATTTTTCTCACAATGAGGCTGCAGTATTAACCACACATTTGATTTTCTCAAAGCACACTCGTGCTCTTCTTGGACTGCTTCTGACTCATGTCATCAGGCACGGACATCTGACTCTTTTTAATTCCTCACTTCAGCACCTCTGTGCTACAATTAAAGTTTATCCAAGAGAATAGTCAATCAAACTAGATAGCACAGATCTTTGTAAGAGACCTTTGCTTTAAGGAGCAATAAAAACTTCGTTTAAAAAAACCACACAAGTGGCATCTGATTTAGCAGCCTTTGAACTCAGCAGCCTGAGTGTGGAAGTTCAGGGTGTGCGGCTATTTGTTCAGGTGGATACCACTGACACTTGGGGGTCATATTTTTCAGATTTTCTTTCCTATCATAACACTAAGAGATTTCTCTTTAAAACAAGAAAAAATAAAGCTGACACCACAGAGAGAGTGAAGAGGACAATCTGTCTCTTCTAATCCTTGCAGGGGCTTTTGTGTTTAAATCATGCAACATGGTAGTCTCAGAATCTTCAGGAACAGATTTCAGTATCAATATTCACTAGTAAGTATATCCCTACTAGGCAAACTGAAGCAGATTTCTGTTTTTTCTCTCTGAAAAAAAAAAATCTGTTTCATAATGCTCCAAGTATTACTTAAAATGCATTAAGTACTAGCATGCTTACACATAAAGGTAAAAAAGCAACAACAACACAGACTAGCTAACACTTTTTCATCGTTTTATTTCTATAGTGAAATTTACCTTCCCACATGGAAAAATAAAGCAAATAGTAATATAGCTCCCTAAATATACTTTTCATAATGACCTTATAATAAGCAAAGCTGGTGGCCTCACATGTTATATAGTTCTATTAAAACAAAAGTGCCTGCTTATTAACTTCCCCTACCCAGACATTTTTGCTGAAGTTCCCAATACCAGGTGTCTACCCAAGCTGACTGATTTTAAAAATCCTTTTTGCCAAATGTTTTCAGCTGCCTTAGAATATTTTCCAATCTGCCTTAGAAAACCAATAAGGGTGTTGTTCCTCCCAAATTTAAAAATCTGATGGTCTTATCTTTGAGGCTTTTGAGGGCCTTATGCTTCAAAACAGGGATCTGATGTTTGGCACAGTTCAACCTTTCCAGAAGGATGCGATTTACCATGACTCTTCAAAACATGAAGCATTAAGCTTCTGAACTGTTAGATTTTAAGAGCTTCATGTCTCAAGCTCTGGTTGCCATTAGGCATGGTCCAGACAAAGATCAACCAGCATTTTCTCTAAGTTTTCAAATTCCTGGCATGGATAGGTTGGAACTGGGTAGAGACTCAGTGCAAACTCCTGGGAACTCTTTCCTCCCATGATCGCGGTGGGCTCAGCCTGGCTCAGTGATAGCTGTTCTCATGGGAGCTTTGTTTTGCTGTCTCCTTGGAAATAGCAGAACACTCAGAGCTGTTGAGGACCCTAATAATGGCAGTCCTTTAAATAAATGCTGTGCTTTGTATAATACATGTGTACATACTCTCCAATGCGCACACCATCTATAAAAGAGTCGTATGTATTCACAAGCACAGATGCACATGGCTTGTTCTGAAAGTTCAGATTCTTGGTGCCTCAAATTCAGGACCTGAAATTCTTGAATACTTTGGATCTTTATTTCTGTGGGCCTTAGTTGACCATTTATAAAATACAGACAACAGTCTATCTTATATCAGTGTTGTGAAAATATTCTTCCTTACTGTTTGAGGCCACCCAGTTCTACAGTGAGGTGTCCACAAAGAGCTGAGGAATTCTGTCTTCTGAGCATGATTTGAATGTCGTGAAATACATAAAACACATGATCACACACCAAACTGCTGAAAGATAACATTGGATAGTTCACTCTTTCAGACACTGAGTCCTGCAAAGATCCAATGGAAGAAACAGAATTTGATCAGGTAACAAAGAATCTTATTTAAACATGGCATTCATTCAAGGACCATCTGAATTCTGGGTTTGAGATCTTATAAATGCTTGCTTATGCATCTTCTTTTTTATCTTGTATTTTATAACATTCTTTTAATTTTGTTTTGTCACCCCAGGACAGTGTGATACAATCTAAAGCATGAAAGGATCACTTTGGCAAGCAAACACTGCCATTCTTCTGTACTGTAGAATTAATTGCATTTGTGTCTGCTGAAAACAAACCATGGTAAATATACTTCTTTTAAAGTGTGTCAGTGTAAAATGACATTTATCATAGAAGATATATTCAATCAAAAAGAAAAAAAATAGTGAATCAGGGAAGAAATGAACAAAAGAAACAGTATGCCCAAGAAAGTACTAATTTAGACTAGCAGAGGGCTGAGAAGAGCTATTGAACAATTTCATTATCACATCCTTTTTAAAGAAGGAAGGCTCCTGCTTTCCTATTTCACGATAATTGGATGAAGAAATGTGGGTGGGAGCACAATTCATTGCAGAATTTGATGAATTATTTACTAATTAAGGAGAGAAACAGGATAGTATGAGCTATATTACTTTGATATGAATGTTCCTTTTATTATATTATTTATACACATGCAATTGTTGCTTTTATTAACTAAGAGGTTAATCACTTGAATGGGATGCTTTGCATTCTTTACAATTACATACACCAGCAAATTGGCTAATTTTATGTGAAAAAAATAACCTAGCAATTTTTCTAGTACTTATCTGTATGGTGCAGTTTAATAACATTTTTGCACTGTGTAAAATGAATAAACCAGCTGGTCTTGTGTTTTGGCAGCAGCACTGCACATTGCACCATGGCACACACAGCCCTCGTCGGGGTTCAGGCACACTGCAGAGGTGATGACACACAACTCCCCCAGGCTGGAAGATGAACCTGATGACGTACTGTGCATCCAGACAGCCTGTTTATGGGGCAGGCTTGAGAATGACTTCAAAGGTGACTGCCTCGTTTGTTTCTGCAGCTGGGAGTGCCATTTTTTTCTAGGGGTATTGTTTCTGTAGCAAACCGATCTCTGCCTAGACTGGGTGAAATTAAAACTGCCCTGCTGTATGTGTAACACCCCAGCAGTGCAGAAGGTGCAGAGAACCCCTCCCACACCCAGCCCTTTGGTTTCTGGGGCTGAAGGACTCATCTCTTCCGCTGCTGCAAAGCCTCGATGGCTCTGCATGCATGCCATTAAACTGCCCCATCAGCCAGGCTGACACCGACAAGCCCCTTGATGGTAATTCCACTTTGCTGCTGTTCCACTGAAAGCACATCCAGGACTTTGTGAACAGGTGCTGTTCAGATAAAATCCAAACAAGGGGAAATGTGCCTGAAGGAAAAGGGTTTTTCATCTGGACATCTCTTCAGATCTGGATCACCTCACCAGAACTCCAGAGCCCACACTGTAGCTGTCCATACCACTTAATTTTTTATTTTTAACACACATACAGATTGTTAAAAAAAACCCCCCAACATATGGTCTCCAGACAGAAACACCTACCCCTATTTAAAAGATATAAAAATATGAAAGAATCTCTGTTTAGATTCCACATTCACACGCCCCACCCTTTCTTCCCTGATGCATATAAAGACATTGATACGTTAACTTCATTTGTTAGTCATTAGAAAAGTAAGTAAAAGTACATGGTTTGGGTTGATGATGTAATAAGTTTTTTAATGATTTTCACTGATTCAATGAAAAAGTATATCTTATTGTTCACTAGAGATGGGGGATGGGAAGTTAATATACATTTTACTTTAGATATGAAGCATTTTGGGAACATTAATGGATTTTTTTTCAATTGTAACCACATGGGGTTTTATTAAATTTTAAAATGAAAAAAAATGCAGATGGGGCAGCTCAGCCATGTAGCTCACTTTTCACGTCTTCGTAACACACCACAGTGCAGCCAAACCAAGCATTCATGTCTGCAGCCCTGGGAAGGTCTGGGAAAAGCCTGAGCCCTACAGTGAAGGAGTCCATTCTCCACTGCCAGGAATAGACATTTTTTCCATTTATCAAACTCTTCCCTCTGCAAGAGAGCACAGGAACACTCTTGACTGTTGTGGTTGTCCTGTGCAAGCATCCTTCTTTTACCATGCATTACTGGGACACGGCCGAACGTGACCCAGGAGTCCTCAATAGTTTAATCCAGGAGAAAAAAAATTCTTAACTTGTCCAAGTGTGAGATGACTGAACTTCCCCACCACTTGGCAGCTGTATTCTGAAGAAGACATGAGTCAAACATAAGTATCCAACATACCCAGAATGTGGTAATTAAAGGGTGAGGAAATAATAATGATAGTAGGAGAGAAGCACAGTCTGTGTTCTCCAGTTGTCCAGGGAAGAAAGCATCCTTACAGCACAGAAGCATGACTGAACTTCAAATCATTATCAGGTTTGTCAGACAAAATTCGCTTTCAGAATCTATTTCATTTGAAAATAGTTATTCCAAATAGACAAACAAAACACACATATAATTATAATAAATTTTTAAAAAATCTTATGAAAGAGTAGTGGAAAACCTTCCATTTAATAATGTTGAAATGTGCTAAGGAAAAGCATAAGCATAACAACTATACCAGCCACCTATTTCATGGAGCTGTGGATGTGTAATTAAAAGAAGTTTTCCAAGTGAATTTTCTTTTGCCTTACTGAAATGCTTCATTTCAGGAAGATTAAATGAAAAACTCCATCAACACTGACATCTTTCTCTTAAACATTTATTCATTAACAAATCTGTCTCCTTTTTTTAATGGAAAATCCATCAATCAAAACTTTTTAACTTGCCCCTACCTTTCTGTTGTTGGAAAATTCAATCCCCCAGTCTGGGCTGGGAAACAGCCCTTAGGTGTGGAGATGCACAAAAGGCTGTGGGGGGTACCGGGACCCTCAGGAATGGGCACCATCAAGCCTGAGAATCAGGGAGGTCTCGTCCCCTCAGGCACTGCTGCTGATGTTGAGCACAAAGCCGATCGCTGGGCTGGGGGCAGCAGCAGGCTGACCTTTCCTTCCTGGAGCCTCAGCATGTGGTATCACAGCACAGAGGCTGAACGCGGGGGGAAGGAATACTCCAGAGAGGCACAGATTCTCCTAACACACCAATCCAGCCATGTAACTCTGATTTTGAGGGCTTGTTGGATTCAAGGCATCCAGTCACAGCCTGAACCTGTAAAGAAGCTCAGTGCTGAGCAGGGCTGCTGACTTGTAGCAAAGGCAGACAAAAAAGAACCCAGCAGTAGTGATAACTCAGCTTGAAGGAGTTTGCTGAACCAGCTTTGCACTTAATTTTGCCTCATCTTGAATAGAGGAGAGGCAAATACCTCAATGGGATGTGGCACACTATTATCAGGAAAATTATGAAGTCACAGTTTTCCACACACACTTTGATGTCATCTCATGTTTTTCCCTGTCTTTCCCAGCTTTAAGAGTCTTGCATTTGCTTGGGTGCTGTGTGAAAGCTGCACTGGTCAAGTGAACCCATTGTGACACTTCAATATGGCTGGGCTAGCAGTATCTACAGTTTTAAAATGAAAATTTAATAACAGTCCATATGGTTATAATTAAAGAAAAATCCATTTACATCTTAAAATGCACACATTTTATTGAAAACAGGCTACATAAACACATCTGGAACACAGCTTTAGATAAAAAGCATATGCAGGGTCTGATTCTGCCATTGCTGATGCTGGAGTAAGTAGAAGTTTACACCATCAAAGTCAGTTTGCAGGTGTAAGGCTGATGGGAGATCAGAATCTGACCTAGGGCCTTTCATTTCAACAAATAGAATACTGCCAAGTTTCACTTCAATCTTGCAACTTGGAAGAGAGGGGAACCAAAAGTTTATAGCCCATATGAAGGATTATTGTATTACGAATAACTGTAGTTTATAGAAAAATTATTTCCAATGGTTAGACCTTCGGTTCCACTCTCCACAAAAGCAGACAGAAGAGCAGACAGTAACTTCTTAGCTTTAGTAGGGCTTTTTTATTGAGACGTCTGTACTCTAAGCAATGTCCAGATTTCTTCCATGCACTGCTACAATTAGTCCATCTTCCATTCTACCTTTCTGAGTTTAAAAGAAATGTAACTGCAAATAATTGTATCATATTTAATCAAATGGACTCTCCATTTTTTCATGGGCTCACCTTCTATTTCAAGGGTGCTCCACACACAGATAAAGGATACGTAGAGCCAAAATGCCTGAAGTGCTGAGTACTTGCAACATGTCCTGAAAAAACAGGTAACGCAATCTTTCGGCTCTACTCAGAACAGGACCTCAGCAGTGGCACACAGATGGGTTCCTCGCTTTGAATTACAGGTATCTTGGGGTTAAATGTATTCCATTCCTAGCAGAATTCCAAAAAAATTAAACCAGAGCATTATGGCAGGACGTTAAACATGCAATGTATTGCATTATGGGACGCGAAGCACATTCAACACAAATACAGACCTTATTTTTCTCATGTATATGTTCCACCACACGCATCCAACAGGGCAGTAAATTAAAAACACTTCACTGAGGTAATGGTAGATAATTTATTCTGGTTTTGCATACTGGTTTTAGCTTCCAGACATGGGAGGAATGACTCTCTCCTTGCAGCCAACCTTCTCTCTTTTCCAGTGCGATTTGCTTCTCTATTGATCAGCATAAGGTTAAGGATCTGTAATATACCAGATTTTTAATTTCCTAAGTAAGTAAAAATTAAAACCTTGTAATTCTGGGCTCTGTGCTTTCATGTGTGTGTGTGTTATCGTGCTGAGACAGGCTTGCTCTGTGTCATGTTGTGACCAACAGGACGAACATGTGTATCTGCACACTTCATTTAATCCACTGTTATAATACTATAATTTCTGGGATAGGATGTGCCTATCAGCTAGCAGTCCATCACTCTATTACGAACACTTAAGGAAACACTGTACCTTATATTAAAAGCTGGAGGTGAATTTTAGGGTTGAAGGAATTTAGTTACTCAGAATAGAATTTGGTCCTGAGACAAAAGCTACCATCTTCACCTTTTGAAGCATGCCATGGGATCCTTAATGACCACAGATGGTCAAGGCCTCAGTTTTATGTCTCATCTTAGAGAGACAGAACAGCCTTTATAGATCTAGATGCAGCTAACTGCTGGCAAAAGCTGAAACTTTTACATTTAATGAAGCTGAGGATCTAAGAGCAAATAGCAAATATTGAGCTTGTTATGGACAAACCCGGAGTCTGATTAAGTCCATGGAGCATTCACTCAAAAAAAAGCAGCCCGTTGTGGTTTACATGTCAACTCTCCTTCACTGTTAAAGAAATCACTACATTCTCTGTGGTCTGTGGACACAAAAAAGGCATCTACTCTGCGTACCAGGACCAAAGACTCTGCTTCCAGTGAAACCTGTGAGCTGTGCTGGGAATAAACTCTCATGGGACTGAATATCTTATCTGGATACTCACCTCAGAGAAAAGATAGCTCAAAACAAGACATTTGGCTTTTGCAATGCAATTACCTTGATATTCTCATTAACAGAGCATAGCCTGCTCTAGGGGCCTTACAGGATGGCAGGCGTAGC
This sequence comes from Corvus cornix cornix, assembly GCF_000738735.6. Classification (NCBI taxonomy): domain Eukaryota; kingdom Metazoa; phylum Chordata; class Aves; order Passeriformes; family Corvidae; genus Corvus; species Corvus cornix. The sequence goes on along the minus strand of NC_046333.1, from coordinate 107,187,864 downwards.
CTGGAATCTCCAGGTGACAGATGATTTTTGAGAGCCCCTGTGCCAAAGGAGGAGTGTTTCCCTGGGATTTGTGAATTACCTTTCAAGTTACCACAATAAGGTGTGTTATTTTAAAGAGCTCCAGAGGGCAGGACTGTATGGCAAGTCTGACAAAGCACACAAATAATCCAGGGGAAAAAAATAAGGCTGTATTCTTCAGGCTCATCTCCCCTAAAAAAATAATATTGGCATCCAACCCTGGGGTTTTTTGGTGATATAATTCAGGGTGTTATGTTGGTTTAATTAGCAGGGTTTCTTCTGATTTGCACCCAGATGCATTGAATTCAGACCCCCTATACTTGTTCAGTTTGCAGGCCACTCTACAGCTCTCTGATGTTTTTGTGCTCTGCAGTCATTTTCTACTGCTCCGCTGCCAAGCTTCACAATTAACTGGAATGTACAAACATTTCTCCTGGGTTTGACAGGAGCAGAGACCTGTCTGTGTGTTGAAGGTCATGTGAGAAGTTTCGGCAGGGTGCACTGTCTGAAGCGACAGCCTCTTGACATCCCCCTTGCAACCCAGTGTGCTCATTCTAGATGTTTTTTGACCATAGTTTGGCTGCTCTCAGTGTTTATTTTGGAGCTGGAAACTATACCCAAAAGGAGAGCGGTGTTTTTACTGCCCAGCGGGAGGCTGAGCCTGTGAATCGGATCTGATCTGACTCACCACTGTAGGAGAGAAAACAAGCACATCCTGAGCCTCGATCCAAGAGTGGAGTCCTTACCTAAACCTCCAGCCCCAGGGAACTCCAAGAGCTGGAGTTTGGCAATCCTTGAGTCTCTAAAGTGTTATCCAGAGATTTCTTCCCATGCAGTCACATTTTCAGTGAGGAGGCTTCCTATAGCAATAGGGGATGATAAGAATTACCGTGATTTTGCATAATTCTAGGTAGTTTGAAGTAAGGTTTTGGGGTTTTTTTTTGTAAACCACTGTGTTCCCCTTCTTGTTTATTGTGTTCAAAATACAGTTCTGGTTATAATCCTTTATAATTTTCCTAACACATGAAAGTGTATATTGAAGGATAAGTTGTATGATGACTGATCTTGTTTGGAATCATTAATATCCAAGTCATACCTACAGGAGAGAAAATAACTCCAGTGGAAGACATTGGTGCTGACTCACAGCAAAGGAGCCGCTCAGGGTTGTGCATCTTGGCTGTCAGGCCCTGACAGGCTGGGGGTGGGGTTAGATTTGAAAATCTCAGCCTTCTGTGTATGGCTGTTCTTTGTGCCAATGGCCTAAAACCAATTTTTCTGTCTTTGTTAAAGCAGTTTCAAATCTACATATGAAAATCACTATAAAATCTTTAGTATATTGTTACTGTTGAGCACAGATAGTGTTGACTCTGAAAGCAAAGTCTATTCACTTTTCACCATTGAGAAAAATGATATTCAGAGAGAACTAAAATAGGGCTTAACTGAAGGTTACATGAAAGCTGTGAAGGGGGTTCCAAGGAAAGTGCCACGTTTTCCCCTCTGTTATGGACAAAGGTGAATAAAGGGAGCAGCAAGATTAGCAGGAAGTCATATTTTAAAGCTGGAGACTTAAGATAAAAACTCATCTGAAAACAAAGTCTCTAGTCAGCAGCATTAATAAAACACCAGATTCCTTAAAAAAAAAAAAGTAGTTAATTTAAAAAAATATAATAATTAAGCCTCTGTTTTTATTGCAATATTTAGTCTTTTGCTGTTCTAAATATGGAAGCTCAAAAGTTGCATGTCAGCAGACAAGCTCTCCACCTATAGTTAAAAAGGTAGGTTGGTTCCAAGGTGTGATATGATAGACATGTGTAATACTGTATAATATTGCACAGGGGCTATTTTATCTTTCTAAGAGCCATACTGTACAATACTGAACTAGTTTTGCTAGTCCCTCTGATGGATACAAAGTGCAAAGTGGTATCCATATGGCCCTATGGAAGTATAACATCACATTCTTCTAGCTTATACAAGTTTAATGGCACTGAATTAGCATGGGCTGCCCTTTGGTGCTAATTCTTTCTGCACTCAGGGGGTTAAAGGAGCTTCATACTATCCAGATGTTCAGTGGCTCCTGCAAATGAAAGATTAGCAATTTTTGCAACTGCTGCTCTTTCTTCTGCTCCCTTTTTAAAGCTGATATTTTCCTTAAGAACTTGCTTAGTATCTGAGTCAGAGGAATCTCTTCCCTCAGGTAAATCAATCAATAGGCTGCACAAGAAAAGGAACAAAATGTAGAGGAGGTAGGCCTGAGTTGTATTAATTTGTTTACAGAAATTGCCTTCCAGGGACCAATATATTCATCCCAGTGTTTCATTTTCCTCTGTGAAATAGGAATCAAACAGAGAATTATTTCAGAGTATAAAAATAAAATAATAAGAAGTAGCTCAAATTTCTTCAAAACCCCCCACATTTTTAGTATTGGTCAATAAGTGTCCCTATTAGTTTTCCAGATTAGACTATAGATAAAGGATACAGGCATCAGAAATACAGCTCTTAATTCCCAGCTGCCACCAACAAGGTATCATGGAGAAAAATATGAAAAGTAGCCAAAATTCATTTCAATAAACAAATACCAGCTTCATCTCTACTAAGCCTGTCTTTTGTATACATAGGTTTACTCAGATTCCTGCTGCTGCAAGAGCTGTTCAAGCATGGAATAAGTAGAGTTCCAATGAGACAAAACCTTCTGCCTCAGCTGGCATTTTAAAACTTGTTTTCTTGCTGCAGCTCAGCTAGAATTTTTCTAACCTTAACAGAATTGCTAGATTTCACATCTTGCTCTAATATGTTCTTTTCCAGTGCTCCAGTTATCGTACAGGAAGCAATGAATTGTCTGAGGCAGAAAGCGATGTCGGATGTGTGTTACTAGCACCGTGACTGCTCTGTGAAACTTCCCTAATGAAGACATGCACCAGACTGCTCTTGCTGCTCTTCCTCTGCCTTTTGTGAAGTCCAGACATGTACTCTGCCTGGGAACAAGCTCCTTCTCATGTAGCTCCACCAAAGCTATAAGCTGATTTGGGGGCATGCTGGTAACTAGTTATTTGAAGAAAGTATTGGCTTAAACTTATGACTACTTGAATTAGTTGCTTGTTTAATCTAATAAGCACTGATGTGTTTGTTTGGTGTTGATTCTGAGGGCACTTCCAGCCTTTCCATACCCAGCCTCACCCAGCCTCCCCCAGGGCCACCCCTGGGGGTGCCCATTGCTCCAAAAAAGTGAGGATCCTAGATACCATAATTCCCCCATTCTACATGGGGCAGAGAACAGTTTGGGACCACTGAGTAGGACAAAAGGAAAGAGGCACTTTGAGGAAAAGGATTCTTCCACAGCAGAGGACTCCATTATGGACTTGAAATGATTCCAGCATGGCCCATCAGAGATGCACTGCTGCAGCCTGAGACACAGCCAGATTGTAAATGGATCAGGACTAGCACGGGCCACAAGCAGGCTGGGCCATGGTGTGCATGAACGAGGTCACATATACATTTACCCAGCAATGCTCCAGGAGTACAGGTTATTGGCAGGGACACAGCTGTGCACTGAGGACTCAAGGCTACAGTGAAAAGTAGCTGCAGAACAAGGGAAAGAGAGGAGGAGAAAGAAAAGCAGGGGGGGAAATAAATATAAAAAAAAACAAGGACCTTCAGTCAATTTCACCAGTGTGAGCATCTCATGGGATGGAAGAGCGGATTCTCTAAGACTTCTTCTTAACTCTTGTCCTCTCCTAAACATCTTTGATATGTTAGTGGCTAGCTATGCTTATATATTTTGAAGAGACCATAGAATTTTATTGTGATGCGCTCTGTTTAGCAGCAATATTTATTGCAGGTGAGATTTAGGATCAGGCATGGTCCAGCTGCAGACACTTGACCCTTGTAAGCAAATGTTTGATTTTAAGTCTATATTCCCATCTAACAAAAGTAAATTCTCAGCAAGAGGAGGGCTAAACCTTAGCATGTTACTTTCCTCTAACATGACAGATCCTGAAAGCTGCTTTTGTAAACCTCAGGCTTTGGGAAGGTGTAGACTCCTGTCTCTTACCATTCCAGCAGAAGCAGCAGTTTGTGGATGCAGCAGGAAAGGGTTACAGCAAAGGGGGCAGGGAGCAATGGAGAAAGTTAATGATCAGATCAAAGAATCGCACTCTTGAAAACTAATAGCATTATCTCCGTGTTCGTAAGACCTACAAACTCAATCAGAGCATAGCAAGTGGGAGAGTTCACTACCTCTACCTGGCACCACAGCCTAATTTGGGAATTGTGCAGAACAGTGATGAGAGGCAGGTATTTGGAGGGCACTGAATCAGCAACGATGACAAACTTGCCACAGAGACTTTGCTAATCTATCAGACCCGAGCTGCTGTTGGCCAAGCAGCTAGATCAAATCCAAAGCCCTGTGGGTTGTCCCCAGTAGAGTGAGAAAATCATGATGATCTACTATTTTGGATATAGTTCTTCTTACATTACAGAAATACATGAAATCTTGCTTCCCAGAGTATGGGCAGAGAACCAGACAACAGGAGCCTGTTTCACTTTTTACAGCTCAGGGCTTCTTCCAGTCAGCATTCAGTCCCCAAACTCTCTCTCCAGGTAGCTGTTTTGTTTCAGGGCCACATTAGTAGTACTCTTGCATCTGTCATGTTTTACCTCACTGACTCTTCCTGCAGTTGCTCTGGTCTTTCTGCTGTTTCTCAGAGACACTGAATTACAGACCAGTGTATCAGCCCATGGTTTGCTGTGCCAGACACCAGGGACATAGACTGGTTTGTGGCTAATGAGGGGTTTGTGCAAATTTTACTTATTTTTTGGGTTGGGAAGTGGTTCTTTTTTATCAGAACCCCAATATGACAAAGGTGTACTTGTGGCTTTCGACAGCCATCTGAGAAGAAGGTGAAAGACTAGTCTCATCACCTGAAATCCAGTCCATCTTTTGAGAGTAGTCTAAAAGTCTGCATGTTCACTAAATCATTTTCTTTTGCCAGCTGTCCAATGAAACAAGTCCCTCACCCTGTAGGAAACAGCACTTGAACCTCAAGCCAGTGTCATGGGATGACACTATATCCACCCCTACCTCGCAGGCTCCAAACGCAAATCAAATACTTGCAAGAGTGAATGTTCTCTCTGAAACACCAGATACAACATGAGCTCTGTCCCACACAACAACCTTGTGCAATTCAGGAAATATCTTGGGACAATCAAATTCTATAAGGAAGTCGTGGTCACTGGAAAATATCACAACTTCACCTCTTCCCCGCTCCTTCTTTCCTCCACACAATGGGGAAACTGTTTTCTCTCTCTGACACTCTCTGCCATTTTATATCTCCCTTCTGTCACTCAGCTCAGACATAATCCCACAGCACAATGTGTTCCTCGTGTCTAGTTGGCTTCCTTGAGTCTGGCTGGCCTTGGATCACACTGTCCAAGGCATAAAACCACATTGGTGGACACCTCAGGGCAGAAACAGCATCCCTGTCATATCACATGAGTTACTGTAATTTAGGCAATAAAAATGAGAATACCTGTAAGAAAAGTCACCTTGGCTGTCCAGCTCCTTCTCTCCTTGAACTCCAGTGGCTTCTTGGCTTTTGAAATAATGTAGCACAGAAAGTTGGTCTCCCAGGCACTGAGTTTCTTCTGCTGGGCTCTAGCCAGCTGCTCTCTTTGCCTGCTTTCTCTCTTCATTGACAATTTATTGGCTGCCCTACACCTGGGGTTTTTTTCCTCTTAAATTTTCTCTTTTCTGGGCAATCCTTATACTTGACTCAGCTGGCAGTATTTTTCCTCTGTACTTGAGTGAGAGCGTGTTGACTGCAAGGGGAAAAAAGAGCCGTCCCTCACTGAACCTGCCACAGTGCCACGGCCGTGCCTGTTAACATCAAAATACAGCGTGCTGGGGAAATGAAACTGCTCTTCCATTTCATGCTACCTCCTGCTTGTACCTTTATACTTGGTTTATTTGGATCCTCTCAGAAGGCTCTGGAGGATGGTCTCAAACATCCCTGACTCCCACCACACCGATGGCCTCTCCTCACTCTGGGCTCAGAGCTTAGTTTCCCTATTCCTCCTTCCAGTTGCTATGCCCAGTGCCTCCCATGGGTATTCATTTCTATGCTCAGCTTCTGAAAGCATGTTTAAAATCACTTTACATTTAAATTAGCTAAGGGCCTTAATGTTTGGATTACGACTAAAGAGCAAGTGGGTTGTAACTCTTTCCTCTCCTTTGAAATTTAACATCGAGATTGAGGAAGGTTGAAATATTTCCCTCTCCAGCTCTGCCTTCATCCTTTCTTCCAGCAGGTCCTCGTGTCTAGCACCAGTAGGAATAAACAGCCTGTCCGTGCTTGGGACTAATCGGGACTGGCCACAGGATGTCACTATTACTCCACAAACATGCGGAGAATGAGGTGTTTGTTTACAGAAGGGCAGGGTCTGAGCTTTAGTTGTCTACAACTCGTATTTCGCCAGCCTGCTCAGCTCTGGATTGGAACGTGAGGAGACACATCCCGACGCTCCTCAACAGAGCCACAATCCCGTGCAGAATTTGGCGAGGTGCATCACGTCACAACTTGTGTATGCGTGAGCGTGTGCACACATCAGCTTCAGTTTGTCCTGTTTACATAGCCCTTGGATTTCACCTTGGATATGGGATTCAAAAGCCTGAAGCCAGCCAAGAACTGCTTGTTTCAAGCCAAAATCACATTAAGCCTCCGAGTATCAAATGGTTCCCTGTAAAACCTTAAATCAGCCCAGGTCCCCTCCAACTCAGACAAGGCTCATAAAACTTAGGGTAAAATTCAGTTTCAAGTTCATAACAAAACCCAAAGGCAGGTTTCAGGTTTGCATTTGGATTTTGTTCTGAATGTTTGCGTAGCTCTGCTCAATGCAAGGTCACAGGCGCTGGGTGAGGGGAAGGCTTTTAAAATGTTTCCATTCTCCAAAACAGAGATAAACACATGACTATGAGCTGGTGCAGCCATGGGGTGAAAATTCAAATGCAGCAGTAGATAGAAACGTCCATTCAGGAGAAGTAAATCTTCATAAGTGGAGACAGAAACCAGGCTAAGTAAAAAAGTCAAAAGAAAACATCCCTATGCTGGGAAGCTGACTATCAATGTGTCAGCATAAGGACTCTTAGTCTCCTCTCCCTCTTAGCTCTTCCACACCTTGTTCTTCTTTCTTATTCCTTGCGATGTGAGCTGCTGTACCTCAGATCTGATACCCTGGGGAATCTCCAGCCAACTCCCTTCCAGGCCAGTAAATTTTATATTCACAACTTGCTCACAAAACACCCCCATTTCACAAAAATATGTCCTCTAATTAGATATTACCCTTGATTTGTTGAGTTCTGAGAACTTATTCCATGTTTACACCTCAGTATATTGAATTCAAGTAGTTTGTGGTTAGTGGTACTTTTTTTTTTCTGGGGAAGCATTGTATTATTTGCAACTCAGAAAAAGCATGTGTGTACAAATACCATTATGTTCTTAATTTGTGCCTTTTTATTTGCAAAAATTGGGTGAAAAAGAGGCTTCTCTTACAATTTGGGAACCTTTTTGGTAGCACTGGGCTTAATTTTTACCCTTTGGATAGTGAGGTAGCTAAAACACCTGAGGTAGTCATATCCTATTCCTCTATAAAACAGGATTGTTTTTCTCAGTATTGGTTCAGAAATGCCTGTTTTGCAGGGCTGATGCTGTGATGGGCAAGAGGCAGCAGGTGTGGAAGAAAGACCTCCACAGAAGATCATTTTAGACAGACCTATCTTATAATATCCTACCTGGGCAGACTTCCTGAAGGTTAGGCACATTATTTTGGGAAACAAACTTCACTGGTATGACTTTGGTGGGCTAAGATCAGTTGGACAAAGGCTATTAGAAAAATCTGGAAGAAGATCTCTTTAGTTTCTGTGGAGCAGAAATATAAAAATCTGTAAAAGTGGAGAGTTTCTACCTTATCAGAGGTGGAGAGTTTCCACCTCTTATTTTGTGTTTGTCTTTTTCTGTAGTCTTAATGCTCTCTCACCAAGTCCCACAGGCTTTAACAATAAACCTCAGGCCTTTGCTATATATCACTGTTTAACTTGAAAGACTCTTGATTGGGACTTTGCCTGGGTTATGTAGTGATTTTTGTGCTGTCTCCTGCCACCAAGAGATAGAAGGAAACATAGTTCATCTAGAAGACTTCCCTTCCAATTCCAGCTTCCAGCAAAAAACCAATGGACCAGAAAGGAGGCTGCTGCCTCTAGGGAGGAGCTGCTACTCCACTCTGGCAGAATTACAACTGTCCACCTGAATCGGAGTGTGAGAAACCTTCTGTTTCAACTTCCCCTCTCTCTGTTGCTTTGTGTGTTTGCTTAGGCACAGAAGTTGAGCTATCAAAATAGCTACAGCAGGCTGAGAAACCTCGAGCTAGACTGTCCAAAGGTACACAGGTAATAAGTTAAAGAAAGCAGCTGTTGATGCCTTTAATAAGGTAGATAAGAGCCTTGTATTTTTCATGTTATTAAGTCTAGGAGAGAATTTGTAACATAGAACTGGCTGCCTGGGCTAGTTTCATTTGCACTGAAACAGCAGAGGCAGCATACCTTGCCCTTAGAGCTGGGTGAAAAACTAGCTGGCAGATACCTGTGCTGAACTATGTGCTTCTGTGGCTGTATTACTGACACCACTGGAGACAGGCAGCTTAAAGCCAAATGGAATATGTCTCATGATCTGTCTTTTCATGTCCTCAGTCTCCCTCGTCTTTGCTCCACAGATGATGCAGTGCTACAGGGCCATACTACTGGCAGTCCCAGTACCCCCCCACCCCTACACCAGTTTATTGCCAACAGCAGGAGGGTTCCAGCTTCCACAGCACTCCTTCCAATGCTCCCTTCAGCTTGTGTCACACCCCTACATGGAGGCACATAACATGTGCTCCTCCCACAGCACACACCTGTTACTCTCTGTGAAGATATGGAGGGTCAAGGCAGGCAGCACAAAGACAATTGGCACCCAGGCTGGCTCATAGTTCTATTGTTTAAGAAACTGGATTGTAGACATACCTGTGGTTCAGGTAGTAAGGCAGATCTATGTCATGTCTCATTGTTATCAGATAGTAACAAATGATTCTGAAGCTGCTATCATGGGGAGTTACATCACCTGATCAGAGCACCATCAGTGTAATCCACAAGCCCAGTAGACCAGGCTACTCTATTTTTGTGTTTATCTCGCATTCGCTGATGCAAGTACTTCCTGTAACAAGAATGTTTGTTCTTCTAACACACATGGTCCCCAGCTCTTTAGCCATGTTTTGCATTTAATACCGTGTCCCTCGTAACTGAGCTGCAGATCTCAGAGCAACAAAGACATGTGGTTACATCCAGCAACTCCATATCATTTCTGTCTGTTTAGTTGCAGTGATGATTCCACCAATGTAGATCAGACTTGGGAGTCATAGTTTGCATTACTTACTTTTGTTATTCTTACCCACATCACACAAAGAGCTCAGTGTACACAGGCATACATCAGCATATCAAGATGCTTCTGAGGCCTTATTCCTCCAGAGACAAGCATGGCAGTTCAGGTTAGAAATCACTGCTCTGAAGCCAGTTGGGTATAGCAGAGATATAAAGAAAATTGGACTTGTACTCCTTCTGCAGCAATTGCTGAGGTACACTGGGTACTTTATGTTGTGCCTTTAGACATGTGCTGTGATATTTGAGTTAAATGCCTTCTTTCTTCTATTTTGTCTATTTTAGACCTCCCTCTGTGTTTTACACCTTCAAATTGCCATACAGATACTAATGTGTGGTTGTATGTTTGTATCCTAGAGGTCAATAAGGAATAAGTATGCCTGAAAAATATGGTATTCTCTGTCCTATCTCTTTTGGCTTTGGGACAAGCAGAGCTGCTTTAAGGTACCAGAAGAAAGCACAGCAAGGTTTTTTAAAATCAGGCTGAATGCACACATGGTTAGAGTGCTTCCAGGTGGCACTTCAGTGTGTAAGAGTTGACTTGATCTTCTTTGGCGTAGCCATTCAAGTCACAAAATGGGTTAAATATAAATGTAATAATTTTACGATGTATCCACTAGATGGTAGCCTATCCTTATCCTTGCCATTTACCAATTCCATAAAGACATTTTATACAATGACCAATGATCCATTCCATCTCAAGAAATCTCATTGTGTATATTCCCACTGTCAAGGAGATACTTGCCCAGCGGAACCCAGCACATGAGCAGGGAAATGCAACTCATAAAAATCCCTCCTTGTCAGAAATACATTTGTCCACTGTCCCAGTTCAGTACTGGTACAAATTTTAGGGACTCTTAGGAAGTATCCAAGCAGTATAACCTGTATAATTCTGGCATCTGCAGTTACATTTTTTGTTACTATTTCAAATTCAGAGCAGCCATTCACATTTGTCAACAATAGTTTTCCTGCTTACACTGGCACCTAAAATTATGATATTTTCTAATTTTAAGAAAGCTTATCTAGGGCATGATTAGCCTTTTACTAAAGGTCATATTCTGTACAGAAAGTCTAAGAGGTTTTTCTGCATAACATTTTGGAAAGAGGTAATCAATAGTGGGTCAATGTATAAGTCTTCCTCTGAGCCTTCCTGAAAAATTTCAGGATAATCATGAATTTTTCTGCCTCCTAAGCAAAATGCATTTCTTTGATCTATTTTTTCCTAATACATAGAAGAAAAGAGAGAGAAAAGGAGAGACATACATTATTAAGAAGTAGCATTCCTCTTCACAATGGTATCTATGTACCAACAAAGATAACTACAATCGCCGAGGACTTTAAAGGAGAATTGAAAACAAAAATTACAGTGTTTTGTGCTGTGTGTGGCATGAACTGGTTGAAATAAAAGCATGCCACACAGCAGCTTTTCTGCTGTGCATGCCTCTAATCTCCATCCTTGCAGTGCTGCCAGGTAGGAGGTCGCAGAGAGCAGCAGGTGTTTGACAGACATTTCACTTTAATGGCGTTATATCAACATGCCACGAAATGTCGCAGTTGCCTTTAATTAGCTGCATAAGCATTTTATGCTCGTATATATATACATATATACAGCATATACATGTATATATATATAAATACATTTCCAGCAATTCCACTCCAAGCTGGTTTCACCAGCCTCTGTAAGGGACTCCAGATGTGTCTGAAGATCAGTAGTCACCAAGGCGGGTGACAGGTCTCAGACACCGAGGTTGAAGGCATTCAGGTGAAAAGCTGGGACAGAAGACATCTCAGAGAGCCAGCATGAGCCCTGACTTCTGTCCAACATAGGGAGGTGACCATCAACCATTACAGTGTGGCACAGATTGCAGGCTATTCTTAGCCTCGAAGACACACTGACTCGATACAAGGATATTTCCAGTGCTTTTGTGTCATGAACTTCTCTACTAAAACTTTTTAAAAAAATAATAAAATTAACACAAGCCCAGTTGGCAGGATTCCTGTGTGCAGATCTGGAAGTACATTTACACCCTAAATTGTTTTTACTCAGCAACTGAAAATGCTTCCCTAGTTTCTGCATCTCATTTGTATGATACACGGCAGTTAATAGAACACTTAGGAGAGTTATTAAAAATGCTCATTCCATACCATCTTTGCCATTTTTATATTATACCAAGGGGAGTGAAGCTTACTAATGCAATACTAAAGCCCTTCAGAGTTCTTACTACTGTACTTTTCCTGCTTGGTTCATGTCCCATGAGTTCATATAACATGGTCCGAAGGAAAAGAAAGGAAATATCATAAGGAAAATCTCCTCTGACTTGAACTTGTGCTTGGTCATTCAGTCAAGACCAGATCGAAAGGAAGCTGGCCAGAAGCACATGGCATTTTTCAGCCTATCTTCAATCCATTATCACAGAGGAGCCACCAGCATCACTGACAGACTCAGATTTGGGCAGCCCTGGGTCTATATTGGAGCTGGCTGGAGCTGGGTCTGCCCCACATGGCAGCAGCTCCTGGTCTCATCTCACAGAAACCGGTCCTGCAGCTGCCCTGATACCAAAACCTTGCCACATAAACCAAATGCATTTACTTCCTCATCATGTCAAAAAAAAACCTCCACATATTTCTACATTTAGGATTATTATAGTGACTTGCCCTAGCAGACTAAAAAGATGCCTACTTCTACTCCTCTGATGCAGGCCTTATTGCTATTCCTGGATAATTCACAGTCTGGAGGACTGTCTCCTTCATATCCTACATCCCTTGCCAGACATATCAAAATCCCAGAAGAAAATAAAATGGAGAAATGCAGCCAATTGCAAAATGTGCTCATCAGTTGTTAAATTTTAAGTGCTAATATCTGACACAAGAAAATGGAGGACTGTGTAGTGTGATCTCAGGCATTTTGTACTGGCACAGGAAGAATGCAAACACGCTGATGTTTAAGGAGAAGTCCCCAAGCAGCACTGTTGAACACTTAATGTAAAGATCTGCTCAGAATTTAATTGCCTTTAAACAAAAAATAGGTGAGCAGTATCCTGATTTTCAAAGAGAGGAAAAAAAGTAGAGATTACACAGTCCCACAATAAGCATCAATAATGCTCATGCTGCAGCTACAGCATTTTGTACACCCAGTTTTGGAAAGGATACAGCAGAGACAGTAATCAAGATGAATAGGAGCCTGATACGGTTTTGGTATGAAAGGAACCGAAGAGAATGGGACAGTTTAGCACAGAGAGATGAATAGGAACAGGTAAATTGCTGTACTAAGTGTGTTATAAAGCAGGAAAATGAGATGCTCATAGTTATCACAGACCACCTTGAATTATTCTGAAAGGCTGGTTAAAGGAAATACCTTCTACATGCCCAGCAATTGTTGTATCAAGATAATATCAATGTTAAGCCCGAGAATGATCCAAAAGAAGATGCTTCAGAAAGTCCAGCTCCTGATTTGAATCTGAATTTTATAGCTAGAATGAACTTGAATGTACCCGTTAAAAAGTATTGACTCATCAAAAAGAGAATATATGTTGCAGAAATAAGCGTTCACAAATGACATCTGTATTTCATGTTTATCTGCTTCTCTGCACTGTACATGAAGGTCACAGTTCTCACGTAACATGACAACACTTATCAAAGCAGTCTGGAGAGAGAATGCCATTTCAAGGGAAACATTTTCTCTTGACAGTGACAGTGACTATAGAGCAAGCTGTAAATAGTTAAAGACTTATTTGCCTAAGAAGGTCCTTAGGAGTAGAAGCTGTTCTTTAAAATCGTATCTTATTTAGAAGGGTCAGTAAGGCCTAAATCCCAGTTCTTATGCCATCCCTGATAAGTAGGAGCAGCAGAACAGCAGTGAAGGGTGGACAGCTGCCTCCCCATGCTCATGGGATGCCATTGATCACACCCAGCAGAACCCACATCAACAAAAATGTTCACCTTTTTAAGAGAGAAGGCCAGTCCCCCTTCCTCGTGTGACCTTCCACCCCAATGTTGGTGTGGTAGCAGGACTGCACAGGAACATCCTGCTAGCAGAGCAAATTGCCAAAGATGGAATGCAACCAGTGGCTTGGATTAGTGATCACCACCATGGGCCAAAAGCAAATCCCCAGGACAGACAAGCCCCAGCTGAGATCTGTGAAGCATTCAAACTGGACTAGGACGACTTTTTGGTAAGGCAGGTCAATCAAATTGTAATTGATTTTGATTTGCACTCTCTTAAACACTTCTCATGCAGACAGGTGTTAGCTCCATAACCAGCAGGTGAGTTTCATTTTAAAAAAACAATTTGCAAAATTCTTTACTGCAACATGAAAACTTGAAAGAAACTAATTTCTAAGATGATCCTTAGATATAGAAACTTTCACCAGTTGTTCATATAGTATGAAGGGCAAACATTCCAGCATCACTGGCAGCAGGATTTTTAAGGTAGCTTTTGATCCTTGGGGGGCTAATGATCATTAAATAATGACATATAAACCCAAACCACATTGTGCTGGATAATCTTTCTGCAACCAGGCAGTTACATCCACATAACACAGTGATGTGACTATTGATTACATTATAGACTAAGCCACGGCTATTTAATTAATTTCTGTTGAGGTCTACTGGGTAATTTGCTGAGGAGTGCGCTGCAGGAAGCACTGTGGAAGCTGCTATATGTTGACTGCAGGGCTGATAACTCTGATAGTGACCAGCAGCTGTTCCCCAGGAGACTGGGATGATGCAAGGAAATACAAGACTTCTTCAGGACATCTCATGTCTTGGTGCAATCTGGGTGAGATTTACTCATGGGCCAAATCAAATTGAAAATCTGCTGTTAAGGTATCTCTGGTTTTAGCACTCACATCTTCTGCCTCAAGTGGTTCCTCACATTCCCTGCTTGTCTGTCTCCTCACATGCTTTCCTCACTTTCTGTTCCTGCCAAACTGTGGAAGTGCTTCTCCATACAGCACCTTGTTATGTACATGCCCATGTTACAGGTGAGGAGATGCTGCCCTATGGTGAAACCTGTGCAGATGCCTTGACCCTATTGATTACATCAAGATTTATTAACTAAAGCCATCCAAAAATCCATGCAGGGTTTTTGAGCTGCTGCCATTTGTGTCAAAATCCCACATTTGCATCATTCACTCACAACCTCTCAGCTCCTGTCTCAAACCCTTCAGGAGTTTTCTATACAGAATCATCTACATCTTCAGTTTTAATTTCATTAAAACCTTGAAGGGCTACCCTCGAGCACTGTACTCTTGACAGAACTGAGCAGGTTGGCACCAATTTCATGCATCCTCCTGGCAGTTTCTCATGGAGCAGACATTTATCCAATCCTCTCCTTTTTGTGTGACTCAACGTAAAAAGTGGTCTGGCCAGTCAGCAAGGTGAACAGTACATAAAGGCCACTCAAAGAGCAGTGTGGGTCGTAAGGGCACTTTTTCACTGTGCTACTTTCCCAAGATGTTAACACAGGGAGACAGAGGAGTAATCCATCCCTTCCTCTGCCAGAGAAACCTTGGAAGCAGCCTTGAGACAACTACGTGATGGCAGAGGCATAGAGGACAGGAGCCTTCTCTCTTTTCCTCCTGGGAAAGTTGTCTCTGTGTGGGGTAACTATGTATGAAAGAGGTCTCATAGAGAGAGAAAATCATAATTTTTAGTATCATGTAGTGAGGGATTGCTTCGAATTCAGGACTTTTTTCCAGCAAAAACCTCACTAGTGGAATGTTCAGATAATATGCATCCCAGTCAAAAGGCTGCAGGATGGAGAGGGAACAGATGGGCACACCACCATGCACAGGGTAGTGCACCAGGTGGTAAAAATCACCATTGAAATCATCTAAGGTAGACAAGGAAACAGTAGACAGATTGTCCCCAGGGATCTGAGCAGGACAGCATCTGTGCTGCACAAGAGGGAGGAGATTCTCACTGCTCCTTAGAGAGGTTCCAATGCTCGGTTGCAGGGGAGAGTTGAGGGTTTGAACTTGTTAGTGGATGATTTTTTTTTTTTTTTTTTTTTTTTTTTTTTTTTTTTTTTTTTGGCACAAAGTAGTGTTTCTACATCCTGGAGGGGGTTGGACACTGCCCTGGCACCTCTTGAACAGCGAACACCTCTGCTGGGCCATTGCCAACCCTGTTCCGCCCCTGGTGCTGCAGGGGAGGCGTGGGACACCGAACCCAGGGCTGCACACATAACCCAGACCTAAGGACTGGGGGTGCTAAGGAAAAGCATGTTATTGGAGTGAGAGCCCTTCTGCGCTGGCCCAGCAGGAGCCCAGCTTTGGACCCCCTCTGGGGGGATATTTGGATGCTACAAAGACCTACCATCACAGGTTCTGAAAACTGATACTTAGCAGTGTACCTCAGCCCCGAGGAGTTTCCCACGTCCTGGACCTGCAGAAAGCCTGTGGTGGAGCAGGGGATTTATCCTGAATCTCAAGCTGGAATGACTGAACCACTTTTCTTCCTTCTCAACTCACTGGAGACAAGAGAAAAATGAGTTTCAGACTTGTCATTTAGTGCTCAGGCAGCCCCTGAGTTGTCGTAGATTTAATTCAGGTACACCAACAGTCCACAGAATAAATTGCATCAAATATCTAGGGCTACTGAGGGAAGGTAGCTGCCATTTTTTCATGGTTTTATACATGAAAAAACTACAAAATTTCACTGGAAAAAAAATTTGGTAAAGCGTTTTCCCATTCTTTAGGGGCAAAACAAAAGGTCAATTTTTATCTGTCAAGTTTTCCTTCTTGATTTTTAATGTGATTTTGAATGGATTATGCAAACTTCATCCCAGGCATGCAATAATTATTCTGTCAATGAACAACTTACAGCCAGGGCATTTAACTGGGAACTTCTCACATACACTAATTTTCAAATACATAAATAAATAATCTCAGAAGCAGCTGAACTCAGTATTAGTAGCTGAAATACACTTGCATATTTCTGAAGTTCACAGTCCCATTGCCTGAGGAAAGAGCAAGAGAGTGTGAGACATTTTAAAGTGGCTGAGAAATACTGAATTGATTGGAAAAGCTGCCTCTCCCCCTTTGGTACCAGCGCTTGCTGTGACAGCACCCAGCAGAGCTTGGCTTTGGTACCAGACTGGCATTAAAATGTGATTGCTACAAAGGTGACCAGCCTGATACACGGATTTACGTTGTGGGGATTTTTTTCTAAGGACATGAAAGAGCAACCCTTAACTGAAGCAAGCTGAAATGAAGAGGCCATGGTCCATGGTCTAGGCCAGCTTGGAAGAAATAACATGGCTAAAAACCATGTGGTACAAGAGGTCCCCTTTTATATTCACTTATCACCAGCTACATAATGACTAGTTAAATCCTCATGGACAAAACAAACACATAGTTTTTTTTTTTTTCTGGCAGCTGAAGTGAAATTTTATTGATTTGACAGCGTTTCAGATAAATCACATATGGATCTAGAATGCAAGATTTCCGTGACAAAAACTACAGTTTGAAACAAACTCAGACAACCCCATCAATAGCAACTGATAGAGCTGAATATCCAGATGGAATGTATAAAGTGGTAAAAACTTTTGGGGGGAGCAGGTGGGGACTGAGTCAGAAGATTGCAAGATTGCCTGTAAGGAACATGTGATAAATGTAGATTTCAAAATGCCTCTGAATTTGATTGTGCACAGAAGTTGGCTGAAAGAAAGAGTTGGAACATTTCTAAAATTTAAAAATTTTATTTCAGCAACAAGTATGTGCTTGTTTGCTCAAAAGGAAGAAGTGGGATGGCACGAGATTGCCCATAAATATTTGGAAGACAGTCTGAAAATAAGCCCTGGGAGTGTCAGTATGGACATTTTTAAGTTTTGTATGATACTGTGGCAGGCCTAGCCAAGAAGAGGCACAGTGGAATGGAGAAGATAGGTCCTACATGGAAGAGCTTACACTGACCAGCTGGGTTTAAGACTCCTTTTTCTTTGCTATTTGGCCTCGTAATGTCTGTAAACGCATGAACCAGCTCCACTGTTACTATTATCAGAACAGTACCATAATTTACTCTTTGATCTACAATTCTCGCTTCGTGACTGCTCCAAGAAATGATGCTAAGGTGGAGCAGCAGGCGGAGTCTCTCACAGATGCTTCCTCCCTGGGGCAGGAGTGTGTGACTGGAAGCCAGAGTCAGCTCCTCAGTCTGCTCCCCAGGGCAGACAGTTTAAACAGACCATGTGTATGCAAACAAATAACAGTTTTAGGAAGCCGGAAGTGGATCACGTCTCCTGGTTCATTAGCTCTAGCTCAAGCTCTCTCAGATACTAATGTCTGAAAAGGCCTTTCAGAAGCTCATCAGGTACCATCTTCCAATCAGTAGGATTTTTGACTTCATTGTTAAAAAAGCTGATCCAGGATCTATTTTTGCTAAAACACTTTTTTGCGTGCATGTGCTTAACTCTCTCCCAGCTTTCATTTTCTGAGCATGAGCAAGCCAAAATCTTCGAGTCCTTTCGATTGTAAAGAGCTCCCACACCCTTCATGCCATCATAATACCCATTTACAACATGTTTTTTAGGTTAAGTTCATACTTCTTGAACTGGGATGACCCGAACTGTGTGCAACATTTCACTTTAAAACCATTTCACTATTTACAAGAACTTGTTAATAAATAGCCATTTACCCAACTAATTATTTCTCAGGGAAGACAAGATATGCTCTTGTTGGGGTTTTAGGAGCTCTCCTGGGGTTTTTTTGGGGTTTGTTTTTTTTTTTTTCTGTTAAAGGAATTTTCCCCATATGTGTTGCTAGGGGGACAAATTGCTGGGTAATTAAGAAAAACAAAAGGGGTGGCTATGGGGATGGGGTGCATCTGGCTACTCTTTTGTTTCACCTGGGTGTGTGGACAGTCGGTCCCCGGCATTTGGATGGAGAGGGAGCCTGTTTCGTCGGCTGCTTTTCCTTCTGCCAGAGAAACCCCAGGATCCCAAGCCCGCCTTCCTTGCCCTGCTCCGAGCCGGGCTGTAGCCATCCTACTCGTTGCTTCGAGCCTTCGCTACGTTGTAGCCGTGCTCACCCTGCCTGCCCAGACCTCCGGGGGATTCCCTGTTTGGATACACCTCGTCTGCCACAGGGATTTGTGCTCGTCCCTGCTGTTCCAGCCTGCTATTCCCGAGGGTCCGGCCGGACACCGGGATCAGCTGCCCAGGGCTTTGTGAAGCCTTTGTCCCATCCCTTCCCGGGATCCCGGGGCACCGGTGCCGCGTGCTCCCCGAGCTCGCTCCGGAGCGCCCCCTGCAGCCGCGGGGGAACCATCGCACCTGCCCTGCTCACCGGGAGCCGCCAGCGCCCCTGCCGGCTGCGAGCGGAACTGCACCCGAGGGGAAAGGGCCCAACAGCCGAGAAGGCTGGCACTGGGTTTGTGATTGTTTGCTGTTACTGCCAGAGTTATTGCTGTTTGTTTGACTGGTTATACACATATAGATATATAATAGTAAGGAACTGTGATTCCTATTTCCCACATCTTTGCCTAAAAGCCCCTTGATATCAAAATTATAATAACTCGGAGGGAAGGGGGGTCGCATCTGCCATTCCAAGGAAGGCTCCTGCCTTCCTTAGCAGACACCTGTCTTTCAAACCAAGACAGCTCTCAGCTCCCAAAGGCTCTTGAGTCATTTCTTTCACTAAAAAATACAACCAGGAATATGTGGCAAGACCATTGGTGTGTAAATAATTATAACACCCTCACCGCTGAGCCTTTGAGTTTGCATTTTTGGTTAGGCTGATTGCTCATTGAAAAGGGAATATACGGGCTCATTTCTGGAGATGTAATGTGTTCAGTGACAGTTCTGAACTCATGGATACATTCCCTTGATCTCTTTTTAGTTTAACCTGTGAACAAATGAGTTTTCTGTAATGATCATGTTTGATTACCTGTCAATATGTGTATCGGATAGTTTGTTTGTTCAATGGTGTGCTGACCATGGAAAACTATTAATTATGTCCATATTTTTAGGATAATATTAATTAGCCTTCATGGTAAATTAAGGCCTTCCTTTTAATAGTGCCACACTGACACCATCTCAAATGTAGTATTAACTTACAACTGATAAAAAAGAAACACTGGCCATCTAGTGTGTGAACTCTAAGCAGGGAACCAGAAAACAAACTATTCCAAGCTTGCTTGCTTATGATATAAATAACGATTCTTTTACCCTTCAGTTGCTTTTTCTTGTACGTGTATTTTCTTTTTGCCTTCTCTCCTTGCATTTTAAGATGATTGGGGCACAGCAAACTACATCAGCAAGTAATTTGGCACAACAGGTATTGTAACTGTAGAGAAAAACTGTCAGTACTGGGACCCAAGAACCACACTCTACAGCTCTCATTTTATGCAGCACATTTTGTTCTATCTGCGTTTTCGTTTAGTCTGATTCAAAGTGCCAAAAATACTAAGATCTGGCACAAGCCACAGTTTCCCCTTTTCAATCAGCAACAAATCCCTTTTTCTCTAAAAATATGCAACCAGACATTTTTATATTTTCTACCAAACATTTTGTTATTTTGGATTGTGGCTTTTCATAAGTAAATAATTTGGGGCACATTGGGCATCTCCTTCTTCCTTCTCTGAATACTGTGGAAACTTGTTGATATTTTGGAGCAAAGTAGCAGAAAATGGTGCTCAACAGTAGCTTATTCCACAGAATTCACTTAATTTACTTGAAATCTTCCCATGGATTTGTTCACCTAATTGGTAACATCTGAATCTATCTTATTAGACATTTGCTTTTTGCCATTAGGTATGGAACACTTTTTGACAGCCACTGTCACACAGGGTAAAGTTTGTGTATAGTAAATGGAGGCTTAGCAGTTGCATATCATCCTCTGCCCCAGAGAACCCAAAAAATTATCATTCCTGATGCACACAGATGCTTTTTATCTTTGGGGAAATAGCAAGCAACTCTCTTTGCACCAGCTTCTGATGCTGTTAATGTTCATAATTACTATATGTTTTCATAATAGCATATTAAGTTTTTTCTTCTTTATTAGCATTTTCATTAGCCTTTGTTTACTTCCTAAAATGAACCCTAGTTCATTTTAGTTTGCCTCCATGCTTTCTTAACTTTTTCTCACACTAGTAATTCAACAAGTTGCTTTATTTTAGGCTGGAGCATCAACAGGCTTAAGCTAAGTTCTCTTTAAGGCTGGGGCCTCTTTAAGCAGGTCCTGCTCTTGGCTCTCAACAGCCCCAAGACACATTGCTACAGGCTGGGGGAAGAGTGGCTGGAAAGCTGGCAGCCAAAAAGGACCTGGGGATGCTGGTCAACAACCGTCTGAACATGACCCAGCATGTGCCCAGTTGGCCAAGAAGGCGAATGGCACCCTGGCCTGTATCAGCAATAGTGTGGCCAGCAGGACCAGGGCAGTGATTGTCCCCCTGTACTCAGCACTGGTGAAGCCACACTTTGAATCCTGTGTTCAGTTTTGGACCCATAACTACAAGAAAGATATTGAGGTGCTGCAGCATGTCCAGAGAAGGGCAACGGAGCTGGTGGAGGGTTTAGAGTACAAGTCTGATGAGGAGAGGCTGAGGGAGCTGGGGTTGTTTGGTCTGGTGAACAGGAGGCTCAGGGGGGACCTTATCACTCTCTGTGACTATCTGAAAGGAGGGTGTAGCAAGGTGGGGTTTGGTGTCTTCTCCCATGTAACAAGTGACAGGGGAAGAAGAGATGGTCTCAGGTTATGCCAGGGGAGGTTTGGACTAGACATCAGAAAAAATTTCTTCTCGTAAGTGTTTGTCGAGCATTGAAACACGTTGTCCAGGGCAGTGGTTGAGTCATCAGCCCTGGAGGTACTTAAAGGATGTGTAGAGGTGTCACTTGGGAACATGGTTCAGAGGTGGACTTGGCAGTGCTTGGTTAACAGTCAGACTTGATGATCTTAGAGCTCTTTTCCCAACATGAATTATTCTATGATCCAAAATGTTGGCTGAATGGTACCACCTCTCCGTGAATCTAGAGGGGCCAGAGGTTCAGAGGTTGTAAAATACATGAGTCACTTGCCAGGGTCAGGCACCCAGCAACAGGTAAAAGTTCCTGTACAATCAAGGCAGGGTGATGCGTGTCCAAAGTTTATATCTGCACAAAAGGGTGTTTGGTCTCAGAAGAGATACCTGTTTCTGTCTAGACTTCGTTGCTTATACAAAGAAGGCTAAAGAGTGAAAATAACCTCTTCCTTCTGAGGCATCTAAATGTAGGATGAATTTAGGTCATTGTCTTTGCATTATCAAGACATATCCAGTGGTATATCAGATGTACCATGCACGTACCTTGTGAAAGCCTGAAGAGTAATGCAAACCCAGGAGCTTACATATGAAAGCAGGGGAACGTTCAGAAAGAGAATGTTTCAGCCTATCAGTCTTGATAAAGGCCACGATGGGTAAAAATGTCAGCTTTATGTGTGTTCCAGCCACTCTCAATCAATCTACTTTCGCATGTAGGTTACTGAGTGTGTCTTCCCCAAAGCCTTGAAGGCTTTAAATCTTGTGCCCAGAGTGATGCCATTATTTTCATGATAAAATTGATCCAAGCAGACATCAACTTTCATTTTCATGGTACCAGACTGGTGGGATTGTACTTTTCAGCTCAATGATTCTAGAAATTCACATTGCAGTGGTGATGTATTAAATTGATTCTCCTTTGCTTTATATATCACTAACACTGCACAGGGGAAGTGATTTTTTTTTTCCTTTCTGCCCACATTTGGTATGATGTAACTGAATTGCTCAAAACTAGGGGAATTTAATAATCTTTCCACAAGGTCTTACAGTGAATGCAATTAGGGTGTTATAATTCAACCATTGTATTATTAAATGTGCTGAAAAGTATTCAGTGACTAAATGAAATGAGAAAAATTGCATTTTAGGGCTTGATGTGTAGTATGCCTTCCCTGTTTCCTTGGTTTTTCCCACATTTGGTTTTGTCCCTTTTTCACTCTTGAAAGGTCCACTGCCTCCTCTGTAGCCTCTGCTGCTATCATATGCTGTACTTATATCTGATCTCATTAATGCTTTTTTGTCTCCTCATCTTTTCCCACTTCTCTCTCAACACTCGCACCTCTTGTTCATCTCAAGTAGACTTCATCTGCAAGTTGTCCTGTCCTTGGCCTCTTCATCACCAGTCCCTTGCCAAATTCTCAAACAGTAGCCCAGCTCTGGGCATCGCAAAAGTTAACTGCAGGACAAAATCACTAAATGTCTTCAGTGCACAAGAGAAAATGGAAGGAAACCTGAAAGCAGGTGAGAACATCTGTTCAAGGGAGCAGACACAAGATTTAAGCACAGTGTTGTCCAGTTTGGTGGTGGCTTTTCATGCCAAGTAACATGCTGGAGTGGACAAGGCAGAAAGCAGCTCTCAACACTATCACTGGTGTCAAAACCCCTGGGCATCTTCAGGCCACCAGACAGTTCTGGTTTATATCCATCTTCTTATTAGACATTGAAATAATCTTTCCTGTGACATACTCTGACCTTGAGGAAATTACCCACAGACTTAAACCTTCACAGATCCATAGGGAGTTGATCAATGAGTGCTCTCTGTCATCTGCAATTGCAAATATATATTTCAAGGTATTTATTTTTGTTTTATTTTGTAATTTAGCAATTAATTTTGTTATAAAAATTTAATTTTTCAACTTTTCTTGAGTATTTTATAGGCATAAATACCCACCTCCGTATTTATATGCTAGTGTCATAGCATCTTCATGCATCCATGATACCTAAAATTATTGTCTTTGTTGCAAGGAGAATAGCATTCACCTTAAATCCTTGAGGCATCGAGAACATTTCCAGGGGATGCCTTTCAGTTTCTGCAAAGCCCTGCCGCTTCCATCTCTATCAAAGTCTGTGACAGTTCTCCTGAGGATTTGCTTCTGCAGAAACACAGGTGTTAATTCTCAGCAACTCTGCATGTCCAACCTGCTGTGAAAATTACAGAAATTCAGAGCTGTTCTAATTTATTCTGTGCTTCCCACTGTCTCTGAGGGAGCAGCTCTCTGGCATTGTCCCATTTCTTCTCCCTGTTTCCTTCCCTGATGTCTCTTGGACTTTGCAAGGGAAATAGAAATCATAAGGAAGTGTATCTACCAAAAGCGGGGAGTCTCTGAGTGCAACAGCTACATCCTACTGTGAAATCCACTGCCAATAAAGCCCCTCAACCTAAGCAAGTTAATACAAAGATTCTCCAGAGTAGCAGAGTCTCAAGTCCATTTCCTTCATAGAAATAATTGTTTAATCAGCTCGGGAAAGTGTGAGTAAGTGTTGATTTTCAATTCTGAAAGGGTAAGATGGAAAATTCCTTTCCTTATTGAACAGTGTTTTAGCTACTCACGCAGATGTCTTCTACTTGTCTGAAACACGGAGGAAGATTAGAGTGTTATAAACATTTCCAATTTCACTAGCCGTGTACTGGGGTTTCATAGCTAAGCTTCTCCAGGGTAAGTCCATAATTAAATAACACTGGAACATCAAAACAAATCAAGCTTTCCTTCCCAAGATCACAGGATGCTTGAAAGTCTAGATCCAAACTCACAGTTCTGAGAAGCTTAAATGTGGCCACATTATTGATTAGAAGTGGAGTTTTTCTCTTGTCACTCCCTAAGTCTGGTGGCTGCTTAGGTGCTACCTAATACACAGAGTTACTTCAATGGGAAGCCATCGCATCGGGGTTGCAGAGAGCATTATCTATCATACTTGAAGCAAGTCCATTGACACTTGAGGCATTTCAGGCCATTCCAAATTAATATTGTTCAAATTAAGGACTCTACTAATTTATTGGTAGGAATATTCTGATCAGTCATATACCAACTCTATGCTAATGCATTCAACACCCACACCCTTCCCATTCTCTAGAATCTCCACCTTTATTTCACTTCTAAACTATCAGTCTTCCTTCTCCTAGTTCTTTCTTTCATCCTATTTTCCTTCAAAATTCTTTTTCCTCTCATTTTTCTTGTCTTTCTTAACCTATTAAAGAAGAAATTGAACTAACATATTTACTGCTGCTATGATGTATATCTTCACGGTGGTCCACATCCCTTCCCAATACTGTATCTGGATTGTTTTTTAGATTTATGGCATAGACTCTATTCCACTGTCTGGGCAATGTAGCACAACAAGGCCTGATTTTTAGGTCACCCTGTATGAATTTTAGGTAATTATTACTCATGATTACGAATATTGAAATTTCTGGAGCATACTTTCTTACTAAGATCTTGATCCAAAGATCACTGAAGCTAGAGGAAGGACTTCTGCTGATGTGAATGGTCCTTACTTCAGACCTGGGCACTCTGGTTGATATAGTCCAAAATGAGAACTCAACACTTGGGAAGCTAATGCGTACTAAATCAAATCTTTTGAGGATGAGTCATCACTATACTCAGCTCTGCTCAGTGACATTTAATAATAGTGTTACAGATTTCCCAAAGTAGCCTTTTATATCTGCATAAAAATGTAAAGAAGCAAATACTGAACCAGCTTATTGTATAATGAAGAGGGTAGAAATTGTGCAGCTTTTACCACTGTGATTCTTTTATCTCCTTTCAATTTAACATTCAGAGTTGGTGCTTTTGAAATAGAAAGAAGTTTTCTTAAGGGATAACAACACTGCAGGGCTTGGAATTACACAACTGAATAAGAATACTGAGAAGGCTGCATACATCTCCCAGACAAACCCTTCCAAGTAACCACCACATAGTCCCCCAGCCCATCTCAATGTGAATATGGTTTCCAGAAAGTACTGGCTCATGCAGCACTGTTGCAATAAAAATATTTATTTATAGACTTCTAATAGTTTCTCTGCCACAGTTGCAAATTCTGACTTCATTCTTGTGCCTCACTAGGGTATTATTTGCTTATGAAGGAAGTGCAGAAATACAAGGCAAAACAACCCATTAAACACACAAAAAAAGTCTATTGGATTTCATCACTCCGTATGCACTACTTTGTGGTTTTCCAAAGGATGATGTAAAGCATCAAACCACAGTTGTCTTATATATCCTGCAAGTTCTGGGATTTCAGATGGTCTGGTAGGTGCTAACTTCTCCCAAAACCACGACCTGCTGTTGGAAGAGAAGTATTGCTGAGTTCCCTGAAGTCAGCTCCACTGGGAGATGGAGCTCATTTGGCATTTTGTGGGTTTTGTGTTGGCTGCTGTGCACAGAAGTGTCTCTGCCTGATCAAGCTCTAAGAAAAAAGACTTGGGAAAGGCTCTCAGATCTTTTCTATATGAAAGAGCTCAAAAGTGGGATTTTTTTTATTTTTTTTTTTTAATGCCAGCGCAGGGAAAAAACACCAGGTGGATGGGTACAATGTGGGGAAAGAGGTTTTTTAGTGCTGGAGTCAGAGCAACTCCACACTTTAGGATAGCAGTCACACAAAAATCCACAATGAAGCAAGCACAGTCTAACAAGTTCATGTGAGACTGACTAGATCATTACAGACACAGTTATCACCAGACCACTGTAATTATACTGGTGACTGCAAACAAATATTAGGAGTCTTAAGGCTCGAATGGACGGGCTGAAATGCCAGGTTTAAAATGGAAGTATCCCTATAGTAACACCTGTAATTTAGGAGCACAAAGATGACATTGTAATGCTATGATAAAAAGGAGACTCAGTCAACAAGTTGATGTGGTTTTTAAAGTACCAGGGAATATAAGATTAAATAATCACCTTAGAAATAATTTGGGATGTCGGTTGGAATTCCACACACATTAAGCAGTGCAGATTTTTAGTCTTCCACAACCTACTGAGGAAGGGAGATTAACAAATCTGGGAAGCCACACAATGATCAGATTCTCCCGCATAAACATGCTGCATCTCTGTGTCAGCTGCAGCACAAGGGCTGTTTTTCAGACACGGGAAACAACTCCTCAGATTAGCTAGTCTGGCCATTTGCAAGAAGAGTAGTAAATTGTAGTTTTACTTGGTTTCAAATAGGATTTAAATGTGCAAAATTTCAAGATGCAACCGTGACCCTATCACAGTGACTATAATGCATTCAAATTCAGTGTCTTTTCCTTTCAGAGGGAAAAATCTCTAAAGATCACACTAACATTTATATTTTTACAATTAGAGCTGCATAAACATCAGCAAATAATTTAAAGCAAAATAAAGAGAGCTTCTATAATAGATAAAATGTGTTTTTGCTGTTCTGGAAGATGTCTAAGGACTGCACATCAGAGGCTCAGATTAAAGGTATATTACTCCAAAAGATCCAAACATACCAGTATGAATAAATGTTAGAATAAAGAAGGCATTATGAGTAAAAAGGCATTTTTCAAAAAAGTGGGAAATCATGCATAGGTGAAGAAACAGATAAGAATATGAACTTTTACATATAGAATATTCATCTAAATTTTATATACATGCATGCTAAGATATACAAATGAAGGCAAGAAAGACTGAGAAGCATCTGCCTCTATAGAAAGAGGCAAAAAGAAAGAAAGGGGAAAAAAGCAAAAAACCTACAAGAAAGTCTTTGGGATCAAAACTCATCAAAGGGAAGCACATTTCAAAAAGCTACCCAACTTATTTGTATTAGCATGCACATCGGAAGCTAGAAAGTTTTCACACCTCACACATGGGGAATGAGCTTGAAAAATGTATTACAAAAAGAGTGTCAGTGAAGACGTTTCAGGGAAAATTAGTAATTCAAATCGTAGCAAATTGGGAGGTAGGGTTTTTATTTTTAAACCCAAAAGCTCTGAAAGAGCACAAATACGAAGTTGATCACAACCAAATTTAGCTTGAATCATCGTTTATCTGACAGTCCCGTTCCATTACACAGGACTGAAAAATGACGGCCACGACACAGTCTTCAGGAAAGCCTTTTGCAAGGGTGATTTTCAAAAACTACAGACCAGTAAACCTTACTCTGGCACCAGGAAAATATCTAAAGCTGTAGTAAAGAGTGGAATTGACAGACACAGGACTAAGTAAATTTTGGAAAAAGTCAGCACCTGTTAGTCTTCCTGCATCTATTTTGAAGAAGTTAGTAAGCGCACCAGTAAGTGGTGTTCAGTTCCCTTTAGAGTTTATTCATGGCTAAAAAGCATGCTCCGACTTCCAGCTCACAAACCCACTAGGCTCTGATGGAAGATGGATGTCTTTTCTGTTTTTTTAAGGCATCACATGAGGATTTCCCAAGGCTCTCGGTGATAGCCCTGTCTTCACCAAAGCAAGCAGGAGTCTTGTTAGAAGCAGGATGAGGCTGGGAGCCTTTAAGCATTTTCTGTTCTGTTTATGCATTTGCAGTGGCACATCTTTCCTCCTTCGTTTGTTATCTTTCTTGACTTCCTTTTATTTTTATTTGAATTCTATTTTTCTGTTGCTTGTCAACCCAAGTGCCTCTGCAGGAGAGTGGGTCATACTGTGCCCTTTGTAAATTAAGTATTAATTACATGATTAATTATTATTATGTGCCATTCCCTGGAAGGTTTTATACAAAGACAGTTAAAACGCATATATTCTCCAAGGTATGACTGCAGAGTGATTATGGACTTCATGCTTATACAAAGCTATTGATTTTTCTCATGTAGTCTAGTCTATAATACCATATTCTGTTCCAAATAGACATTATTTTACTATGTTCTTCCTCTTTATGATCAAGTTTTGTATAAAATTTTATGGAAAGGGAAAAAAAAGGAAGCTGCACAATTTCTTACGTGTAGACAGAAATTTGTTTCCTGAAAAAAATCCTCTTCCCTTGGGAAGCAGGAAAATTGTACTTAACCTTTGTTTTCATTAGTTGCTCTATATTGCCATTTTGCTTCCACACAATGCTGCAATGACATTAATGAACTTTGCAGGCAGTGAAAGGATTTGCACTCTCTGGTGAACTCATAAGAAACCTTGCAGGTATTTTTAAGCAAGGTCTGCTTTGGCCATGGTTACCCCCACAACAGAACCTTGGGTCCATGGGGAATTTACATTCTAATTTATTTCAGAGGCACTTGTGACCCTTTTGGATTTTTGTGCCTCCCAGTTTTCCTTCAGAAGCTGAAGAGCAGCAACTGCATGTTGGAGGGTGAATGCAGCCCTCCCTGAGCTCAGGGACACCCTCCACTCAGCCCACTTCTGGGGGCTCACAGCACTCAGAGGAACATCCCTCAGATATTTTATTCCATTCAGTAAAGCTATGAAGGCAGATGCTTCTGAAAACCCCAAAAGACAGACATGAAGTGATTGTCATGGAAATTCAAAGTGAAAGAGGGGTACAGACTACATGGGCTGGAGACCCTTCTCCATGAGGCTTCTCCAATACAGCAAGCCACAGTCCTAGAGACCACAGACACAAAAAATGGGGCTTCCTACACCAAGGAGGGTTTGACTACATCTTTCTTCTGACTCAAGTACAGTTCTGTTCCTCCTCCTCCGGATTCTCATGTGATGGTGGTGAGGGGGGGAAGATCTTAGTTAAAAGGTTTCATTTGAGAGAGAAATCCACATTCTCAGCAGTGGTGGAAGCTTATCTAATCCTAGAAAACCTCACTGCTACTGTCATAGCAGATGTTCATAAGCAATAATCAAAACAATACAAAAACACTCAACATCCCCTCCCTAAGGGAGAGGGATGTTCTGATTTGTAGGTTAGAATACATTTTTAAAGACAAATTGTCATCAATTTCTCTAAAAAGGATCTTGTTTGACATGTAAGTAGCAAACAGTCTCCTCCACATGCAAGAGTATGGATGCCATTTGCTTCACTGACAACTAACCCCCCATCCTAGAAGGAGAAATCCATCTGCTTCTGTGTTTGTCCTTTAAACCGTCTGACACTGAACATTTTGCGAAACTACCTCAGTCTCATTTGTCAACTGGAGCCTTTGTGTGATTCTTGTAGGCACATCAGGAGCTGTATTAAAACCTTTTTCTGCCCGTCCTGTGGTCCATGGCTATGGACAAGTGACAACAAAGTGGTGGACAAGCACGTGTTTGTAAATGTTTGTACTGTTATTTTATTTTGCGTACAGGTTCTTTCTTTAAAAAGCAAGCCATACTTTAGGTATTCGGCACACCAAGGAACCATCACTTGGAGGAATCATCTCCAGATGACCTATTTGTGCAACAGGAACTAGAGTTCTGAACAGGAAATCATGCAGGGAGCCAGAGCAAAAGCAAAACTTCTTCCTTCCAAGCAGTTTTGACACGTGAATGTGAGTGCTGCTGGAGTGGGACACCTTCAGGCCACAGCTCACTCTGTCCACCAGAGCCAGCGCAGGGAAGGAGGGTGGCAAGAGATGTGAGCACCGGAGCCCAAGTGTCAAGCCAGCTGCCCTCATTTGTCTTCATCCCTAGATTTGAGGCACTCTCCCATTACACATCCTTCAGCAGCACATGAAGCCAAAACACCATCCCAAAACATGCAGCTGTGCTGAACACGGTTGCCAGAGGCAGAAAGTGTTAGGACAGGGAAGGTATTGCAGGCATTGAAACGAGGGAGCAGGGTGTGTGCTAAGTTACAGCAGCAATACCTCCAGTGCCCTTTCCTGAGGCTGAAGAGATCATCCTCAGCTCCCAAAGCCAGCACTGAGACAGCCCAGACCCCTGGCCCAGCTCTTCCCCTCATGTCAGAGGACCCCACCCCACTGCAGTGCTACCCAGTAGCTTGGCCGTGTCCTGGCTCCTGCCACTGCCTCAGCAGCACATCCAGGAACAGCCACAGCCAATGGCAAATAGCAGTTGTAAAGCAGGGATGTTCATGGACTCAGATTTTAAGTTCTGTCCCTAAAATGAATTGGAAGCATCTGGCTGTTTTGCTGTTGGTGGGTAATGATGCAGCCCCGTCTCAAGCCCAGATGTGATTCTACATTCCTGCAGCTGTTCTGGTGGGAGTTTCAACACCCGAAACATCTGCTATTGGGAATCAGAGGCACGATACTTACATGATCTTTTAGGGCTGTTATTTTTGTATGTTTGCAATTTTGGTTTTTTCCTTTCCTTTAGAAAATACATTCCATTTATGTAACATCTCTTTCTGTTCGTCCAGTAGTAACCACTCCCCCTGTGAGGGTATCCCCACATAAGGTTGTTCCGCACGGCTGCAGCACCAAGCATGAAACACAGCAGATTCACATGTCACAAATGAGGTTTATGGGGGCTGAAGCTGCAGAACATTATGGTCTGTCATGTAAATATATATGTAGTGAGCTGCTAAAATGAAGTCATTACTGTCTGCTGCATAAATATGTATCTAGACCATCTTAATAATACAGAAATGTCCATCTATCAGGTAATTACATACTTAGCCTGTGGGGGAAAAGGCTGTTTTGACATGCAGTAGTTATTTAAATCCATTCAAAAAAAATAAATCATCAAGGCAAAAGAGATGAGAAGCCCATACCATGACTTTACAAGGATGATAAAGATGGGGAAGATGAAAGCTTTCAGGAGAAAGTGAATTCTGAGCTGTGGGGAGGTGGTGAAGCCTTATAATGCCCAGACGTATCTACTAAATTTTGTAGGGGAAAAAAACGCAGTCTGACTGGGACCTCTAAATACCAGGATTAATCCTGAAGTTAAAGTTCATTATTATATTACTCAAACCCATTAGAAACAGATTTTCTAATGGAAATGCTGACTTTGCACTGTAACACAAGCAGTCAATATTATAATTTCTTATTTCCTGTTACCATGGACAGTTAATACACTGGAAAGAAACAGAGGACCTGGAAAATTTATACAAGAAACCATGTCATGCCATTTCTTACCATGCTGTTAATTACAGTTTGGTTCCCACTGCGTGACTTGGCGCAGGTTCACCAGCCCCCCGCATCTGGAAGTCATCCCCTGCCTTCCCGCTTCAGGAAGTTATTCCTACACCTTTTAGGTGCTGCAGAGGATGTGCCACCCCACCAAGTCTTCTGTGTGCTGATCAACAGCCACAAAAGCAGTAATCATTGTGCCTCTGGCCCTCATGTTTTGTAGAGGAGTGAGGCCCAGGGAGGCGATGGTGAGGGTCGCAGGACTGGTGGGAGGGTCCATCTGCACAGACCTGGCAAGCAGCACAAAACCCAGGGTAGAGAGGAAAAAGCCAGAATAGGTGGTAAGAGAAGTTGGGGACAGCAAGACCAAGGTGGCAGGGGCAGTAAAAGCATGGGGGCAAATGTGAAGGAATGAGAAAATGGAAAGGTTGGTCAGAAAAGGAAGGCAGGCAGTCTGGAAAACTGCTGCCCTCAGAAACATTGCCTTATTCATGCACTGCACGGTGGGGCTGTCTGGAGAAGAGCCACTTCTGGACAGGGTAAGGGCTCCTGGGACAAACTGGGAAGCCTTGAATTATCTGCCCCAGCATAGGGAAGTAGTGAGGTAATGGAGCTGAAAAGGGAGACAGGGGAGAGGAGAGAAAGGCACACCAAAGACATCAAGCAGAAATATTATCTTCTTTTGCAATATGGGAGGAAGCCCCCATTTCACTTTTCCGTGTTTTCTTTGGATTGTTTTCAAGTGAGGCACCCTGGGTTGCGTGCTACCTCTCAAGCAAAGAAATTCCAGCAAAGCTAGCCTGGCTCTTCACTTTGGCATCTCAGTCAGCAGTAATTTATATTGCTGTTCCTCCTTAATAAAATCCATCGTGCACTCCAAAAGAGTAACTAGGACACTTAGTTTTTATTCCACATGCATCTCATTTGTCTTCAGCAGGTTCTTCCATAATCTCATCATTATTGCAATCACCCTCTGAGGACAGCTGACTTGCATTAATCAGCTAGGCCTCTCATCCCTCACTAGATTCTTTACAGTTTTACTGTGCCCTTGGGCATCCTAACTTTACTTGAAAAATTAATAAACCTCCCCTCTCTTATCTTACCTTATTAATGTCTGTCTTTGTAACCCATTATCCCTGCATCTCTTCAGTGACCATTTGAGGATGTGGTTACCACCAAAGGATTGTGCCCTGGTGAGGAAGCACATGAGAGTGCCCTACATAATTGAAAAAAAAAAAAAAAGAAAAAGGAAAAAAAGGGGCTGAGGGGATGAGAGAAAGAAGGAAAAGGACCGTGAAAACTTTCAACCAACAGTATTGTTTACAAGAGAGAATAAAAATATGGGAGATGTTAAGAACACAGTATGGACTATTTGGATTCCTCAAAGAGCTCCTCTTTGCCTTATTCCCATGTCATGTAAGCAGTCCCTTGTCCTGCAGTCCCCTCATGCATACCCCAGCTGCCACCCATCCCTTCCTGCTCCCCTTCCCTCTCACGCACCCTATTAAACCTGACTCACTCATTTTGGATGTTTTGAAATCCTAGTACATTAATCACTTGTGTTTGCACACACTTTATGTGGGTTGTTGGTCATGGTCTGTAGTTATACTGGCTGTCTCCCTTGCTTACTTAAAAGTACAATCCAATTGAAAATAAAGATTTTGCAGGTTTGCTCATTTCACACAGCGATAGCAGCTGGTAAGTGTCTTTTGCAATTCATCAGAGGCCTCCCAGACCACCTGCTCTTGGCATCCTGCAAACAGCTGGCTCTGTGTAAGTACCATAAGCTATTATCTTACTCAATAAATAATGAAATAAAGAAAGAAAGCAGGACAAAACCACGTCTTTGTAAAACATACATTCATGACTAGCCGTTTCTCCTGCTTCGAAGATGAAGAAAATCAAGTTAGGATCCTTTGCTGGCTGGAGCAGTAGCTTAGCATAGAAGATGGAGATAAATCAACACCAGTACATAGGGTTCTGTATTTTCTTTCTTTCTTTCTTTCTTTTTGAAACCTGCTCTATTTCTGAAAAAGCCATAGGGAGCTTTTATGAAACTTCAGCTAATGTCACCAGATGTCCCACTATTGAGAGGTGACTCTTGGTCTTTGAAACACTGTCCCACTAAGATTTGTTTGAAATGAACTTTTGTCCTCTCTTTCTGGTCCCAAGAGTAGATACAAGGTCACTTTCTCCTCCCCAGTGCTCTGCTGCCCATGAGGCTGCTGCCAGGTGTCCTCCAGGCTGGGAGAAGAGCTGTCAGCTTGTCCATCAGGAGACAGGCTGGAGCTAAGGTCAGAAGGGCCATGAGCCACTGGGGCTGGAGCATGAAACACATCCCTGTGACTGGAAAGCAGCTTCAGAGGTGAGAAGGAGGAAGTAGATGACGAGGGAAACAGTGCCAAAGTATTCCCTCTGAAGACAAATAAAGGTTTTAATAGGAAAGTGCTGCATTTTGGGCACAAAGCCTGTATCTCATAAGGATTTTTATTTTTTAATCTATGAATTTTGCGAGGCACATCTAACAGATTTCTTGCACTGCAAACAAAGGCAATAAATAAATGCAATCTGTTGCATGAATGATTTATATCAACACAATTTAAATTTAGGGTCTGATTTATCTTATTTTTCTAAATGGCCTCCTGTTTTATGTTTGCCATAAACTGAGGATGCAAGAGGTGGCAGTCAGAGACTTGACTGCCTGAGCAGTGGAGAAAACTGGGAAGTCCAGAGTCTGCCACAGTTGCGGACACAGAGCCACTTTTTCTCCCGCAGAGGAAAGCCTTGCTCTGCAGGCTGCCTCATTCCCTTTAATGGCAGTCCTCCTGTAGGAAAGTATTAATCACTGCAAGAAAAGATGTCTGACCCCAGCTCCTGCTATTGCAACTGAGGACTGGGAGAGGAGTGTTTAAAAGCCTGCTTTTAACATCCTGTAAAAAAAAAATACTTGTGATGGTTTTCAGAACAATTGTTTTCTCCCTCTTGTCTTGCAACCACCCTATGATACTTGCTACTGAAACTGCAGACCAAGGTATTCCCTCTCCTCAAATCAGATGGAGCAGCTGGCTCCAGAATTGGGGTGGAAAGGAAGGATCCCTAGCTTGATCCCATCTGTCCCAGGCAGCATGACTGCACTGGCACTGGGATATTTCAGTTTGCTGCCATCATAGATCAGTGGCGAGTTAATACCTTCCTGACATGGTGCACAGCCAGGAGCAGGGTGAGGCAGGTACTCTGCCTCAGAGACATGTCACTGATGGGCCCCTTAAAATCCTGTGACTGACAGGGCCATGCCATGCACTTCTAATGAAACATTTAAATATCCTGGGAAGCGTGGCAAATATTCATGACATTCCTGCAAGTTTTTATGTTTCACTGCAACCTTCCTGCCCTTTCTGGCCTCTCCCTCCTCTTGTTTTCAAGAGCAGTCAACTCCAGAGACCAACTCACAGGTAAACATGAGATACAAAAAAACAGCTAAGCATGACCTCTCCTTTTGGGAGATGCTGGCGACAAACAGCAGCAAAGAGAAGTCTTGAAAAAACCTCTGGTGTGAACAGCACTAGTGGCTGGTTTCTGCTAATGCCTTGCTGAACTGATTTCCAAGCCTGCAACATGGCAGCTCATCTCTTTGGACCACTGCTATTCCAGCAGCAGGGCAGCTCATCCAGGGAGCATGGTTTTATGGAGGGAACCACTCACCCCAGCCTCTGCAGGTAGTGTTTTCCTGATAAAATGGGAGCAAAGGAGCAATGGGCTTTGACAAGTGACGGGCAGTTAGGCTGCTTTGATGAATCTGGTGAGGTCCCAGGAGAAAAATAGCAGGATGGGTGGCAGCACTTCTGTGGGTGTCGATGGGATCTGCAGAGGGTGGAGAGAAAGATGTGAGTCAGTCTCAGATACTG
Source organism: Corvus cornix cornix (assembly GCF_000738735.6). Lineage (NCBI taxonomy): Eukaryota > Metazoa > Chordata > Aves > Passeriformes > Corvidae > Corvus > Corvus cornix. The sequence goes on along the minus strand of NC_046333.1, from coordinate 107,152,763 downwards.
AATGTTTTGTGGCTCCTCTTCTGTGGCATTTATGTACTTTTGCCGCTAAGGAGATGAATCCTGTCCTACTGAACAGTATGTGGTGTCTTGTGCTTGCACTAAGCTGGAGCCTGAAGCAAAAGCCTAGACCTAAATGTTCCTCCATTCTGGGTATGAGATTTTCTTTATGCCCTATATCTTGCAGCTTTTTCTCTTTTTTGCCATTAAGCATTTTCTGAAACTTGTGGCTAGAAGCTATAGTTTTTATGGTATTTTTAGTACACTGCATGGTTGTTTAAAGTGCACCTTATAAAAATGCAGTCCTCAGCCAGCTCCCTATAAACTTGTTCTGTTTTACATCAGCCAGCTTCAAACCTTCCTTGCCATTTTTCACCCTCCCCTTTTAATAACAAGGCAATCTATAGCAACCATTTCTCTTGCATGTGGTGATGCAGCCTACTCAGAATTCAAGACAGGAGGCTTTTACTTTCTTTTATTATTTCACCAAGACTAAAATCCTCCAGATACTATTTTCATTTTTAAGAGCAGCCTGGGTAAACACTGAAGATGGAATTAAGAATTTTGCTCTTGACAGAAAGGAGTTTGAATAAAATGAACATGGGATATAGCATAACCTAACCAGGAACTGAAAAAAAATGTAGTGATTCATTTTGAGCACAGGCTTGGTCAATCATAACTTCATAACTCAGGCTCCAAACGTCCTGAAACACATGGGTAATTCAGATCTCATTTCTGGTCTGGCCAAATCTGTGGTCGAACTGGTCTTTCGATATTAATTTTGAGGAATTTGGCTTCACAGACAGCAGCTTTTGTTTTTCTATAAAAAACAATGATGAGCATCGCTCAGAGGGCATGAGCTTTGGTTTACATCTGCCCTTCAAATGCAAGGATATTTCTTTGAGAGTTAAGTGAACTCCCATAAGACCTGCAAAAGCATATATTTCCTGATGATGTAGACTGCTCCTTTTTCCATCAGGATGGAACTGTACTAACTGTCCTCTCCCGTATGATACTGATGTCTCTAATTAAGATGTTACAATATTTCCATTGGAGACTGCCTAGAATACCCAGCCAAGAGCAGAGCACCACTGCAGCAGGCACATAGCATATATGTAATAAGAAACTTAATGCTGTGAAAAAGTACCCATCAGTGAATCCCATTCATCACTTGTGCACCAGCCTCAGTGGGACTTGTTTTCTGCTTGGATGGGGAACACATGCTTTCAAAACCTCATTAGGGACAAGGCTGGGGATGCCAGAAAGAAAGTATTTTCTCTCTCCATCATAGTTATTGTTGTTATTTTGTTTCAGTGTTATTTTCACTGAGGGAATGGAGTATCAAACTCTCACTTGTGGAAGTTCCTTCCAGTCTCTTCTGAATATGATATTCCACTCCAGCCCTTGCTTCCCTTTCTCCAAGCATCGTCATGCACAAGGCAACATGTTTTTCAAGCTGCCTGCATCTGCTGTTGAAACTCCCATACTTTAGTTAAAAACTAAAAGTAAATGGAGGATATGGAGTATCAATGGGAGGTAGCACTCAAGCTGATGGTGCAGCAGTGTTAATTACACAATACTTTTATTGAGCAATTCAGTGGTAATTCTTACTGCTATTCCTCCTTAATAAGATCCATTGTGCACCATAAAATAGTAACTAGGACACAGTTTGTATTCCACATGCATCTCATATCTCTTTAGCAGGTTCTTCCATATCCATAATCTCATCATTATTACTATTACCCTCAGAAGACAGTTGACTTGCATTAATCAGACAGGCTGCCATTCCCTTGCCAGATTTTCTGCAGTTTTATTGTGCTTTTGGACATTTTAATTAACTTGAAAAATTAATTAAAAATCTTACCTTATTAATATCTCCTACCTTCCCCCTACTCAGTAATCTATTATCACTGTTTATCATCACTGACCATTCAATTCCAGAATGGTCTTGTAATGGGAGAGCACACCAGAATGCCCAGGTAATGCTGAAATGATGGGGCAACTCTGAGACATCTTAAAGTGCTCGATTTGGTCTTTTACTTAAAGTACACGACTGTCAGAGAAGCAAAACCAAACGGCTACAGCTCATTAAAGACAATTCCAATTCCTTCCCACTCACAATCCAGCTTAAATGCTCAGATCTTTCTTCCGTGCTTGTACAGTTGGTTGGAGATTGCCAAAGAATGGATTGAAGGAAATTAAATCAAAGCCAATGCATTTAGAGATGCCACAACACATCCCTGAAACATGGTCACCAACCATAGTAGTTACAGTTTTACAATGTTCTTTATGAAAAAAAGAAAATTAAACAGAGAGCTATAGAAATTAATAAGGAGTCCATGGAAATTACTCTCAAAACATATGCAGTTTAATAGAGAAAAAAACCTTTCTACTGGTATTTTTAAAATAAGCTACAGAACTCTGTAAAGAACAGTTGCCTCAACATGAAATTCTTTAGGGTAGTTTAAAATTCACGAGAGGCTGCAATTTTTTGTACGGAAAATAAAGTACTTGTCAGAAAGGGTAGTTTTCATACATTTTTGTCTTTTGTGCCATGCTTCTGTCAATTGCCCAGCACTATTAATACGATAAAATTATGATTGTACTGGCATGAGCTAGACTATCCACTGGGCCAGCTAGACTAACAGCAGAGAAGAGCACACCATGCCACAAGGGTGCACAGGCTTGTCCTCAACGCTTCTGTGCCAGCTGGGATCTCACTTCAGCTCTTCAGCTCATACACAGTGTGATGCCCAGACTGAAAGATTTGGAAATAAACCAGTAGATTTTTGATTCAGTGCACCATTATTTTTAATTGTCTCCTTTTAGTCACCATCCAACCATATCTCAGTGGAGTCACTACAAATTACCTCAGCTTTAAAACTTACTCAGTATTGCACCTTGATCTTTTTTAAGGAGGGCCAAGACACACCTGAGCCAGTTCCTTGGGTTTTAAGAACAGGAGTCCTCAAGCTGCTGAAGTGATAGATGATCACTTACCTTGGAGGACCTCATCTCCCTTTTCCCTGGGAAGGTGAAAGACAGCACCTGTTACTGAAGTCATCCACGTAGGGTCACCTATAGGGAAAATTAAGAAATAAGGCCAGGTTCCTACAAACATCACTTGTGATGCTGAACATGTTTTACAAAGAAATGGGTCCTGCTGGAAACCTGGTGAGATTCAAGCTTTACTTTCCTAACAGTAAGGGAACCTTGTCCCATGGTAAAGGCATTTGGCTCGTGGCTTAGGAGATATGGCTTAAATTCCACTCATGAGTATCCTGTGCGTGCAAATAATTTAGATATTGCCTGTTGTGTTGCTCACCTGTTGTCAGAGCCATGTAAATAGCTATAACTAACACTACTGCTCCAGGGAGAGAACTAACAGCAGGGGAAAAGTGAACTGACTATTGAAAATTTAAACCAAAAAGAAGTTAATTGCTCCCAACAGATAAAATACAAATATTCTGAGCATGTACAGCGCACTTGCAACTCCTCCCAAACAGGACAGTTCCAAGAGCTCTCCATAAACGAGAACGATCCAAGAGATACCCAAACTGTCCGTGGTCTTAGTCTTTCCAAGAATAAAGAATTTTGTTTTTTAATTGCTGTCACAGTTTCACAGGTAAAGGCATTCACCTGCTTTTCATCCAAGTAAATACTCATTTTACCAGAAGACAAAGGAACGACCAGTATGGCTCAATTCCTAACAAAAAGCACTTTGAGGTAGTTTAAAGCCACGCATCCTACCACAGCCAGGAGAGAGGCTTCTGAATTATTTAGTAACCTCAGGCCTTTCAAAAGGAGAAGAAACTCATTGCCTGGTTTCATGGGACTTAGACAAAGTTGTGTGGGTAGGAGTATTAGATATTTATTCCCCATGGACTTTGATAAATAATTTACAGTTCAACTGCGACTAATACGTTCACTGAATGGGGAAATCTCTGCAGTAAGCAAATAGAAATGTTTCCTCTGTCAACTGCCCAGGTGAGGACCCAAACTCATCAAGGGAAACACAGGCTGTATTTTGCAAAAATCAGCCAGGTAGCCAGAAAACTTCATGGCAGTGGACAAAAGTATTCTGCTTCATAGATATCATTATGGACCCAGTCTTACCTGGCATATGGTAAAATACAAGAATTATTAATATAAGCCTGGACTACTGGATCAGGCAGGCCTTCTGCTCAGTACCACAATGCTCCCCACACAGAGGTGTCAGAGAGACAAAAAATGTGTCTTGTTCTTACACTGAGCGAGTGAAAGATGTGTGACTCCTGCTCCAAACCCAGTCAGAGCACTTTCAGCCATGAGTGCAGAAGGGAAGGGAGTTCTCCACTAATGCTGCTAAATGTACAGAGGCAGAATTTATGCGCAATCCTAAATAGTGTATATTCTTCATTCTTTTTAAATAGATGGCCCAGAGGCCTTCCTTAAACCCCTTGTCCCACTCTCCTTTTGAACTAACCCCATTTATACTCTCAGCTGCCTGTGCATATTGTCAAGCAATAGTGACATCAAGTGGCCTGATTGCCAGCATTTTTGTTTCCCTGCTCATCCCAAGGGCAGATATTGATCGTCATCAATCCTTTGTGTAAACAGATCTGAAATAAATCCAGTATCAGACATTTATCCTGTGGAGGGTATTGCTCATCAACTTGATTTAAGTTATGTTTATATGTGAGTAAAGTGTGATTTACAAGAGACCTTCCAACTTTTCACTGTATGGTAGTTTAGAAGTTCTCTATCAGAAATATACCTGTATAATCCTGACAGTAAGAAGATTAAGAGCCACCCTCTCTCATCTGATATATAGCACAGGTAGAGCAATGCAGCAGGAATGAAGATTATTTATTGTTCGTATTCCACGAGTGCCTAGTATCCACCAGCAGAGATCAGGCATATGTTGTGCTAGACACCGCAAACACATGAGGAAAAATGTTCCAGCACCAAGAGACCTTGGAGTCTCCCCAAGGAGAAATGAAAAGGACAGAAGCAGTCAGAAGGTGGGAAAGCACAAAACCTGTGAAGGGGCAAAAGCAACACAGTAGTGTAGTCCTGCCCCAACAGCTTCTGAGGAACAAGGAGGCATAAAACCCTCTTGTATGGTGACACAATCCCTAAAAATATGAAGGCAGTTGTGTTGGCAAAACCATCACTATTGGATGGACCATTTTCCTCCACATTCTTTCATCAGTAACTGTGATGGTGTATTTGAAGTATATTCAACCACCCTTTCAGGGGTTTCAGAAACTTTAAGGTTTTGGCAGCGGTGGACAAGGTGAAAAACAAGTTGGGGAAGGTGATAGATACCACAAGCATACAAGCTGTAACCCAGCAGTGGCAAGCATAAGATCATGGAAGACACAAGAGAACTTGAGCAAAAAAGATGAATAAGGCTGGTAAGAAGGAAAATGGTATATGATCAGGGATGCTTTTGCCTCTCACATTAAAGGTGATGGTATGACCGTGCAGCCTCTTGTCTGACTGCAGCTGTCCAAGTTCCAAACTGGTCGCCAGGATCCCTGGATCCCTGGTTGCCAGTGGGCCTTGAGGCCTCTGCAGTGCACCTTCAAGGACACTGATAGGCATGCTGGTTAACTGGCAGCTGGCACTGATTCTTCATCTTGTGCTAAAATCACACCTTGCTGTGGAGGTGCTAAAATCACACCTTGCTGTGGAGGTACATCCATGGGACCACTTGGTTCCTTTGCATTAGAAGCACAATAAGAGGGAGCTGGATTTCCTGCTAGAGGAATGTTTAGGGAGTGAGGTTGACCATGGTCTTGTCCCATGTCTCTTTCTGTTTCCTGACATTTAAATGCCAGATATCCATTTCCTTGCCCCCATATTGAGAAGTTAGCAGGTTTGCATACCAGTGTCTACTGACAGAGCCCATGTATGGGTACTCAAGGCCCCATGTCCAGCTGAGAAGTGTCTCATGTGCAACAAGCTGCACACCCAGAGTGACTTGTATGGCACACACACAGCACACACAGTGCCACAGTGGGAGAAAGAGGCCTTTGGAGCTGGGAGGCCCAGATTACAGGCCCCACCACCCCATGCTGTCAGACAGCCCTGGTTATAGCTAAGTACAGGTGGAAGTGAGAGAACATGTTCCTCATTATTCACCATGTTATTCATGTTATCAGTTATTCACCATGTGTGCTCCAACATTCATTAGTCTCCTGTTTAACTAGAGTTATTCAAGTAAGGAACGGAGACAATACCATATGACTTGTGTGAACACCACACACGGTGAATAATGAATAGTGGATATCCAAAGTGAACCTCTCACTGGACTGAAAACGCTTCATCCAAGCTGTTTAACAAATACTGAGGAATAATATTCCCATTGACAGAAATTGGACCTTGTTGAGGAATAATTGATGCATGCACAGAAGAAAAAAATACACACCACCAGCCCTCCAATTTACTCAATTTATTCACTGCGAATAATCTCAGTAGGCTCTACTTTCATGCAACTATGGGAATCCTCCCTTGAATCCACAAGAGGAGGAAATACAGCTTTATGTATCTACACACTATTCTTTTTTTGTTGCTATTATGGCTTTTTGTAGTATTCTAGACAGTGGTAGTACTGAAATAATTTCCTCTGACAGCAGACTGTTAAATGGAAGCACAGCAGAAAAGTAGGACAACGTTGCAGCCATGCAGGGGCTCATTCACCCTTTCGGGTTTCAAAGGGAGGGATGTTCCTTCCAGTAGCAAGCTGCCCAAATAGGATGCAGGAACTATGCAAAATGAATGGGAGATTCCTGGGCACAGACTCGCTCCATCATTCAAGTCTGTTAGGGGATGACATTTACTCTGGCTTTCTCATGTTGGGTTGTCATATCATGTTGAATTCAGTACTTGACCCTGAAATGAGAGGTGGCAGAATCAGAATGGTGAGACAACTAACAACAAAGGTTATATGAACTGGAAATTATCTCTTACAAAGCAAAAAAAAAAAAAAAAAAAAAAAAAATCAAACTAAAATTAGGTATATCTCTTGATTATTATAGTTATTACAGGTAGGCTGGGCAGATACTCACAGGCTATGCATGAATGCATAGCAGCTTGAAAGCTGCCCCAAACAGCTTAGGGGAGCTGCTTAGGAGAAACTAATGTGTAAGACTTCCAAAACAATCAAAACCATAACACAGTCTGAAATGGCTGCATCTTCTACATTGTGTTCTGCCACAAAGTGCTACGAGCCTTGAATTAAATCACAGAGACACGAGCTGGAAGCGAGGAGCTGTAGCCACAGCTTGATCCTAGTGTAAAGCTTACCTCACCTCACCAGAAGGATCCAGGATAGTGTTATAAACCAAATTTTCACATCCTGTGCCGTCTGGCATAGCACATAGCATCATCCTTGGGAAATACATAACCTAGCAGAAATAAAAATATATAAACCCAGGATGCCAAAAGAATTTGCCCTTTTGCAATCAGGATCAACTTTCATTCTTAACACACCTCTTTGGTCCATTTAATTTCATATTGCTCTGGTTTTTTTTCTGCACAGGAGCCATGGGTAGTGCTGCAGATAGAGGGGAAAATCCCAGGGCTGTGTTAAAAAAAAATCCAGATGTAAAGCAAAATGGATTAATACACTTTTCTACAAAGTGGTAAAATGAAAACACATCTGATGGACTTCCACACAGTTTGCCTCAGGCAAAGAGCATTCCATTAAAATAAAAATACATTTGGTTAGAGCAAATTAAATGTTCCCAAGAAGGAATAGTTTGAGGTCAAAGGTGAAGCCACTTTACTTGCACACATGTTTTCAATCTGTTTGACCTCTGTGATCAGCAAAGCTCAGATGTGCAAAGGGGAAGAAGCTTAAAAGAGATTGGGAAGAATAAAAAAATAAAATACAAAGAAATGCATAAAAGATCTGCATGATATAGTTGTAAACTGTCCGTACTAAAAGAGGAAAAGTTGTGAGGAGTTTTTCTGTGATCCTACTCGGGGTGATAAAAGACCTGGAAGATCTTGACCATATTGCAGAATAATGTTTCTTATCATCAGCTGGGACAGAAAGAATGACTCCTAAGCTGTTGTGGCAAGGATTTGTGTGCCTGATGTTGAACAGTCCTGAAAAGACTCTAGGGAAGTGGATCAAAAAGAAGGAAAAGAGCAAGTGAAAGATTTTCTGTTGAACCAGTGCTCCATTTCATGTACCCTTCCCACTGAATGTGCTCCGGCTGCTCTTTCACATGCAAGTTTTTGAAGCAGGTTTTTGTCCAATAAACCAGGAGACTGCGGCAATCAGGCAGAGGACAGAACACTGATGTTTTGCTGGGTGGCAGCTTCCAACACAACCTTTGCTGTGGCTTAAATCCCCAAGGGATGAGCAGTGCATGCCCTGCCTCCTTTATGAGACCAACCTAATGTAAGGTCTTACTCCGGCACTCTGGAGTGTCTCCTTGGCAAACAGGGGGGACAGGTTGAGCAGGGGCAGGGAAAAGAGGGTTGTGTGTTTTGCCTCAGCTTCCTCCCTTCCTCTGCCCTACTCTCTAACAGACACCATGAGTCTGGATCTTCTTCTGTACAATGTGAATGTTTTGAACCCAGGCTCAATTATGTCCAATGAAAAGCAAAAAAGCCAAACTAACCTCAGCTAAGGTTCTCCTGGAGCTTGCTCACTTCAGCTTATATAGCCCTTAGTGCTACAAACTACAGATCCTTTTATTGCCAGCCATGGGTTTACAATGCCTGCTAACACTGCCTGGTCCCTGCCCTGCCAGCCAGCATTTAACTGGCTTTCCCACCTGGCTTTCCCCTGCAGCTCAAGCTTGAGAGAGGAGCCTCTCAGCAATGGCTGTGCCTTGCAGCCGAGCCTTAATCAGGTCAACAAGAATGGATTTTGCTCCACACTCCCAGTGGAAGGCTGTCACATGAGCACGGACAAGAAGTCCACAGATCTTCTGGACAAAGTAGACTTACCCAAAAGCCGTTGGTTTGTCAGATTGCTATTTTGAAGCCAGCCAATTCAGCTACTCCATCTTTCACAACTCATCTGTTTGCTGTGGCTTAGCAAATCCATTGGCCCCTCTCTGTCTATGGCAGCTGTGTTACTGCCCATATTGCTGCAGGGAAGAAAGGTGCTTCACACCTTTCCTAGGTTATTACTGCAGATTGGTCCATGCAGAGTGCTGCAGCTGCAGGTTTCAGCCCCGGTGGCTCACTACGCACCCCCACTCCGCAGGCACTGGCATGGCCAGTGCATCTGCTCTGCAGAGCCCCAGGCTCAGCTGGGGGGCCTGGGGCTCATCTGGGCTCAGAAGGCTTGAATGGCATTTCCACAGGGACCTTCGCCATTCTTTCTTCTCCTCAGCTGCTGCAAAGCAGCAGATAACCACAAATGCATTTTTCAAAAGGAGAGTGTGTCTGCATCTCTGCTAACTCCTGATCAAGAGCAGCAGCTCTGTGTTTGCCACAAATCCATGTTCTCGCTGCTCCTGAAATCCCAAAGCCAGTGTGAATGATAGGACCTGAATAAAAGTCAACTATATGATATGGGTTAAAATCAGATGAAAATCTGGAAGGCAGTGTTCAGAATGTGCACAACGTTCTAACGGGTGTTTCAGCTGCAAATCAATCCCAAACTTCTGACCAAAATTCACCCTGCTTTGAGTCAGTCCCAAAGTTCACACCCCAGAGCCATGGAGTAGTGGGGATCTTGAAATCAGGCTTGAATCATCTGCAAGATCAATGCTATTTACACCTTACCCGATGGCAGCAACACATCCAAAAGGGATTTGCTACACCTCTCGGAGTAGCCAGGATCTGGGAGGTCAGCCTTTTTATTAACAGGCAAGGCTGTGCCATGTGAGGAACAGCAGAATTTACACTTGCCATCTGCAAAATGAATTACATGTTCCAGGCATCTGCAGCTTCATAAATTATAACACAGTGTCAACAGTGCACCTGTGAGGAGATTTTAGACAACAGGAGCAAAGAAACTGCCAGTGAACCAAGGGGATGCACAGGCAGGAACGCTGGGAAGGCATTTGGCTGCTACCTGCTTCAGCTTGCCCGAGCTTTTCCCTCCTGCATGCCCAGCCGCCAGCAGATTCGCACCACCAAGAGTCACAGAAAGTGCACACTTTTATCAGCCTTTTAAACACTGGGCCCCTTTCTGTAATTAGGTGTGGGGATGAGGCTCTGCTTGGCCTTCCTCTGTGGTTCCCCTTGAGCATCACTGGTGAGGGGCTCTTGGGGGAGAGGGGGCAGGCAGGGGGCCGGGGGGCTGGGGTTTTGCATATGAGATTAAGGACTGAACATCCTGTTCATTTCGCTTTTATCTGTCTGTGTGCTGTAGCGCTGAAGTCTCTGCTTTCCCTGTGTTATATTCAGCGCGCAGAGTGACTCATCTGCAAGCGCAAATTACCTTGCTAAAGTATTCTTAGGAGAAATAATTAGCCACAAGCACCTCCTCTCCAGCCTCCTGTATGTGCCTCCGGGGACTGGGGCGCTTGACATAAATCATTTAGTCCCGAGCCCTAGCACACACCTTTCCCAAAGGACTCCATAATTGGCAAAGTAGTTGCCAACCGGGTTTAAAGTGATTTGAAATTGTTTTCCATACAGCCTTGCTGATAGCAAAAGGTTTCCCCCTTTCCTCAAGCATGAGTTACAGTAACATGATTGGATGTAACCCGTTATTCAGTTCAAGCTGTGATTCTGATACAGTATAGACAATATAAATTCCCCAGAGCTCTGTGAGGCCACCTCAATGGTCCATTTAAGTCCAATTCAATTAGGCTCACTATAGTTCTTAGGATTTCTTAGGTATGTTTGCAGCAGCCTTGGGGTTTGAATGTGAGAACAGTATTCATCTAGGAGTTTTAAATTAGGTCTCAGGTGTCATCATTCTAAATGAATTATTACAGTGGTGTGTTCATGCCATTACAGGTAAGGTTATGTTAGTATCTCCATTCAGCCATATTAATGCACCAAGGGCTGGAGCTTGGTATGTAAGGTCCTTGCCTTACAGCGTCTGCTTTAACCTCTCCCTCAAAATAACCGGGCTGCCGGGCACCGAGCTGTGTTTAAAATACGTGTAAATAGCTTGTTTACTTTCAGTTTCTGACTGATTGTCAGCGATGTGAATTAGGAGGTGCTGTTACACCCGCAGCACTGCCAGTGCCCTTCCCTCCTCAGAGGGTCGGGGAAAGGGACCCTGTCCAGCCTGACCCCCCTCACTGCCGATGGCAAAGAGGTGTGCAGAGAGGAATGGAGTGCTGGGATGGGAAAGACTGCAAACGTCGCTCCTGCCTTTCTTTCAGTTGTTGGATTTTGGAGTCCTGGTTTTGCTTTATTTCCCCAGCCACGGCTCGCAGGGAGGGAAACATGAAAATGTGCTTCATTTCGCTTTCCCCAGCTTTTCTCCATTTGTGTCTGCATCTGATCTCCCTCTGGTATTTAACGGTCCTCTCAGTGCTTTCAGGAATGAGTGTGGTGAGGGAAGAGAAGCACTTCAGCAGCCCAAATGGCCCCTCCATATTTCATGTCTACAGATGGACACCATTTGGCTCCTATAACAAGGCAGTGCAAATGCCAGCTATGTAGATGAAGCTTACTTCAAAGGAGGAAAAAAGAAGAAGCAGAGAAGATGATTAATTTTTAGCAGGGAACTCTGGAAGCCTAAACTGGCATTTGGATTGAATCCTGAGACTAGATTTAAAGGTCAAAGATAACATGTCTTTATTGGCTATATGTCGAAATTATTTTCATTGTTTTACTCTGGTCCCATCTAGTGGCTCCTACAGAAAGTGAGAGCCCTTCGCTCCATTGCTGTATTACCTGGAAAAGCCACAGTCTCACTAAGGCTAAAGAGAGAAGGGATAGGGGATATTTCACAGGTGGAGACCTGAGAAATAAAGCAACCTGTTGGCCTTTACGTAGTTTCACACTGGCTGTCAGGTCTCCCAGATCCAAGCCTCCTGAGACCCATACAGTACTTCCGAGAAGAGTATCCTACCTCCCAGAGCCATAACCTTTTCCTATTGTTTTTATCCTGGAAATTTCACTTAGTTTATCTCCACTCTGATTTGCTACATCTTGCCCCTATGCTCCTGGGAGAAACATGTCAATATTTTGCCTGTGTTATATAGGGGAATAGTCAGAAGAAAAGACTCAAAATCTTTCCTCTGCTCTCTGTCATATCTTTGCTAGGGCAGGCTGTAGCCCTAAGGTCCTTCCAAGATCAAATAAATGCCTCCAGGAAGAAAAGATCAAAGGAGAAAGAAGCTTAAGAAGTCACTAGTCTGGGTATTTCCTCCTATTAGAGTGGCCCATCATGATTCAAGCAGTCTCCTGGGTAACAAAAATTATGGGGCAAAGCATGTTTCTCTGGGGACAGAGGCCCCCAGATGAGAGAGAGCATCTGTAGGGCAAATCCACACATGCAGGACTCACTTTTCCCACAGCCATCTAGAAGAGAGTCAGACCTCACCCACAGGCCAAGTAGCAAGATTAGTAGCAATTATTTCCGAGATTCTCAGCAAGGCCTGTGGGCGGTGCAGCACTAGCACAAGCTTCGGGACACCTCACAGCCAGGGCTTTGGCTGAGCACAGAGGCATGGGATCCATAAAGGTCACTGTTCCTCCAAAGGCATTTGGGACACACACTGAGGGATGGCTCTGCTGTTTCAGGACCTGAGCTGGGATACCCTGACTGCCTCATTATGCCATAGGAGCTTCTCTGGGGGATTGACACTAACTGGGGGATGCCTGCACCATCCATAGATGACCACTTAACCAAATATATTAGGTCACCTGCTAGGTGCTGGGTGTTTCCATTCATTTTCTTGTAGCCAGCTTCAATTTTTAAGCCTAAATTTTGTCTCCTTATTTTTCCTTGGCACGACCTCACTTCTTTTAATACTGCTACTATTAAAGTACAATCAAGGTCACTTCAGAGTGTCACTTCTGGGACTGTTCTTTGTTTGCAGATACCCAAGGGAATTAGAGCCAAATAACTTAGTCACATATGTAGATATCTTATTGAGTCAAGGTTTCAGTGAAAGGGAATGTAATAAAAATTAATATCTCCTAAGGAACAATGTTGATTTGCAACTTTTTACCTTGTTTACCAGAACATTTTTTCTGGGAAAGCCTATGACTTCCCGAAGTTTTATTTTAGTAATTAATTGTACAGATGTATTTTCTTACCATTTAACTAAATTCTTTTGCTAGAAACCCTTTTGGAATTTTAATCAATGGAGATTTAGTAGGAAAACAACAGGTGCCCACTTTATATCTTAAGAAAGGTAGGACATTTCACAGAAGACAAATTTTGACATCCCTGCAGAGCTAATCTAAAGCCAGACTGGCAACTGGGAGAAAAAACATTCCCTAAAACACAAATCCTCAACAGCTCTCTTTTGGACTCTCAGATCTAGGAATCAGTCTTCATCCGTGAGGAGCTTCTGTTCAACACAAGTATTGGAGAGGAGGAAAAGAGAAGAAAAATTACTTTGCCTTTGTCTCTTTGCTTGCCCAGCCCTACAGTCTTCTGTGGCCTAAATGCACAAAGCAGAAGTATTCACAGGTTTGCCTAACATTGTACTGTCCACAATCATCCTCTCCGGACAGACCCACTGCTCTGGGCTCACTGGTGTTTGTCAAATGTTGTCTGCATCGGGAGCACCTGAGGACACTTCCCAGCTCCCTTACTGGGCAGACCAGTTGCACCGCAGCCGCTCATCTGGGCAAGACCAGTGACATGCTGCTTCCCACACGCCCTGCTTGCCCCAGGAAGTGAGTGCAGGCTGAGGATGATGTGCTTTTCCTGGCTCCCTTCCTGGCGTCCTGCAGCTCAGCCCTGATGTATCCATGAGATGCAGCCTTCTCATCCCGGCTGGACTCCCACTGCCCTCAGACCTTTGCATGCAGAGAAGAGATTAACTCTTTATTGTGAGGGGGAGTGAGGCACTGGAAGAGATTGCCCAGGAAAGCTGTGGATGCTCCAACCCTGGGAGAGTTGAAGACGATGTTGGATGGGGCTTTGAGCAACCTGGTCTAGTGGAGGGTGTCCCTGCCTGTGGCAGGGGGGGTGGAACTGGAAGATCTTTAAGATCCTTCCAACCACCATTCCATGATTCTATGAGTCCATGAAGCGAGCAGCCACAGGAAATGTCAAAGACACTCTAAAGCTACTGCTGGGGGATCCTGCTAATTTCATCACTGTTTCCTTCCACCATCAATAAGTAGCTATAACAAAGAATGCACAGCACCGACACCCATAGCATCCATACCTCACCCTCCCAGAATCCATACGGACCTTTTGTGTGAGTCGGGGCTGCTCGGAGACACTCAAAGCAGCAGATCCCGCAGATCCCGGGTGTGAAAATCCCGTGTTCTGCCACTCCATAGCTACCATCACTTCTCCTTGCGTGGCTTTCGGAGGGTTTCCGCGGAGCAACAGTGACATCCAGTGGCCGCATCCACCCGGTGGGATTCCTGCTGCAGGCGCGACTCGGGATCATTACAGATGCTCTGCCTTCATTACGGAAAAAAAGCCGGCGCGCAGAGAACTGCCGGGCTGGTGAGAGCGCACCCTAAGAAGGGACATGGGGGCTCGCCTTCCAGCAGCAAACCTGTGCGCTCCTGAAGGCAGCTGGGGAGTCGCGGGTCAGTCAGGGGAAAGCAGGAACTGCCCAAAGAACGCGGGCAGAAACAATTTTGTGAGGGGGAGACAGTATTTCTGAAGGGGGAGGTCATCTCTAAGCCTCCGGCCACTAGCCCCCCAAAACCACAAAAGAGACAGGGAGTAGCCTCACATGAGTGAAATTATCCTGGTGGTGTTTTTCCGTCTCCTTGTTTCAAACCTCACAATTGTGCCTGTAAATCTTCCAGCTGCAGTCAAGGGACTGAAAAGAAAAAATGGCAAACGCTGTGATTCTCCTGATATGTGCCCATCACTGGAACCTTGGCTCCAAAATAGTGAGTACAGGGAAACGGGCAAAATCAAAGGGTCAGTGATGCTGCAACCTCTCTGACTTTTTTCCCCCAACAGTCCAGCTTTAGTGTAAATGATGACAAGAGCTACCCTTAAAAAACTGACCTGAGGCTAAGTCTCCACCGGAAACCTCTGCCTGTGGAACCACATTGGTTTAAGCAGTGACATTTTTATTCCTGTTTTTTATTCCTGGTAAATCCCTAGAGCAGGATTAGCTGTACTAGAAAAAGTTCCTGTGAAGGAGTGATGGCAGGCGAGTTAACAGGCAGTAGTTTCCACTCACTAGCAGTGCCTGGGGCAGCCTTAGCTCAGCCTCAGTGCCCTTTCCTCCTGACCCTCCTCCCTCTGAAGCACAGCCCTTGAGCTGTGGCTGTGCTGCTGGGCTCTGCGGCTGCGCTGGCTCAGCCCTCCTGCTACAGAGACCCTTCATCATCACCCTTGCCTGTAAGATCCCTTACACAGCAACAGCCCAGTATTTCCAAGAATACGCTTTTACTGGCAATAGTACTAGTTACAAGTGCTGCAAGGTAATTTGCCATGACTCCCACACCAATCTTTCCTCTCGTAAGATCTACAATAGGAAAAAATACTCAGTAGGTGGAAAAATTCCATCATAGAGGAGGGAGAAAGGCTCTGTGCACCTGAGTCATTCCTTGTGCCTTAAAGATGAAGGACTGGAGTAACTACATGGGAAGCCACTTCCCAATTTCATTATCCTTGGCTGCACGGTAGATATCATAGCTCTAACATTTAAATAAGTTACATGGATGCTGAGAGAGGATGACCCATGACCCACAAATGTTGAGAAGTGATTTTTTGGCCCCTGAGAGGAAAAAAACCCAGATTACTAATTAAGGTAAATAGTAGCTTTATTTCTAGCTTTCCCAGTTGCTCCAGGGACATTCAGGACTGTCAGTGAATTGGAAAAAAAATCAATAACTAATTGAGAAGTAAACATTTGCTGTTACAGGTCATCCCCTGCAACCTCAAGCCACAGAGGAGGAACCCTCTTCTTGTAAAATTTCAGTCCCTCAGTCTGGTTTAAGACATTGACAGGATTTTAGTATGACCACTTCCACCTCCCACATGGTAGATCTGAGGGAGGATAGAAACCCTGCAAGTATCCTGCTAGAACCCCTCACAACAGTGCCTGGAAATAGACAATATAAATTCCCCAGAGCTCTGTGAGTGCCCGGGACACCTTCCTTGCTCCAGCCTTGCTCCAGCCCTGCTCGTGCCTCCTAAGAATCACTTTCTAGAAATACTGGAAGTGGTTTCCTCACTAGCAGTGAATGTTTTGAGGATGCCATGGGCATGTGGGCAGAGCTGGACCTATCCTGGATGAGACAGCACCAGGACAGCCTTCAGAGGGGCCTCTTCCAGAGGCACACCTATGGGTGCAACTCTCCTTTCATGGAGTACATGCCACTGATCTCATAACTGTAAAATGACTTTTTACCACTGCCACTGTCGTAGTTACCATTGCTGGCTGCCCTCCCAGGCAGGCAGAGGGATGTGCCCCTGACCTCATCAGGGAGCTTCTCCCATTGCAGAGCATTCACAACTGTCCCATGTGTGGAGGCTAAGGAGAAGGAGAACGGACTCCACTTTTCCACCCCTCACTTAGCAGCTGCAGTAAAAGGTGGACCGACCCAGTCTGTGAGAAAAACTTTCTCACACAAGTTGCTTGTTTAACAGTGTTGGCTACTGCTGCTGTCTTCCATCCCCAAGCCTAACAGGGAAAAACCCCTGGGAAACCAGCTGCTGTTAGATGTGCAGCAGCTCCAGCAAGGGGCCCAGGTCAGTGACAGTGGTAGTAACACGCCAGGAGTCCTGGAGCCGGGGTACAGCTGTCAGCACAAGAGGTGGGTGCCAAAATTACACCAGCACCTCATTAACCTGGAGAGGCAGCTCTGTGCAGCAGAGGAGGCAGGGATGGCCGAGGAGGAAGAGGCCAGGCTGCTGCTCAGATGTCAAAGCACAGGCAGTAATTGACAGCTACATGCTGGCAGGCAGCAGTGAGGGAGAAATCTCTATACTTGTCCTCCCAACATGAGGAAAGAGCCGCATGGTTCTCTAACAACCTCATTTCGGAATCGTCTTCCTTTTCATGTGCGTAATAGCTACCAGCAGCATCTCCTGTCAATTGCTGACAAAGGATCCCACCTGGCACTGTGCAGATGCTGCCTCATGAACAACAGGCCACCAGGAGAGAGGTGTTGAGCGTTGGAAGATTTATAGGTATCAAATTCTTCTTTCTAAAAGAGAAAAAATGTGGGTAGCAAGAACAAAAAGGATGAGAATAGCAAAAACAAAGACAGGGAGGAAAACCTGCTGTGAGGAAATACAAGAGCAATAAACTTACAGGAAAGAAGTCAGTGGCCCAACCAGACTGGTGTAGTGAGTCTGGTCCCCTCTTTTGCTTTTAGTAATGTAGTAATAATGTTTAGTAATTACTTTCAGTAATGGATACTGCCTTCAGATGGAGGTCTGAATTTGCACAGATAGTTCCTACAATTCCTTTTAACTCATAAGATTTCCTAGTTGTCATTTCCCTTCCTCCAGGAAGGGCCAGTAGCTAAGAGAAAAGACCCATGCAGTGGTATTTTGCTCAGGTACTTCTCAATCCTTCCTTTGTATCAGTGTAATTTCCAAAGGTGCTTTTCCTTGCCTCTAATGTCAGTAAGCATGGATGTCGGGTAGCACTGTGTCTATGACCACAGACACTGCTCTACAATTTGTCTTCATTTTTCACCTTTTTGTTTTGTGGAGGCACAGCTTCTCTTGCTCACCTGGTGGACTGAGTCATCTGACATTACATTTGCACTTTCCCAGAGACCAGCAGGCTTCAGCTACTAAGCCATCATCATCCAGCCTCCCCCTATGGGCATAATATGCTAATTTATACCTACAATCAAGCATCTGTGATACCATTTGTGCTGCAGATACTTTGGAGGGAATTGATGGTTATTCAGATCTTGTGTTAACTGAGGAAAAACTGATTTATTTCCCCACTGAGTGGAGCAGTTACTAAAACCAGTGTGGATGAACTCTGCTTTTTCAATGTGTCTTGGCTGCATGCTAATCGTTCGGAGTCTAGGTGACTCATTCATTGGAGAAACTTTGCTCTCTGAATTATTCACTTATTCAACCTACTAAGCCAGATAATAGGAAATGGCAGAACCTTTCCTCATGTCTCAGAGGGTATATTAATATCCTTTAAACATTCATACTCTGCCCAAATATATACATTTCAAGACTTATTTTTGCGTGTGTTCTTTTTCTGTAGTTGATTTGATATTCTTTTATTCTAACTTGTACCATGCACGTTTGGCTGGGAATAGAGCCATACTTCCACACAAAGAAAGAAGATGGGCTCCCTTTTTTACACAGGCATTTTATGTGTGAAGATGCTTAGCATTTATCCCCTATGATGGGAACCACCACCGCCTCTTTCCTGTCCTACAGTCATTGTCTATTTCTAAAGTCACTCCAACTTTATTTTAAAGCACAAACAACTCTATGTGAGTGAATTCATCATCATTTACATAAATTACAGTAGTTTTTCTCTGAGATAAAATCCAAGATACACATTACTTCTTGTGTGTATTCAAAGCAGATTTCATGACACCTTTCTAGCTGTCTACCTTTTCCCTCACACTGATTCTCCATTTCAAATTCACCTCCTGCCTTACAGGCCTTTGCTCTGGCAGGGCCAGGCCACCCAAAGTGCAGACCCCTTCTGCCTGCTCTCATTTTCCTAAGGTCCCTGCCCCTCTGTCTGTTTTACTTCCCATTGAAGCCAAAAAGGCAGATAAACCTACTTCTGTCCTTTTCACACCTTCTTCTGTGCTGATCCCCCCTCGTGGAGCACAATCTCCCCACCACCACACTGGTCACTCACTGTGTCCCCAAGCTGTGCCCAGCTCCTCCAGCAAAGATGAACCACCAAAATCATGGCATCATGGAGATTCAAGACGCAAAGGTGAGCAAAGTTCTAGAAGGCCCTGCATGCTGAGAGGGATTTTAGCATTGCTTTTGCCCTTATCTATATATCACCACATAATTATTTATCACCATAAATTCTATTAACGAGGAACAATACTGAGTCCAACAACAGACAGACAAGATAGGTGTGATCCACCATCCTAGACCCCTCTTCAAGATTCACTTCTTCCAGAATCCCTGAAGGCTGATAAGGAGTCGCAGATGGCTGAGATGCTTTTGGTGCACTAATTTCATTTCATTCTGTTGCCCATCAAGGCTGGTAACCACTGTTCAGGCAAGGACCAGATCATTCTGTGATTATAAAGCACCTAGCACAGCTAAATCTCAGTCCAGCTTGTCTGTCAGCCTCCAGTTACGCAAAGCATGATAATATCTGATTGCATGCCTCTCCATTTGTCCCTCCCTTGGGGCTTCCAGTATGAGAAAGTCAATCAGGGACCAAGTCACCCTGTGCATTGTCTTTTGCAACAGACTCCTGTCCCAAGTTCCTCTACAAAATTAATATAACATGATAATATGTAGAAAGTCTTCACTCAGACTTCCTTCTTATCCATTTATTCTTACAATAGAAACTTAGCAAGGTCACATATAATGATAATAATAATGGGATTAGGGGTAATTTAGAACATATATAAGGACAGTTTCTGATCACAATAAGGTGAAACACCTCTTTTCTCCTGCTGAGGCCTATTTGCCCTGAGTCATTATTTATCTCTGGCTCTTCACAACCCTGCTGTGCTAATACTGTTTCAACAGAGATTTTTAACATTTCATGAAGGCATTATGTTAGATTTTAACCAACTGATTGTAGTATTCTGCATAGCTGAACCTTATTTTTCCCCTTCACTTTTTTTCAGGTGAAGCATTACATTTCATTTCAACCAAGTTGGTCTCTGAGTAGACCAGATTTAAATATCTGCAAACTTGCTTGCATTTTCTTCATCTAGGGATAATAAAGCAGCACATGAAAGCTGTGTTTCTGAAGTTTAGTGCTGAACAACACATTGGAAAAAAAATATGGTCAGTGATGGGTGAGAGAAAGAAATTACACAAGGAGTGCTATTTTGAGAAGAATTAACACTTTCAAGAATAGGAAGCCCACAGGGGCTGAGTGTGGCCTGTGAATATGAGCATGGGAGAGACCCAAAGTAATTCCTTCTTGCACAGCCAATGTAAGCCATAGAAATACCCTTGGTGTGTGGTTGCACCTTGTAGGGTCAAGAAGCAGTGAAAATCCAATGCATACAGACACCAGCAGAACCTGAAAGAAGAAAAAACTTCTCCCTCAGAGATATCCAGAGTCCTATGGGTCCATCGTACTGTACTATCTATGCCATCCCTTTGCAGCAGATGAATAAGGAAGGGAGAGTGTTAAATTTCCTGGCATCTATTTTAACACATCTTCCATTCTGGGACCTTAATTATATCCAGGTGGTGTCCAGGTGCAGTTGTCTGGACTATCTCCATTGGGCACATTTGCTTATAGAATAGTCTGGTTAGAGGCTTTTTTGTTTTAGAAAAATGTGTTCTCCTGGCCATTCATTATGGGCTTGCACTCTTCCCAAATTTTCCCTATGTCCCCAAACTGAAAAATAGCTAATCAAAGCCATAAATAAAAGAAATCCACTTTGACAACTGAGAACACTCCTAACTAAGTTTATACAATACACTAGGCATCACTGATTATTCCAAAATCCACAGCAAGGGCATATTTTAAAGAGTGCAATATTATTTCTGAGATGAATACAGTTTGTGCTTTTTCTTTTTGTACTTGAGACCACCAAATCTCACCATGAAATCTAAAATATACCCTGGACTTTATGAAGCAGTAATATGAGAAGAAAGAAAGCTATAATAATCAAAAATGATGGCACCAATATACAAGAAGAACTTGAGGAAAAAAAGAAAGAACAACATTTTTGGGAGGCAAAATAATTTTCCAATGATCAGACACTAAATTTCACCACCAGATTTGATTATGCCCAACAATCTCACTAAGATTGTTCATGAACTAAGTGCTGTCAAAATTTTATTATGGCAAACTGTGACAGCCTAGATGTGGGTTAGCAAACAAATGCTTCTAATGGTAATATGGTCTGACAATATCATTAACTGAGAGGACCAACAAATATCCTCATCCTCAGCAACCTTCATTCAGAAGATCACAGTCTGGACTTGATTTGGTTCATATCTGAGGCACTATAAAAGACAGATGATTAAAGAAAATATCTTTTAAGGAGTTATTACAAACTGGCTCGGCTTAAATTAAATGTGAAACACAGCAAAAAGAAAGTTTCATAAGTAAAGTCATTAATTTGAAAGAACAAAAGTGCAGGTAAGTCAGCCAAACTAAATATTGAATGTAAAGAAAATGTTCAGCTTCCCTAAGACAAAGATGACCAGCATGCTAGAATAGGAAGGATGAGATAATATCCTGCCTTAAATTAGAAAAGCTTTGCCACAAGATTTTTCAAGTCTGTTAGCAAGTCTCTTTGATAAAGTAATAAGGTTGTAGACGGTGCTGTAGGACTGGGGAACAAGGGTATGACCTTCAATTAAGAAGGTGAAAAAATTGACCCATATTTACAGGTCTATTAGAGTCACTTGAATAGCTTGCTAGGTTTTAAAATAGCATTCTGTGGGGAGTCTAATTAATGATGCAGAGGTAAAAGCAATATGGGATAAAATGCAACATGGGTTTACTAAAGGTAGACCTTGCCAGATTCACTTAATGTCCTTTTTTGAAAAGGGAACTATGAGGGCAGCAGGGGAGGTATTTCTAGTAAAAATAGGGAAGCATTCATGTCTTTGTACGAGGCCCAGGTGATACCATATGGAAAACTGCTACAATCCTGGTCACCCATGTTTCAGGGAGATGCCTTCCAGCTGGAAGAGGCACAGAGAGGTCAGTGGGAAGGTTAGGAAAATGGATGTGAGATGTCTGGCTGTTCAGCCTAACAAAGGCTGGCTGACTGGGGATATGTCTGCGAGAAGCAGCCTGGGGAAAAGAGACTCAGCTAAAATAAAAAGCACTGGCACGGAACCTATACATACAAAGTGGTCAAAAGTAAATTCAGGCTGGAAGCAAAACGAGCTGCAAAAGCTTTGCAGCCCAAGCAAATGTTTCCAACAAGAGTTGTGGCACAGAAAGCTAACTACAACTCAGGCTGAGACGCAGGTATGTGAGAAAGGATGGCCCAACAAAGGGACCAGAATGTCACTTTGAAGACTCTCAGTGAAGATTTCCTCAGTTCCCACTCAATGATTTTCAGATAATTGCTATGATTTTACATAAAACACATGCTCTGAACCAACTTTCAAATCAAATTATTCAAATTAGTTCATGTTAAGAAACTAGCACAAAACTAGCATTGCTATTAATTTTGCTGGTGGCAGGAGTTGATGCTGGCTGCTGACAGGATCCACTTGGCCACTGGAAACCCTTGTCTCGTTCTGATGGGACAGGGTGTGAGGGGGACGTAAGTGTCACACTGTGGTGGACCCCATTTTACTGCCTCAGAAACATTCCCTTCCATTTAAAATCTGTCTTGCTTTAGAAGTCTTTCACACAGGAAAACAATTGTGGATTGTAGCACTCTACTTCCTCTGCTTTCACTTCCTCGGAGAATCAAAACTGACACACAGAAAGAAATTTCTAAAAAAAAGTAAAACCTGTTAACTTGTTTACACATTTAAAGTGTTCTCAAGAACTGAATGACCGTCACGGGTCACCTCCAACCAAAATTATTCTGCAGTTACATGAAGTGGTGCTACAGGCCTTGTCAACCTCTTCTCCCAGCTGACCCATCTCACAGAAGCTGGAAACAGTGTGGAGCAGAAAGGCTCTGTTCAGTGCCAGGTACAGTCTACCTACAAGGGTGACACTGCAAGACCATGCTGTAAGAAAACTGCTCACATCATCACCAAACTCATGAATGTTTGAGGGGAAAAAATTAAACTTTGGGTGACAGTAATTTCAGTGGCATTGAACACTTTGAGAGGGACATAATATGTAACCGAGTCAGCTTTGAAACCTGCTGGATTTCACAAACTCTGCTGCATGAGGAAGGCTTAATTTTTTTAAATGTCTGAGGGCCTGCAAATCTGCAGCTAAGCTGCGTTAAAGGTTTAAAGACCATTTATTATTTTCTACTGATCTAAAATCCTTAAATCACCTTAAACTCTTAGCTCATCTAAGATCTTAAAATAGAAGAACATAAGCTCCCTGTGTCACTGTATCAAACATTAATCTGATCAATATTTACTAAACTTATGCAGATAAAAGTCTAAACTTTATATTATTAAAAAGTTGTGAGGTTTTAGAACTGTCATGACTAAATGTGGCTCTCAGCCGACTTTGCAAAGGCAGTCTGCGTTCATGTGAACTTTCACGCTTCAGAGATAGTTTATTCTCTGTATTGGACACATCCCTTTAATTTGGGGACCCCTCTTTATCATTTATGAGGTAGGGAGCCACTATAATAAGGAATAATCAAATTATACCATACCAATTTTGTCTGTATGACTAAGGAATGCATCCCACAATATTTGTATGGATAACTGCGCTCCATCATTTTGTTGTCCTTCAGCAGGGTTTCAGTCACATATTGCACAATAATCACAAATATTGCGAAATATAAACAGGCTTGCAGCTAATCTTTTGATTTATTCTTCAGATCTTGTAGAATCATTAAGGTTGGAACGGACCTCCAAGATCATTAAGTCCAACCTTTGACCAAACACAATCATGTCAGCTAAAGCATACCACAAAGTGCCACATCTACCCATTTTTTTGAACACTTTCAGGGATGGTGACTCCACCACTTCCCTGGTGAGCCTCTTATCATGCTTAACCACTCTTTCGGTGAAGTTTTTTCTTAATATCCAGTGTGAGCCTCCCCTGGTGCAAATTGAGGCCATTTCCCCTCGTTCCATCCTTAGTTGCCTGGAAGAAGAGGCCAACACCCACCTTGCCACTGCCTCCTTTCAAGTAGTTGTAAGAGCAATAAGGTCTCCCCTGAGCCTCCTTTTCTCTTCCCTCATTTCCAGAGAAACTTAACTTTCCCTATTCAGTGTTAAGTAGTCTCTTACTTCCCTCTATCACATCCTTTGTTGTAAATAAAGGGTAGTTTTGCTTTTTCTTTCTGTTCCCCTAACAAAACCACAAAGATGGAAAGAGAACTTTGCTTTCCCCAGCACTGAGGAGATGTCCAGAGTAGTTCAAGATGAGAGTAATAAAATAAGGAAAGAAAACAGGCTTTAAAGGACTAGCAGCTCCTGTTACTGGGGCCTTGAACATTACAGTGGAGAGGGAATTAACAGCTCAGCAGAGAAAATGGGCTGCAGCACCTTCATATAGCCCAGAAGTGTAGGGGTGATGGGGCAGCCTAAGGACCCAGCCAAAGTGTGTGCCCTCGATGTTTGTCATTCTATGCAAAGATAATTTAGAATTGGAGACCCTGCAGGCTGGGCCATCCAGGTGCCTGTGCTCAGGGTACTCAGCTCTGGAAACGTGCTTCCTTTGGTTCTCTGTTGCCCACCTCACACCTCTGCCCTCCTCTCTCCAGGGCAGGGCACGGCTTTCAAATTCTCCTCACAGCTGTGGAGCTGTGGAGCTTTTTGCCTCTTAGAAAAGCTAAATTGGAGGCCAAGTACCCTGACTGACAGCAAAGCACAGCTGATGGCAAGAGCCACCAGGCAGCCACTTCTCTTTGCAGTCTGCTGCCCCACCTCAGGCTCAGCCAGAAGCCCTTCAGGTGCCACAGCGGCAGCTTCCCCTTCAATTAATAAATCTGAACCGGGAAGAGCCATGGAGAGGCAGGAATTATCCAGGGCAGTCAAAGGGGACAAGGCAAAGGCTAATGGCCTGAAGCAAGAAAGAAAGGCAATCCAAGATGAAAAGATCTTAACAGCAAGGTCCGTCAGAAGGCACCCACAAGAACTCTTAGAATGGTTATTTTTGCTTTGGGAGGATCAGGGGAAGGAAGGAGAGGAGACAACTGCTTCAAGTCCAAGAAATAAACAAACACACTCCAGGAATACTAATCACTACAGAAACACTTCAAGTTGCTCCACTGAGGGTGAAGTAGTCCCCTCTCCGCAACCTGGCCAGAAATCTGTAATATTATCAGCAGTGCAAAAGTTCAGTTCACACTTTTACCTCTGTGCAAAGCTGACATGTCATAAATGAGGAAAAAAGCGCCCATTTTTTAATGGGCAGCCTAGTAAACTGCACCCATGTTACTAGCATCCTTTTTTAAAGGATCTAGAAAATTTGGAGGGGAAAAGAAAAAAAATAAGTACTCTATTTAAACTCTCAGAGCTTTTCCAGCCCAGAACTGGATATAGCGCAGCACTGAATAGCACTTGTCCTTCTGCTGGTTCCCTTTCTCATGAAAAATACATCCAAAGAAATCTGCTACATCTCTCTATGGTAATTGATTCACTCAGATCCCTTCTAACATCTAAGAAACTGTGTGAGATGAGACACTCAAATATGGCTCAAGGTCTTTACCAGAACCAGAGGTGTATTTTGCCTGTTTGCTGTTTTAGTAGGCAAGTAACTACTCCTCCTCACATCCCCCATTTGGTTCAGGTTTCCTACCTGTACAGATATGCCATCCCACGTTACCAAGGAGCAACAAATCTCTGACTTCACAAGAAATAACTTGCACAAGGGCTAGGGCCTAAGCTCTGGACATAGGAAGAATCTCAGAAAGATAAGAAATCCCCACTTTGCTTCAGTTTTGATTTAAACTCTTCTTTCTTCAGTCTCTTATATGCACAGATTCAAGTAGCAAGGAAGACTTAAATCTGCATGCTAGATGGGAAGAATATTGAAAAATATAGTACTGCCATTCCTTACCAAGCAAAAAACTTACAGGCCTTTACACCCAGGTTCTCAAAGCACTCTAATTTCAGTACCTCCAGCATGGTAAAGAGGAGGGATACAACACCAGGTGCAAGGCTGTAAGAAGAGGTGAGTCAGAGGCCAGTGCAATTTGCTCTCATTATACCTGATGTATAATAATGAAAAAATTATATTGTGACATTAACTAGTGTGCACAACCCAGCAATAGAGAACAGAAAAAGACACTGTGTCAGTATAACAGCACAAAAGTCAGGCGGTGAGTTAACCTGAGATGGCATTAGTAGGACAAGCTGAAAACTGATTGATCTGCATACACTGGAATTTATTACAGAAATAGAATACAAGTAATATAAACCCTTAAACTTCAGAAGCCATACCCATTGACTTCCTTGGCTTTTTTGCAGAAACTAATATGGCTCATGTCCTGTAAAGAAGGCATTTGTACTGACATACTCTCTTTATACACACTTGAGGATTGACTCTACTTGCAGTCATTTGTCAAAAGCAGCAGAACCAGTTGAACGTAAATGTCCCGGCAGGCAACTCCACAAATTTTAACAGTTACAAACAGTTTCCCATGTACAAGCAGTTCAAGACAGAGTTAAAGTTGCTCAGACCTTTAGAATGCCAGGGAAAGCATTAGAACCAAGATCTGTCTTACTGGGGAAGTTCTCCATCCCCAAAAACCCGGCTGAGCAGACCCCCTTGAAGTTGTCCACTGTACAGATCAGACAAAGGCCTACTCTATTGTTGTATGGCACAACTTGGCTGTCTCAGTAAATCTCCAATGACTTTAGCAGAGCTAAAGCTCTGATCCATAGGAATTGACTGAGAAACATATTCAAGTACTCATATCCAAAGCTGCAGTTCCATTGGTAGTTGAAGATAACCCAAAAGTAAGCTGCTGACAAAGGGCAGCAAGAAGGGCAGGAGAGATGGACTTCTCCAGCCCACAAGCAGTCTAGCTTAAATAGCTTAATGAGAAAAAAACCTTTTATATCAGAAGAGAGGGCACTTTTTTCCAACAAGCCAATGCTGAGGACCTGCTTTCAGCTTGCTGTGACCCTCTCTCTTTTTCCATTGGTGACATAAGGCTCTGCTTTAAATTCTGAGCACAGGATGATTTCTATGCAGAGCAACTTAGGAAGAAGTTCTGTGCTGACTTATGATTATCTGTGTGACTAAAGTCTTCCTTTCTTTGCCAAGGTAATAAGCCCTTCCCCTAATCTTTTGTGCAGCAGAGTAAATATTAGATGTAATACAGCAGATCTGGTGGCAGTTTTAGCAGAAAGGTGCTGGTGTCATATCATGTAGGATTGTACATATAAATGGCACCTTTTGAAAAACCCACGGATCTGCAGGGTTTAAAAATACCGTGTAGCACCAGTGACATCTGCAGGAACATGCTGGTTGGAACAGCGAGAGGAAAAAAAAAGCCAAAATGAGGCTTCTGTGAGAAACTGCTGTAAGAAAAGCCAGGAGATGTACTCACAGTGCCTGACTCCTTGGCGTATTTAAGATAAAAATTTTGGGCAGAGTTGTTTAGCAAGAAGAGAAAGTAAATGAACAAGTATACACACAAGTGAAAATCAGAGCACTGTGCCAACACTTAAAAGGCAAGAAAGTTTGCTCCAGCTTGACATACAGTAGCCAGATCCTGAAAAAAAAGAGAGGAAAAGTCTTGAGGACAATTCCTAGTGATTACCAGTGATATAAGAAGCAGTCTGCCTTTTCCACCTCCCCTTTTGCATGGTAAAACACTGAACTTCGCCTTCATCTTCTCTCATTACATGATGCTGTTCCACTTTTGCCACACAAGAATCCAGCCACTCCGCTTTATACCAGTTTACCCTATTTACACTAGGAAAGTTGTTTCTAATGCACATCATTAACACTGCTGCTAAAACATTGTATTTAAAATAAATGCATGCAGGTAGAAAACAAAGGAAAATTTGGTTTTTCTGCTCAGGATTCATTTGTAGTGTTTCTTGGCTTAAAATTTTTTTTATACTTAGTAGAACAGCTGTACAAATATGACCGGGGAACTGTTGGGCAAGGCACAGAGAAATATGTGCCACAGCAGATCTATAGACACTGCAAGAGTGTGGTTGAACATGAGCTACCTGATGCAAAATGGGAAACCTGGTAATACAAGAGTACAAGAAATGTGGTGACTCTGAAAGGAAAAAAAATGCATCACTGAAGGATATTAAGTGACAGGAAGATTGATATAATGATAAAGTATTAGGATAGCACTGGTAAAAAAAAAAGTAAAGAGTGGGATCTGGAATTTTTTGGGGGGAAGAAAGCAAGAGATGCTTTGCCGGCAGAACTGAGAATCTTTCTGAGAGATGAGTGATATCACAGACTATGCTGCTTTGGATGACTTCAGTTCCCCCAGTATGGCTGGGGCAGAACATGACAGAACATGAGGTGACAAGCTGTGTCCAAGCCAAATCTCAGAAGTCCAATTAAAGCCTCAAAAAAATGCAGAAGACAGAGCTCAGAGCAGCCTACAGGCCCTCATGTATCTCAGGAGAGGACCACCCCAGTATAACAATGCTCCTAGGCCCAGGCTGATGTCAGGACTGGAGGTCCAGGGGAGGTCAAGTCATGGCATTTAAGTCCTACTGGGTGCCCACAAGGCCCTCACACAAACAGCAGTAAGACTTAATTGGTCTTGACTAAGGTTTCTCAGCAACAGGTCCCGCATCAGTTCTTTTTTTTTGAGCCCAAGGACAATTTTTTATGAAGGACTAAGCTGTTGTTTGGTAGTGAAACTAAAAAGCCACCTCTCCAAGGTCCAGACAAATTCCTCCTAAAAAGCATGGCACTTTCTTTTATTCAACTTTAGATTTTGGTCTTAGATGGACATCTGAATTTTGGTTTGTTTTATGGTTCCACAAGTCCAAGGGAGAAGTGAAATCTGCATCTGACAGTAGTATCAGATTTTCCCTCTAACCATCAGCCTTACTGATGCCTTTCATCAGCATGGATCCCAGGCCATGGTTTGCAGGACCTGCACTGACCATGGGTTCAGAGCAGGTATGGGAAGAATTTCATGCCATCAGCATGAAAGCATTATTTAGGTCAGTAATGCAGGTTACTTGTGCAACTTCCACAAGGACTCACAGTCTACAAGTCTCCTTGGTCTAAACCCTCCCCCGACTGTTCCAAGGGTTTCCACAGCCTGGCTGAAAGGTAAGGGGTACAGTGTACAGAGATCTTGTGAGACCCCAGCTGCAGTTCAGCATCCAGCTCTGGGGTCCCCCACATAAGAAGGGTATTGACCTGTTGAAGCAGGTCCAGAGGAGGGATACAAAGTTGATCAGAGGACTGGAACACCTTTCCTATGAAGACAGGCTGAGGGAGTTGGAGCTGTTCAGCCTGGAGAAGGTTGTTCAGCTCCAGGGAAACAGCCTTCCAGTACCTAAAGGAGGGCTACAAGAGAGCTGGAGAGGGACTTTTTATAAGGGCAGGTAGTGACAGAACACGGGGCAATGGCTTTAAACTGAAAGAGGGCAGGTTTAGATTAGATATTAAGAAGAAATTCAAGGATGATGAGGCACTGACACAGGTTTCCCAGAGAAGCTGTGGATGCCCAGTCCCTGGAAGTGTTCAAGGCCAGGTTGAATGGGGCTTTGAGCAATCCAGTCAAAGGTTTGTACCTGTCCCTGCCCAGGTACAAGTGATCTTAAAGGTCCCTTCCAATCCAAACCATAGCATCAATGCTGTGATTCTGTGCCTTTCTCTGCTGGAAATAATTTCTACATCAGAAGAATAAAGAGACTAACCTAGCCCCTCACCTAAACAAATCCATTTTGCTTTCCCACCAGTTTCTTTCTGACTCCTCTATCCTACTAACAATAGGTAAGGAAAAGAGAGGGAGATAAGACCAAATAGATTCACAAATTATTTCCCAGTACAGTTGCAAAGGCTGACAAAAATAAGCCAGAGGTATTACTGAAATGTCTGCTCACACCTCTAAAAGCAAGTTTGCACCAAGAAGCCCTGTCCAGTCAGTGTTTATTCTGATCACTCCTAACATGTCAAGTCAGCCCAAATGGAGGCAGCATTAAATGTTTCACTGCTCCTCAGAGCACCTAAGCCTGTCCTCCATATCTTGTATCAACTAACCTCAACTCGCTTTTCCTTGGCTTTGCACAGGGCACTGCTGCAGAATTCACAAGGCCTCAGTCAGCTTATAAATAAGCCTCTGTTGATACCAGCACTCAGCTCTTCTGGCCTGCACCAAAGAGTTGCGGCAGAGACCAGGGTGGTATGAGAAGAAAGCAAAAGATGTGAACGACAAAGAGGAAGAACAGAAAAAAATGTAACACGTCATAGATATAAGATTATGTGTCCTTGTCTACACATGGCAAGAGCTAAATTTCAAAGATATCTTTGATAAGCTAACTAGAATGAAATCTTTAACTCTGTATTGCTGACACAGTCAAAAGTATGTCTTATAAACTTTAAGGAGGATTTTCTCTGAAAGCTGACACAGACGGATCTGTTTGCACATGTTCAACACTACTGACTCTACAAGTGGCATTTTAAAAGAATGACAAAAACTTTGCAGATGAAAGACTGGTACATGCTGCACTTAAAGAAAATAGGTGGGTGTAGTGGCTCTTGTGTTTTGTGTTCTGGCATGCTTTGGAGATACATATATATATAGATATAGATATAGATATAGATATAGATATAGATATATATACTGACTTTTGGCAGTAATTACAAGCCCAACTCTCTGGCCAAAATCTTATAACAGATGCAAAACATGGGTCTTCAAAGTAGTTTCTATTGAATATCAGAGTTTTCATCACATATTTGAGAGACAATACTTCTTACATTGCTGAATACATGTGTAATTTGTATAAGTAGAAGAGTATAAATTATCATATAGTATAGCAAAATATGTAACTGTGATTAATGCTAATGCAGCCTAGAAGAATATTCAGAAGACTGTTAGGTAAAATATACTAATATACTGTATGAATATACAACAAAATAAAATGGACACCAAATACTTCTCACATTTCTTTAGTTTTCATTCTTCCATTTATTTCCCAGCCTTATACTTACTGACTATATGATGAAAAGAAATTATTTACACTTTAAAGTTACACCTGTTTATTTAGTAAGGAAGTTAGTACCTGGTAATTCCAGAGCCATGCAACTAAATAGCCCTTAACAGTATGGATAGTGTGTATTGAAAGAAGATCACCTCCAAGCTGTCTCAGCTCTCACCACACATACGACAGGCAGACATCAAGGTCAGCCGTTTTTCTGGCTCATGCAGAAGAACAAACACAGCCTTATACAGTGCGTAAGGAATATACCCATTAATCACAACCTCCAACTAAGAGCTTGCAACAGAAACAGAATGGGATTTTCCCCCTCAAGGAGTGAGAACAAATACTACTCTTCCCTGTGATCTCTCAAAACTACATCTGAAGAAGTCTGGTTTCTTGCAGAATAGTTGGGCATCCACAGCAGTGCTTTACACACCTGAATTCTCTACTGCTGTATCTGAGCAAATATAGCTAGTGATGGCCTTCTGCAGAGACCACATACATCCAAGTTTTTGAAAGTAGTCCCTATTTGCTTCTGTGGTCCAAAAACCTTTAGTGAAAGGAAGTAATCCTGCTATGTGCCTGACAACAAAGTCATAACTTCACTGGATGTTTCATATAGGCAAAAATCAGGTTCTGAATGCAGTGAAAATTGTTCAAAAGAAACAGAACAGAGAAGATTGCAAATTTAGAATACAATTGACCCTATGGGCAATACACAATTTATTGTATTTTTAACTAATGTCACCTGTGAACAAAAATATAAGCTGTACTGCAGTTGAAGAGAGCATCTTCAGCAATTAGAATTAAGATAATATGGGTAGACTACTAGGCAAAGTCAGACAGAGGCAATAGCCTTTAACTGGCCAATTAAATAGCTGGGAAAAGTACACAAAACTTGGGCATGCACATTTGTCTGCAGGAAGACATTTCATGAAAGTTTTATTTAGACTTTCCAACTAGTTTAATCTCCTGAAACAGTCTAATTTCAAACAGTGGCTACTTACATCCCTCATCCAGCTCCTCTTGGACCTGCTTTTTTTTTCCTTCTAAAAAGAACCTGATCTCAATGTTGCAAACTTTTTGGGACATAGTATTTTCAGAAAAGCCATTCGAAATTTAACATGACAGAGAGGATAAAGAAATGGGTTCAAAGAGGAATTGATCCACAAAAGCCAAAAAGTTGCTTCATACAGGGAGCTATGGATGCACTTTCCTTGGCAGGCCCCACGGATAATCATTAATAAAGAGTATGGGGCCCAGCAAATGGCAAACACACATACAATTATGGCAAGGGTCTTCATTCTCTTCTTGTCCTGCTGCAGTTTTGATCTGGTCTTTGCACAGAAGGAAACAGGACAGTCATTTTCTGGGGTTATAGAATAGTCTCTGGATGGAGATGAGCAGTCAGTTACCAAAGACTCTTTCTTTGGTCTCATGGAGGAAGAAACACTGTCCTCTGCTTCTGACAAACGAGATGAAGCCCCTGGCCTCGGCAAGCCACAAAACCTCCAGGATAAGCTGCTCCTCCTTGGAGGCTCACAGTCCTGCACGCTGCCACGCCGCTGGCGCCTCTGGATGTTGTGGAAGATGTGCATGTTGAAGTAGGTCACCAAGAGCAGCGGCACAAAGAACTCCAGGGTGGATGCACACAGCAGGAAGTACCAGTTGTCAAAGAACTCGGCGTAG
Source organism: Corvus cornix cornix (assembly GCF_000738735.6). Lineage (NCBI taxonomy): Eukaryota > Metazoa > Chordata > Aves > Passeriformes > Corvidae > Corvus > Corvus cornix. The sequence continues at coordinate 107,120,146 of NC_046333.1, read as the reverse complement.
CACTGATCCGCCGCTACCACGCTGTGTCCGGCCACGTGCTCCCAAAGCAGGATGGCTGGGCAGTAGAGCAGGAAGGCAAAGACCCAGATGGCCACCATCTTGATGGCAGGGCTGGATGTTATTCCCTGCTGGGCTCTGTAGGATACCTGCGAGGGAAATAAACATAAACAGTTCATGTTGGGGTCCCTCCCCCGCCGTGTAGCCCTGGGAGAGGGGCCCTGAGGGCACAGACACGGGGTTTCCCTGCCCCTGCTCAGCCTCGTTCCCATGGGTTGGTTTGTGTTCCCTGCGCGGGCAGAAGGACCCTTGGGCCGGGGACTGGAACAGTTCCTCGGCAGAGCCCCGGCCATGCGGCTGGAGAAATAAACATCTCTGAAACATCTAGCAAGAGTCTGTCCATATATAGATTTCTTTCCCACGGGCCTCATTGTCTGATACATCGTGTTACAGAATCCCCACTGTAATAAGTTCAGACTTGTAGAGACTAATTTTGGAAGTAAGAATAGTAACAGGGGAGGAACTCAAGAGATGCTTGGTGATACAGAGCTGTAGCTGTGCTGATCAGCTGAAGCTCACCCAAGTCTGTTTATTTCATTGATGCTGACAGAGCATAGGGTTATCTCTCTTACAGGTTAATATCACTGTATGAGGGTCCAGGTCCAGGGGACGAAACATGATCATCCATCTGTACCTAGTAATTTGGTATGCCCTGTTTGAGACACCTATTGTCTGAACTAGCAGAGGAATTAGCACTTTATAGTTGTTTGGAGCATGACTCCCACTCACTGACAACAGCACTGCTTTTTACAGCATTTTACAAACAAATAATGGTATGCACCATGGTGCTCAACAGAAAATGAGGCACATAGATTTAACCTATGAGAAAATTATTTACTGGACACTTCATGAGGATGAAGGAATAGATACCACTTCTGCACCACAGCCCTTAGCTGATGAAACTAAAAAATCACCCATTTCCTTCCTTCTCCACCCACTCCAGGGCCAGTACCTATTTTCCACTATATGTTGCAGAACAGATAGTTATATTGTGGTTCACATCCTGCTCCATCCCTTTCACAGGATGAATGTGTAATTCTGAGAGCTTAGACATACAATTGATAGCAAAAGTTTGACTTAATGTCACTAGAACTATCATACAAATGCCCATAGGTATTAATTGCATTTGTATAGAAGCTCTGAATTTTGCACTTTGGAAATTCTGAGTCTTTGTCTCTCCAGCGTGAGGTTTCTTACACAACAAAAGTTTTGGTGGTTGATTTCCCAGATGTTTTCTTTAATTAAAATAAAGTAAAATAATAAAATTTAGTAAAAATGTAAATCTAGTAATTTAAATTAGTTATCATTAACAAAAATAAGACTGAAATTCTATCACATGATCATACATCACAAAAGAACCGGAACCTTTAGTTCTCTGTGACATTCCCTGCCACTTGAGCTAACAATGTGGCTGGTGAGAAATGCTGGCCTCCACCCCTAGCAGGGCCCAAGACATAAAGCACACACCAGGTATGTAGGATTCTCCACAGAAAGCAGACAGAATGTGTCTGAAGTTTGAGGTTCTTCTCCAGACACCAAGAGGATTTTATTGCTGCATATCTATAGGCAGTGACTGCAGTCTGTCCCTTGTTCCACTCTCTGTCCTGTTTGCTCTTGCTCCCAGTCTTATCCAGAATCATTTGTGACCACATCTCAGGTCTAGACACCCTCCCTGGTGTCCTTTATTTCACTGCCCTAGCTTTACTGTCTTTTCCTTTCATACCTGATTTTAGGTCCAAACCCAAATCAAATACTCTGAATTTCCTCTTTCCCTGCTCCTTTTTTACCAGTCTGCTGCCTTACCCTTTTTACCCCCTAGCCTGCTTTTCCTCAGGCAGTAACACAACAGCAACTTGCAGCAGAAATGGTGAGAAAGGTCCTGGTTGACCAGCTCTGCACTGAAGCATGCTCAATGGAATATTCACCCCATCTAGCTGCAAATATCTAATAATCTCCACACGCCAGTATATTTTTGAGAGGTATTATCTTGACTAAATTTGGGCTTATGCTCATCAGCATGGCAAAGGTTGGTGAATATAATCCTCCAAGGAAAAAAATCAGAGAAGCTATAAACAGAGTACTTACAGCTTTAGTAACTGACAGGAAACGGTCGTAGCTGATAAGAACAATATTAAACACTGACGCTGTGCAGTGGAGATGGTCCATAACCAGCCAGAGCTTGCAGATGCCTCTTCCCAAGTGCCATTTCCCTGTCAGGCTGTAAGGGATGTAGAGGGGCATGCAGAACACACCTGTGGAAAGCAACCACAACGACACCATGTGGTTCATAGGGGATTGCAAACTCCTGGAAGCAGAGAGACACACTATGCTGGTACTTGGGTAAAAAAATCAACAAATCTATTAAGGTGAATGTGTAATTTACACACAGAAATCCTCAAATCCTCATGAAATCTGATGGTGACTTTCTATGTCTTCGATCTTAGTGTGATTTATGCTGATTGTTGGGAATAAGCTCAAAGCAAATCAGCAAAGAGGGATTTACTGAAGAAGAAAACTTAAGTCTAACCAACTTAGACTCTCTAAAGGTATATAATAGTACTGCAGCATATATGCACTGTGGTTGCATTCTGACATGTAACCTCATCATTGTATTTCCTCTGTTCTTTTATCTGTGTTTTAATTTTCCCCCAAACACATCTAAAGGTGCTGCCAATAGCAGTTATTACTGTAAGACTGGTTAGCATTTGTAAGCTAAAGACAATATATTGGGCTGTCTGTGTGGTGTTTGGAAATTTCTTTTACCAGAGATAGAGCAGACACAGCAGAAGTATGAATCTCCCATTTTCAAGGAATGTTTAATTTCATGCTTGTTCTCCACCTGAGAATAACTCCAGAACTACTTTTTGGTTTGTTAAATTTGTGTTTTGTCCAAAAGACTTTCCACTGAAGTACTTCATTAAGAAAAAATCATGTTTGTGTTTTATTTTTAAGCCAGCAACTTCTTCATTTTAACACTAATATTCTTTCAAAAGTGTGGTGCAATAGCTCATGCTACATTCCTGAAAATGCTGATCTACCAGAGACAAATAGAAAATTCTATGCAGCTTCAAGATCCATTTTAAACTCTCCAGATTATTCTTTTCTTGACTGTCTTGGGGTGACGTTATGATGTGTATCCCATATCGCTGCCTATGCCCAGAAATTCATTTTTGTGCCTTTCTATGCCTCTAAACTGAGCCTGAGAGGAGGAAGAAAAAATTGAGCAAAATTTTCTCAAAGCAGTTTGCAGCTCGTTCAAGGTCATATAAAGATAGCAGGTTTTTTTCCCCCCAGCTGCGGCAGGGGAGCGAGGAAGCACCCGGCTTGCTGTTTTTCCAGTCAGCTTTTGGCCAGTTTGTTTTCCAGTTTTCTTGTTCTCCGGAGAGAGACTGAGAGTTGGACTTTGCTTTTCCTTCTCTGGAATTCCAGATTTTCTCCCTTTTCTACTGGACTGCTTTCAACCTCAGAGCACATCGGAAGGACTTTCCACCGGGCACAGAGGGCCTGGCCCTGGGCCAAGCCCCAGCTCCGAGGAGACCAAAGGGAGGACTCTAACGCTTGCCCAGGTTTTTCCTCCACAGTGAAAGATTTTACCATTTAACCTTATTTTCCTTTCCCGGGTGTTTGTTAAATAAATAGTTTTATCTTCACTTTCCTTCGAGGAAAATTTTTTTTTTTTTTTTCCCGAACCTGGTGGGGGAGGAGTGGTTGTGCCTTCTCTCAGAGGATATATTTCTAAATTTGGCCGAACCGGTACATTGACATATCCACCAAGATCTTAGAAGTTACTAAACATATCCAGGGTGATGTGGTCCACTGACAATAAAACCTGGGCAGTGAGCTGACAGACTGTTCTCAACAGGGAAACGCTCACAGGGCTTTCAGTACTGATGGCTTGTTTTAACATATACCTCAAATACAAGCAGCATCACTTTGGTACTAAATACACATTTCTCATAGTTGCTGATGACAGCTCCTGTTCTCATGAACTTCAATGGGATCAATGTTTGGCACCATGTCAAAAAGTAATGACTGCTTTTAGCTATACATATAGAGGCAAACTCCAGGTTTTAAGCACTTACATTTGAAGCTATTCTTATTTTTACTAATTAGTGGATGCAAAAACATGAGTCACATCCCTGGAAAGGTTCCAGGCTTTTAATAAATTTTAAGAAAAACAACCCCACAACAATTTCAGAAAATGAAGTATTTGCTGATCAATATCAGAAGCAAAATCTTAGATTTGCACAGTCTGTATAGGCTGATGGCAATCTGATGGCGATCATTTCCTCTTGGCTGATTTAAGAATGCATGAGGCACCAGCCACAAAGAACTGATGTGGAAGGTAGATATTTAACTCTCTTGACTAAACTATGAGATACGAGGAGAAACAGACCTTTGCAGAAGAACTGAGCAATGAAACAGCAGATCCAGCAAATTGTCTGCCTTGGCAGGAAAGCAAAGGCTTCATCATATGCATCGTTTGGTTTCTGCCCCATAGGACAAGCCCCAGAATAAGGCAATACATATTATAAATGGCATAAATGAAGGAAAACCTTAAAGGCTAAGCTAATACACTTTACACAGCATTGACAAAGGAGCAGCATTTGGTGGGATGGTATTGTCAGAAGTGCAGTCAGTCTGTGGCCGCGATTTCCTTTCTCACAATTCAGTGAATACCGGTCTCTGTGGCCATCCTGAAGAGAAAGCCTTTGTGTGCAGCAGTACCTCCTTGCCAGCCTCAGGCCAAGATGTTTGCTGGCACATCTGCCATGGGACCATGGTTTTGTCAGGTTTTCTCTGCTGCAGGGACTGTTTCCCTGGCTCCAGCCATGGAGGAGTACTGCACTAGGCATTCACACCACCACTGCCTCACTTGGCATCACCAGCCAGGACTGGATCCATGGCAGCTCCAGCAACCAACTCTCCCAAAGTTCTGTAGTGGCACTATGGGAAGAGGGGACCAATAAGGAATGTAGACAAGAGATGCCAGCAGGGTGTTACTGGTATTGAACAACCCATTGGATCAATAGCCTCTGTTAAGCTGAAGCCAATAAAAAGACCGGGTGATAAAGTGTCTTGCTGTAGTGTAATACATTCATAAACCGTTAGTACTATGTAGAGAAGTAATTCATTTACCTGGATGTATCACACATAGCTGTCAAATATAAGGATGTTCTGAAGTGTGTGATGAACACTCTTACAGGAGAGGGAAAGGTAAATCATAAACTGTAGCAAACAACCTCTTCAATTAGTATTCACACATAACAGTTTCTCCTTTTTCTTGAAGCAACATTAAAAGTATTTTTATGAGAAAGGATGCATTTCTCATTATAACATATTTTGAGACATACTGGGCTATTAAAATACTTCATGCAGCTTCCACCATTCCTGATCCTACCCCCAGACACAGCTGCAAAATAGTTCTCTCAGAAGAAAACACACAGAAAACAAACACCATTGCTGCTCCTAAGACTCCTACAACACAATTAGCACGAGGCTCCACACCTGTGACTTACCCACTGCAAAGTCAGAAACAGCAAGATTCAGAAAGAAATAGTTACTCCGATGCCTGAGGTTTCTGTCCATAATGAAAGCAAGGATCACCAGGATGTTCCCAAGGATGGTCACCAGCGACAGCAACACCATGAGGAAAGCCAGCAGCACCAGCACGCCCAGTGAGAACTCGGAGCTCGGCGACTGGCTGGGCCACGTCTCGTTACGCGTTGCAGCCGCGTGCAGAGCTTCGGCCGTGCTGTTGTGCATGGTGGGTATCCAGGTCAGGTCAGTCTGGGAAGGAAGTTGTATCTGGCAAAGTTATCCAAAAGGTTGGGACAAGTCTATTAACAGGCTGGGCTGAATACTGGCACATAAAAAAAGAAGATTCACAGTATCGAAAAAATGGAACACAAGACTCCAAGACCTGGACTCGCTAAGATTTCTTGATCTGAATGCACCTGTTGGCCTAAAGAAAGACACTTCATAAGCAGTGTCTTTCCTGGACACAGATCCTTATCTACTGATGTCAAAAAAGCTTCTCAGAAAATAAGTTTCTTCACAGTCAAGCAGTTTGCATATTAGCAATGTGTAAGTGGTTTTACATACATAATTGTGCTGAAGCTAAAACCATATCTCATTTTCACCTCCACAGTGGTGAACGGGATTAATATTATTACAATTCTATTTCTCTTATAGTAAAATGTAGACACGTTTGCACTTGCTGCTGTAACACTTTTTAAATTTTACAGTTAATAACAGAGAGATATTTCTTAGTGTTGCTGGTTACAGAGCATTTATAATGCAGTTACATGCAGCAGAAGCATAACCAATACCTCTTCAGCTCATCCTAATCAGAAGCTCTGGGAAGAACAAACCAAATATTTGGATTTTGGGGGTCTTTATAGTGTGGCCCATCTAATCCTGGACCTCCCAAGTAATCCTAGATAAGATTTTACTCCATGAAGTGCCAAGCCTTTAGCCCTTCGCAGGTGTGAAAAAAAGATAACCCTTCCTCACCACAATTCCATTTATTTTGGTAGGTGTGCACAGAATTTGGCAGGCCATGGCTGTGGCTGACACTCACCGACTCTGTAGCACCATGGCACACGGTGTGACCAGCATTTCAAACTGCAGCCATAATGCCAGGTGCTTGGGAAGATGTAGGGCAAGAAACAGGGAAAGAGAGGGTAGGAAAGATGTGGGGAGGAAAGATGTAGTACTCTGCTGAGGAACAAAGGGAATATGTTGTAAAGAGTCATTAAAGCAAAAGGTGTTGGGTGACAGAAACAGACCTCAGGAATGGCAAAACGTGGCAAGGAGACACAGCTGCCTTAGCTGTGTGTGCACGGCTGCAGCCTGGGAAGCACAGAGGAGGCACTGGAGCTTCCTGGGCAGTCACCAAGCCACACTTGACATGGGTGGCCTTGTGGTGAGAGCATGTTGCAGAGCTCAGGGTGAGGGAGGTGATGAAGTCTTCTTTAAGCAGCTCAAGGAAGCGTCTGGACCACAGGATCTGCTTCTCGTGCAGGACTTTAGAGTTCATGGCATCTGCTGGAAGGGCAACACAGCAGGTCCAAGCAGTGAACAGGATTCCTGGAGGCTGCCAGGGGGAACCTGCAGATACAAGTCCTGCGTGGGCCAATGGCGGTGACGCATAGCTGGGTCAGCTGCTCAGTGGTAAAAAAGGGGCTGTTTAGGGATGCTATCAGTGCAGACTTGGCTGTAGTGATGATGAGGTAGTGGAACTCAAGATCCTAAAGGGGATGAGGAAGGACAGTAGCAGTGCAGACCATGGGCTTCAGGTGAGCAGACTTCCATTTAGGAAAGTGGTAGTGGGATCCCATAGGAGGCAGATCCAAAAGACAAGGAGCTCAAGGAAGCTGAAGGCCTGCCTCTAAGGACAGCAACCTCCATGCACAAGAATGGTCCATCCGAGTTCTCAAGGAAGCAAGCAGATGTATCATGACCCTGGGGACTACAGTGTAACATGGCAGCATGAAGGAGTTTGAAGGAGGGACAGGATACGAAGGAGATATTTAGAAATGTTTCCTGGCCACGTAAGAATGATGTTACGAAAACAAAAGCTCACCTAGAGCTGATGCTTGTAAAGGACATCAAGGACAACATGAAGAACTTCAGCCACCCCATTAACAGCAAAATGGTGAAAAATAAAAATATAGGTGCTTTGCTGGATGGGAGCAGTTATCCAGTGACAGCAGGTGCAGATAAGGCTGAGGTACCCAGTGCTTCCTTAGCTTCATTCCTCACTAACTAGGTCTCCCTTTCCTTCACGCTTAGTGAACGAGTTCAAGGATGAGACCTGCCACGAGCAGGTGAGAATAAAGCGGGATTACTTGAGAGGACTTGACCATAAAAGTCCATGGAACCCATTGGGCTATCAAGAGAACCAGCTACCACCTTTGCAAGGCCACTTTCTCTCCTCTTAGAATGGTTGTGGAGATGAAGGGAGATTCCCAACTGAAGAAAGGCAAATGTTGCAACGATCTTCAAATGCTGCCACAAGGACAAAATGCCAGATCGTCTTTAATCCTTGGGAAAATAATGGAGTGAGTCCTCTTGGAAGGTATTTCTGAGGACCTGGGGGAGGAGAAGATGACTGGGAACAGTCAGCATGGACTTACCATGCCTGAGCAAGTTGGTTGTCTTCTTCAATAAAATTACTAGATTAGTGGAAAAGGGAATATAGTCATTTGCTTTTAAAATTAGGGAATAAATCTAATGTTGAAGTTTTAATCATAGTCCTGTGTGGCACTGAGGGGGAAATCTATGTGGTACCTCCTTTGGAAAATAAATGACATGGACATTAGGAGAATCATTAAAGTTCAATATTTGTTCCAGAAATAAACAAACGAAAGATAACAAAATTTCTTCCAACATGTATTTTTTATTTGTTGAGAGCTTTTTTTTTAATCTGAGAGTCAAAGTAGAAAAAACTGGTGTGGCTTGAGTTGAAGCTCACAAAGTCATACTGTCACCATGTATTTATGAGGCCTATTGAACATCTGCAAAGACAGAAGAAAATTCAAGGACATGAATTGGTGAAATGGATGAGTGACTGGATAGAGAGACCTGGGTGAGAAAACCCTTTGGCAAGAAACATCCATTTGAGTCAGGGCATAAGAACAAAAGCTGAATAGATATTTTACCATAAGCCTGAAAACTGTCTGATTTGTGATTTACAAGGGAGAATATTTATGATGCCACCCTGACCAAGACAGTTTTAAAGCTGTGGGCACAGTAACCCAGTGCTTGACTTACCCTGGGAGCACTAAGCAAAGTTTTCAACAATTAGAAAAATACAACAAATTTTTCTAATACACAGGAGTGGTGTGAGAAAACAGTTTGAACACTGTGTGTGTAAAACAAACTCTAAAAAACACTGATCTCTAGTAGCTTCACCATGGTATATTGTTTCAAATTCGCTGCAGATTGTGCTGCCTGGCAAATTCCCTGACAAACTAGTTTTCCAGCACTGCAAAAAGTGGACTCAGTTTATCTAGTCAATTATTTCCAAAATAAACAACACATCTTTAAGCACAAAATGCAAACTAAATTTTTATACTACAAGCATAGGGATAGAAAAGCAGACGACTCAAATACATTTCTATCTCGGGCCTACCTTCACTTTCTCTATTTAACAGATGCTTAGTACAGCTATTCTATAAATGTTTTAACTCTGTGTGTTTAGATTTTTTAAGCATCACGGGAAAAAAACCTCACAAAGTCTCTGCCAGCACCACAGCTCATGACAGCAATAACAACTGTGCTGAATCAATGACCTCCTCCTGAAGCTGCATCTCTCTTACCAATCAGGCTCACAATCCGTAACACTAACCATGTGAGGCAAGGAAGCATAGCGAGAATGAACAGTGGAAGATAATCTTCCAGTGTGAAAACTGACCCATAGCCTGAAGAGAAAGAAGCTGACTCATAAACTGAGAAGCTGAAGAGGAGTCTTCAGTTCCAGACCTCTGAACAGAAAGACATTCTAGCTCTTCAAAGCCATCAAATTTTGTGCTATAATTAAGCTGCTTCCATGCATTTGAATTGTGTTTGCAACACAAGTGTTATGGCAACACTTCTACAACCAATTTCAAATTAGATCAAAACTATTTAATTAACTGCTGCTCTTCATTGTTCTGTGCATCAGATTTCTCTTTCCTTATTTTATACATTTTCATATTTATAAACAAAGAGGAATAAAATCACAAAAAAGGAGAGAAAAAAATGTAGCCAGTGACTCTCACTTACCCATCCATGAAAGCCTTCTGGGTGAGTTGCAATACTCAATACATGGTAAGAAAGTTTGGCACATGGGATGGGGTGCAATCAAGCTCCACTGCTTTCTCCAACACATCTACTCACTCCTTTCAGCACTGGGTATTCAACTGCTTTGTTTGTTAAGAGCTGCTTAAGACATCTCTGTGTCAGCTTCCAGACCTCTGAAAACCCCATTCTCAAGCAGTGAATATGGCCCTTGCTCCCCAGTAGAAAAAATCCATTTTGATACTTGTTCTGAGGAAGAGAAAATCTGTATAATGTCACAGCAACAGGACACAAAGAACTGATCTAGTATAAAAATCACTCTGTCAAATCAAATTTGTTCCAGACATTTTGATAGAATATCTTTGCACTTGCAAAGCTTTACACTGGAGAGGCTATTGTCTATTCTTGCACAGCCAGTCAAAATCATAAATCCAGTATGAAGTTAGCATTGCTTGCTCTGCTAATTCAACAGGAATGTGATCATGTGCCCAAGCCTGGCCTATCTTTTAGGCAATCACATAGTGCACAGATCTGGCACTAAATGTCATTTAAGCGTGACCAAAGAGGCAGCCACTGTCAGGTGAAAAAACAGTATGGGTGAAAAGACTAACAACCATTTATGTCTGTGACTATTTGGATAACCAATCTCAAAATTCTCTTACCAAGGAAAATTTGATTCTCTGAAAATCATTCAGAATTACCAACTTGCACATACTGTGTCCTGCAACACCTGGTAGGAACTACATTAAAATTTGAAAAGGACAGATATGGCAGGTTAGGCAGTCCATTCACTTGCATTTTGCTCACTGTGGGGATTATAAGAAGGAGAGGGCACTCTCTTGTCTTCATAATAGTTTATTAAATGAAAATATACTGCTTCTATGAGTACTTTTACAACCTTTTAAAAATATAGCAGAATTGCTTCTTCACTGATAGCTTTAGGTTCACAAATAGGACATAAATTTTACTTCAACACATACATGAGCAGGTATCTCCCTTCAGTAACTCTATGGAGATAGCGATAGAAGAGTTATTTCACAGTGCCAGCTCTATATATTAAACAAAGGGGGGAAAAAAAAGAAGGAAAAAATATACACACACCCACAAACCAAGAGGACATCCAGCAAAGTTTGTTATTCATTTCAATGTACTAGATGGTAATTAATCTGGCATCATACCAGCAACACCAAAAATGAGATCCTGAAAATTAGCAATATCAGGGCAACTACATAACTCTGCTGCACTCTTAACCAATGTCATTAGTAAACAAATGGGTTTTTTCTCTGTGTATGCTGATGACACATATGAAAAGGCACCACTAAATAACAGAGGAACCTTATCTGTAAGACATTTATATCACCTCTCTAAGAAGAAGGTGTGTTACCAGATCTCAATGTCGCAAACTTTTTGGGACATAATATTTTCAGAAAAGCCATTCGAAACCGCAAATGACAGAGAGGGTAAAGAAATGGGTTCAAAGAGGAATTGATCCACAAAAGCCAAAAAGTTGCTTCATACAGGGAGCTATGGATGCACTTTCCTTGGCAGGCCCCACGGATAATCATTAATAAAGAGTATGGGGCCCAGCAAATGGTAAACACACATACAATTATGGCAAGAGACTTTGCTATTTTCTTGTCCCGCTGCAGTTTTGATCCAGTGCTTGAACAGAAAGAAGCAGAAAAGTTCCTTTTGAGAGCTGTAGAACTGGTTTCTGTTCGAGATGGACCATTAGCCACCACTGCTGGTCTCCATGACCTCGACAGTGATGAAACACTGTCCTCTGCTTCTGATGAAGATGAAGCCCCTGGCCTCGGCAAGCCACAAAACCTCCAGGATAAGCTGCTCCTCCTTGGAGGCTCACAGTCCTGCACGCTGCCACGCGCTGGCGCCTCTGGATGTTGTGGAAGATGTGCATGTTGAAGTAGGTCACCAAGAGCAGCGGCACAAAGAACTCCAGGGTGATGCACACAGCAGGAAGTACCAGTTGTCAAAGAACTCGGCGTAGCACTGATCCGCCGCTACCACGCTGTGTCCGGCCACGTGCTCCCAAAGCAGGATGGCTGGGCAGTAGAGCAGGAAGGCAAAGACCCAGATGGCCACCATCTTGATGGCAGGGCTGGATGTTATTCCCTGCCGGGCTCTGTAAGATACCTGCGAGCAAAAAGGATGTGTCACATATTCAGATAACATTTTGGAAAAATTATGTCAAAAAAGCCCATACAAAATCAAGCCAAATGTAATATTTGTTCTGTATCTCCCCAGACACCTAGGACATCTTCACTATGTAAGGTTCTGAAAAACTGCTAGTCTTGTTCTCTATACACTGTAGCTCTGTGATTTATTTTAATATTCGGGATAGGAGAGAAGCAGAAATTATGATGGCTAAACTATCACTTGGCTTCATGGTATGAAAGGAGATAGCTTGTTTCCACCACACAGTAAAGTAGCAATAAGGAATTGGTAAGGAATAGGTTTATGATACATCAGCCCAGGCTCAGCAGAGAGCGAAAGCAGCTGTGGGAGTTCCTACATGCCCAGCAAAAGTAGAAGCCTTCTATATTAGACAGGTTGCCATGTGAGACTGCAAACACCAGACAATGTAATTTTTCATACTGTTTCCTCTTGCCATAGCAGAAAAATCTATCCCAGACGTATACTATAACATCCCCTGCCTTTTTGAATCACTCTATTTTAATATTAAATATTAAATTTAAAGATTTTCATGTCTAGCCAGACAGGATATTAAGAATTAAAATAAAATCATCCAAAGTTAGGAAATACAAGAGCTAAGCCCACCCTGTAACAGCCCAGCCATACTCTTGTTCCCCTGCATCTTTCATAGCACAAAAGTTGCTAAGTTGATGATAAAGCTGGATATTTTTATTTCCTCTGTACTGTTCAACATTTGGCATCTCAGGCTTTCCTCAGAACTGCTGCCTTCCTCATCAGCTTCCTATTCCTATTAGCAGAGCACCTGCATGCTACACAGAGAGTAATGAATGGCACCTTCACAGCCACACACCAAACAAAGGACATTGTCCCTATTTCACCAGCAAGTATCACAGCAGTAGTGCAGGGTTATACACATTGGTTTGGATTCTCTGCTTTAAATATCTGTAACCTAAAGATTCAGACTCCTCTATATCTTAAAGCACCATATTAGCTCTGTGCACAGCTCCAGGTCTGCAGTAATGAATTTGCCACCCTGTGCAAGACCACAGGCAGCTCAGTTTAGAGGCAGAAAACAGGAAGCTGGGCACAGCTTCACAGATTGTTCCATCTGGAGTGACTGGACCCTGGCCACAGGCTAGGTTTGCAGCAGAGGCAGAGGTTGATCCCAAGTCTGTGAGGAAGCATGGTGTCTTTTCTTTGGACAACAGCCCTGTTACACATTCCTGGACTCACTCCTTCCTAATAACCTAAAGAAGAAAACCAGAATGTGATCATGTTAAAGAAGACCAACAGCAATTGAATAAGAACATGGATCTCAGCTGGGTTACAGGAGTCCTTTCAATTTACATTTCTCACATTCTAAGCTCTGCAGCTTCATTAATGTCTTAGATATAGGGACTCTGAACTTACTGTTCAGCTTTAAAAAAAAAACAAACAAAAACAACAAACCAGCAAAATCCAACTGTAAAACCACACCACTGGGGAAGAAGGGAAAGTGATTAGGCATCGTATCAGCACTTCCCAAATGAGAACCTACCAATCTAATATGAAACATGTCATTCAAGCAAACAGACCCTGAAAGAAGAGAAGGCTTTGCGGTGACCTGACTGCAGCCTTCCAGGACCTGAAGGGCAAGTAGAGACAGGACAAGGGGCAATGGTCTTAAACCAAAAGAGAGTAGGTTTAGATCAGGTATTAGGAAGAAATTCTTTACTGTGAGGGTGGTGAGGCACTGGAACAGGTTGCCCAGAGAAGCTGTGGGTGCTCCCATCCCTGGATGTGTTCAAGGCCAGGCTGGATGGAGCGCTGAGCAACTTGGTCTAATGGAAGGTGTCCCTGCCCACAGCAGGGGGTTGGAACCAGATAATCTTTAAGGTCTCTTCCAATCCAAACCATTCTACAATTCTATGACCAAACACCAATTAGAGCTTAGAAATGGTGAATGATCGTATTTATTACTTGAGTCCTTGGATATCCTCTGAAACAGAAGAATGACAACACTCAAGAAACATCTCTTACCTCTCCACATATTCTTCTTTTTGCTTCAAGGGATCAGTTGCCACTCAACTGCTCATTGTCAGCACATGTCAATCACCCCCTGTGGTAATTCAGATCCTCATCTGATCTTCACTCAGTCCATCTCATGTCTCTCCATACCCTCTTCTTAGAAAATTTATCCAAGCCTTAGCACATCCTTGACTCAACCTAGTTTTCATGACCACCACCACTTCGAATGGCCAAAGCCCAAATGCTCCACATGCCTGCTGTCCCTTTCCCACCTTGACCTTCCCATCTCCTGTGTAGTGTAATTCAATAATTTCTAGTGCAGGTGGCACGAGGGTAACATTGAGGTCATAGGCAAGGCAATGTCCTATCTCTAAGTCCCAATGCAACATTGAACCATCACCATTTCTCCATTAAAGTATGGTACCAACAACAAAGCACCATTTAGCTTAAAGTGCTAACTGTGAAACACTCTTGAGTTTTATAGAAATCTCAATATATATAAAGCAATAAATAGAAATGTTATTCTTACAGCTTTTGTAACTGACAGGAAACGGTCGTAGCTGATAAGGACAATGTTAAACACTGAAGCTGTGCACAGAAGATAGTCCATAACCAGCCAGAGCTTGCACAGGCTTCTTCCCAAGTGCCATGTCCCTGTCAGGGCATAAGGGATGTACAAGGGCATGCAGAATGCACCTGTGAAAAGAAACCGAACACACACGTCAGCCAGCACTGCACTACATGAGAGCAGAGAAACATTTCTGCAGTATCTGATCAAAGCATGATTCATATTGACTGGAATTCCCACATGAAAGGCTTTGTATTATCCTGCAACCAAATAACATTTACTAAAAACTAGGTACTAGTAATGTTCTTAAAATTAATACCTCTCTGGAAGGTGCATCATGTTTATTATGTATCATTGTTACTTCTCCAATTAACACCACCTGCCAAAGGAAGGAGCAGTTGACTGCTTTAGCTACTGAAGTAAACACTATTCTGTGTTATCTGCTGAAATTAAAACAAACAAAAACATCTTTCCCTCCATGTAATTCACTGTTTTCTACAATAAATTACCCAGTTGCCATGCTTTTATCCTCTTAGAAGCATATGTGTCTGAAAGTGTTCCAGAAGTAAATTCTGGTAGAAATACGAGTTCCAGACTAATTTTTAAAACTGTATGATCAAAAGGCTGACAAGAACAGCACAGTTAAATACACCCAGCCTAACACTTCTTCTCATCATAAACCTTGATAACAACCACTTTTCAGTGGCAAGCTGATAGGATACTATCTATGGGAACTCACCAGACTGTGGGAACACACGAGTGACCCAGCTGCACCCATGGCTACCTAAATATAGGCTGCTAAATCCAAACGTTGTGAAAGTGCCAACATGACCTCATTTTAATGGATTTTGAGGTGATCACCCTACTGAGCCCCAGTGCAGCCTTGGGAGGCTGAAGAGCTAACGGCGCAGTCAGCTGGGATGCAGAAATGCAGTGAACAGCATCGACACTGCAACAAAACGGAATCACTGCATTTACAGAGCAATTGGCACTTGGTCTTTGAGCAAAACATTATTGATTTTAACATCCACATCAGGAAGAAAGCTGTGGTTTCAACTTTAGATTTACTACATAATAGTGTGTGTATTACTGTAACCGAGTATCTTGAGAGTTTGCATTTCCATACAAATCTTGCAGTTCCTGTTGTTCTCCCTCTACTACAAATCAAGAGATCTCTATTCAAACGCAGCTATAGGTCCAGAAGCATGGAGACAAAGCAAAGGTTGCTGAATGTCAAAATCAGATAGGTTAGATATGTTAAAAGAATAAGCAAATGACTTGCAGGCTTTTAGCAATTTAGATCAAGAAGAAAGTAAGGATAATTTAGGCATACCCCAAATCTAAATTATATAGCTAAAAAAATACAAATCAGTTTGACTCTAAAGTCAAACTAAGGCAAAGGCAAAGCTTTTAACCAAATTTATGAATAAATCTAGACATTCAGATAAACATAATACCACAAAACAAAAAATTATGGAAAGTAGGTAATGACAAGCAAGCTGTACTTCCTTCTTTGACAGAGAATGTTATTTACCTCATACTTCTCAGCTAGATGCTGGTATTTGTTCAGCATGACACTAGATTGTGAGTCAATGAGAGAACACCAGTTTGTCCACTGGTTTTCCGCTCACTGCTCTGTTTTTTTCCAGTGCACTGTAAATGGAGAGCAGGCAGCAAGAGCTCTGCAGCACAACAAGGCAGAAATAAGCTGGAAGAAGACATCAAACATACAGAGGAAGAGATCAAAACATTATACAAGGAGATCTGGACATCACAAGGATAGGACTGTTAGAAGTTGTGCCCCTGACAGAATTGCTGGCACTGGCAATAAACTAAAAGAAAAGTTTCTTTTGTTCTTTCAGTATACTTCTTAAATATGTACATAAAAAAAAAAAAAAAAGTGATATAAGTCAGAATACAGATTTCATTAAATAGCCACAACTATTTAAAACCATCCTTTTACACACTCAATAATTTAACCAAAGCTTTTAGCAGACAGCCAACACTTCAAAGAATATTGCAATACATCAGTCTCCGAGTATCACACTCGTGTTTCAATCGTACTTCTTCTCAGTACAAGTTTCCAAACTGTGTCCCTATGTATAAATATACATGTAGCATCAAACTTCTTAGAAATTGCTTGATTTGTAATTTTTATTTACCTATACAAACACATATTCCCAAGGTATTACCCTAGATAGAGCATGTACAGCAAAACGTCTAAAAGTACTATTTGTCATTATTTAGTCACAAACGTCAGATGATGATCTGTATTGTGTGACAGCAGACTGAAATAGAAGATATTGGCCATGTATGCAAGATCTGTCAGACAATATAGGCTGTATTTGATTTGACTATCTAGATTTCAGCCAAAACTCTTCACAAACAACTCCCACCATTCTTTGTTATTCCATAAAATTCCCACAGTAGTATTTTATCCTGAAGCATTAAACATTACCTGCTTAACTAACAAAGCATCCTTTTTTTTCTGAAAAATCATAGGCTGCTGAAATACTTCATGCAGCTTCCACCACTCCTGATCCTACCCCCAGACACAGCTGCAAAATAGTTCTCTCAGAAGAAAACACACAGAAAACAAACACCATTGCTGCTCCTAAGACTCCTACAACACAATTAGCACGAGGCTCCACACCTGTGACTTACCCACTGCAAAGTCAGAAACAGCAAGATTCAGAAAGAAATAGTTACTCCGATGCCTGAGGTTTCTGTCCATAATGAAAGCAAGGATCACCAGGATGTTCCCAAGGATGGTCACCAGCGACAGCAACACCATGAGGAAAGCCAGCAGCACCAGCACGCCCAGTGAGAACTCGGAGCTCGGCGACTGGCTGGGCCACGTCTCGTTACGCGTTGCAGCCGCGTGCAGAGCTTCGGCCGTGCTGTTGTGCATGGTGGGTATCCAGGTCAGGTCAGTCTGGGAAGGAAGTTGCATCTGGCAAAGTTATCCAAAAGGCTGAGATTCATAAAGAGTTAAAATAGGATGAGTGAAACATCCAGTAAGCATCCAAAAAAAAATTGCCTCAGGACGGGAAAAAATTAAAAACTTTTGATGCTAGATCAATCTAGTTTTCTTAAGAGTTGTTAAAGCATGCGTAGCTCTAGCAGAGTTCTGGTTAAGAAATATGCAGTTTTTTCAAGCTCATATTTTAAAATGCAAGTTCTTCTTTAAGCAACCCGATTCTTATCTGTGGAGGTCAGGAGGGCTGATTTGAGGTTCACTCTTGCTTTCCTCCCTCCCTTCCTGATGTGTTTTGCTTGCTAGCATTATATACAACTTCTTCTAAATTTTGCTTCTTAATCCTGTGTACATATCTTAATGAGAATATAAACTACTTTTTAATTTCATCCTTGTTTATCTGACATTGTTGCAATTCAGCAAGCCTTTGGTCCCTCTCTACTGTAATATATTTTTTGCTGACAAATGCATGGTCAACTTTGTTGTTGCTGCTGTTCTCCTTTTTGTGGACTATGGGGCTGAAAACTGATATGATGTAAATAAGCATAAATACAATTACTTACCAGAGCAGTTAACCTGTAATGGCCCAACCCTCAGAGATCAGTTCAAAACTCCCACTGGAATCAGTTTTAAAAATCTTAGCAGCAGCCTCAGTGATACAGCACCAGCTGCTGTTGCCCCAGAACCAAGGAACTAAATACAGACTCCCTGAATGAGAATGAGAGCTTGGCAATTAACTTTAACAGGATGAGGCTTTTGTCTTCCACAAATGCTTGTATTTTGTATGAGTAATGAAGCCACTTGCAGAGAGCTGTGAGTATTCTACAGTTGTAAAAATTCAATCATTTTTATTATGGGTTCTAAAAACACTTTGGTGTCTAATTTTAGATACTTAAATCTGGAAAACGCTGGCTGCCATGTATTTGCCTCTGCTGTGGGAAAAATTCATTAGCATTTGCCAAGTGCTTTTACTGAATGTTTGAATGGCAGTAGTACAAAAATGCAAAACTTTATTATCCATGCAAATATCTTCACAGCATGTATGTCCATCACTGGTTTAAGCTTTATTTCATGTCCAGGTACTGCAGAAAACACACTATGGCACAATTACTAATACCAGTAGCCTTTCTTCTGGTAGCCATACTGAAGCCTCAAGATGAAGTTCAGCAGTTTCACTTTTTTTCATGAGAGCCAGCTGACCTTGCCACACTCTTGCTTTCCAGGAGTATATAGCTGCCTAATTGTACTCCCTCTCCCTCCCTCAAAATTTTTTATTGGATCTTTAATCTAACTTGATTTCTTGGAATCTTAAATATCCAACTCTTCCACACCAAGCTTCAAAAGCCTGTGTGTCACAAAGCATCTACACATATGAAGTTCGATACGAGACCACTTCGTGAGCTTTTAGCGGAATTTTTTGTGCGTGGCTGACTATGATTAAACCAATCTAGAACACATCTAGCTAGAAAAATATTACAGTAGCTACTAGACTGCCTTCATTTTTCACTGAAATAGACATGCTAGGCAATAAATGAATAGCAAGGATTCATAAGTAAATGTCCCATCTTTCTCTCCCTTCCTTCTTTCCCCCACATTAAGGAAGGACACATACTAAACAGTAGAAACACCACCCTGAACTACAAACAATATGAAGAAATTACTAACAGTCCAGAATTGGTATGCTGATGTAAGAAAGACAATTATCTTCACTTTTAAAAGTTAGGCTTTTAAAAATGTGACTTGTATTATTTCAGTCATCTGGAAGATTTCCAGATGCATGTAGGACATTTAGAGGAAGTATTTGATAGTGAAACCACCAAGCAGCTCTTCAGAAGGTACTCAGCTAACAAAGTACCCCAATCAGAGAGCAGATATAAACTCTTGGTCTGGTCATTTGAAACACAAAAACCAAAAAAATCATTCTGATACTACCTTGTAGGAAACTCTAATGCTGTAATAGCTAACCTGTTTTCAGCTATACTCCTGATTGATTTTCAGAATAACAAAGCAAAAACAGTAAAATAAAAAGATATGACAACGGAGCAGCCAGAAAGACAAAAGGCACTATTCACCTTTTCCTGGTAATGTTTGATTCTTCATTGACATATTTTTATTACAGGCAATTGTACTTTGGGTATAAATTAATTCCATAATGCATCTTTTCTTTTTTTCTTTTGCCAGATAATGAAATTTGTAACTCTTCCACAAGTGGGCAGTATGTCTTAAAACCTTATAGTATCTGATAACAAAAATGGTTAAAACTGCTGCTTCAGTTCAACATTAAAATTAACGACCCAGCAGAATTAAAAAAGTTAAGAGTTGTTTTCAGACATTTTTGTCATCTCTTTCCCTTGTTGTATCTTTTCTTAGAATAAAGGAAGTTTAAACTTAGGAAATGCCTGCAAACAAAAATAGGAAGAGTAACTTCTCTAACCAAAAGTGTCCACAAGACAGTTACACAGCACCTCATGCTCTCTCAGAAAGAAACTGTGTGAAAATAAAAATGCATTTCCGCTTTGATGGTCCGCTTCCAGACATTTTAAAGGACAGAGGATTCATTCTGCTCACTGACTGTATGGTCTATTTCACCAGTTCCTTTAATTATGCAACACGAAATTCTCATCTTTTCAGCAGGCTCTTACAGTGTCAGTTGTCACAGAACAATTATCTAAGAAATTTTGTAGTGGTTCCATCACATTTCTTAGTTCACTGCCCATGTTCAGTCTTATGCCACCAAGCAGGTCCTATCTAACATCTGATCCAGAGCAGGACCAGGCACTCCAAACACAGCACTCAACCCCATTCTTTCCTTTCACAAGAGCATCTAAAACTTTTTAAGCGACCTGGTGTATGAATGACTCTAGTCCCACTCTCAGCACAACAAACAGGAGAATTCAGTTACTAATACAAGACAGGTATTTGAATCCAGGAATGGAGAAGATGAGAAATTCACATTTTCAATTAGTCAACTGTTGTTTGGTGGGAAGGGGTGGGATGGAGCAACGGTTCCAGATGCTGCACTGTCCTCATAACAAGGAGCTCAAATGTGTAAGAAACAGAAAGCTCGTGTCTAAGCTCTACTTCAGAACAACAGAAGAATTCACAAAATGAGATGAAAATGTATCTATGGCTTTACTGAACTCTCTTCTGTATACAACATGTCCATTCTATCAGATAAGGCAATAGGGTCCAGGTTTTCTTTTCATATAAATATGTGCAAAATAATCTTTTGAAGTTTTTTAAAAATAAATTAGTGTTCTGTTCTCTTCTTGTTGTCCTTCCTTATCTTTTTGCTCCTTCCGGCTTGTCTAGATGATTCTTCCTGAAATGAAAAGCATTTCAAAATTTAAAAAATATTCTTGTAAACCACAAGTATTCTCCCAAGGTCACCCATGAGAATTATTTTTAATATGAATAGTATTCATAGGTCATTGGGATTTAGGAAAATTTTGACTTGTATAATGTTTATCCATTCACACAGTTTGTATTACTTTTCTTCTGCCTTCATCTAAAGGTGGAAACTGACAGAAGTTCACATGCAAATGCCTTCATTCTAAGGGCAGAACATACCATTGATGGTACATAGTTGTATTCCACAAGGACGTTTCTTGCACAGTTGTTTATATGTTTGAAACGATCCGGTCCCAAGAGAATACCTCCATACCAGCGCGACACCACAACCAACACGTTGTGGACATTCAAAATCTGTGAATAAAAGAAAGCAATAAAAGCTGTTATCTTTTAATTGAACCTGGTTTACTGCTGACACCAATATGAAACGTAAAAAGGGTCTACTATCTTGTATTCAAAAAAATTACTGAGTTACATTTCTTATTCTTTGGTATGATCAATTATTACTCTGTCATGAAGCTGATTGTCTATTTACATTTTTGGAAGTGTTGGTGGATAAGGCTAGGCCAGGCCACAGGCATCGTACATATGGATAAATAAAATGCCATAAGCTAGTACTGTTAACATGTGCATGTCAACAACCATTAATCATCTCTGTTAAGGAGAACAAACAGGTGTCTGACTAATTTGAACAATACTATTAGGAGAGTCAATCATTGTTTGTGAAAACAGAAATATTCTTAGAATTTTAAAATGAGAAGGACTGGGGGCATGTTCTATGACAGGCATTTTCTACTCTACATTTATGTATTTGCCATAAAATCTGTATGTAACAACTGCTGACAGTAAACAGGATGGTACTAATCTAAAATATAGTTTCTTGTAACTAGAAAGTGCTATCTTGAAATGCTGGACTTATCTGAAAAAAGATTAATTTCTGTTGCAAAAAAACCCCCAAAAAACCTGGTAAGTTCAGCTACAATAAATGTTTTAAATCACCTTATTTTCATAACCATATGTCATAAGAGCTCAAAACAAAAAAACTGCAAGATCTATGAACATCTAGAAATCAGCCTATAAACTATTACAATCTTTTCCTATGGCTGATTTTTCTGATCTCTATCACACATTCATATTTGAAAGAGGATTGTTATGTCACTTTCTAAACAGGATTTTTATGGAATAATAAGTGCCTAGACAAGTTTCAAAAGCACATATTAACATGCTGAAGAAAAGCTGATAAGCTCAGAACAAACTGAAGTACAGTAACTGCCAAATTGTTTCTTTGCATTATTTTCAGAGCAATAATGTTTTCACACTTAGCATATATACTAGCATATATTGCATAACCTAAGCTTGTTTATTTATTCAACCTTCCCAAGTCTGGTTTGAGTTATTTAGGAAGTTTGAAAAAGTTCAAAATTAAAAATGTCAGAATGTTTCCATCAATTATATTTTTTTCAGAAAAAAAAAAAAGGAAGCTTGGTGGGTGGAGGAGAGCCTCCAGGAATAAGAGTGCAACATACTAAGCAAAAGAACATTCAAGCAAGAAATGGACAGGAAAATAAAGTTCCTGTTGTAAAGAGGACATCAATATAAAATAAAAAGAAATATATTGTCTGCTTACACAGCTAAGTGACCTGAGGCACAGCATTAAGATGTACCCAGCTGTCCCCTGTAGCTGTGCTATTTTAATTACGGTTTTACGAGGGCTTGCAGCTCGAACCAAAATTTATCCATCTCAACTCACATTTAGTAGCCAAGTATTATTTCAACCCTTGAAGACTAAAATATATGCGAGTATGAGGGCTAAGGACCCAGAACAGGAAATAGCACAACAAAACAGACTAAATGATCAAAACAACTCTTTCACTCCTTTTGTATTTGAAGTTCTACTCTGCAAGTTCATATATCGGTGTCTTTTTATTACGCCTACTCGAGGAAACCACATGAAGGTTGTGCCCAGGTCAGCTGTTATTTTCTGACAGTCAGCCCTCCCAGTCTTCATTTTCTGTGTACCTTACACCACACAGGAAGCATAGGAATTAAAGCTTAGTTCTCTTTTAACCCATTCAAACTATCCTTGCCACCTATGAAACATTACTCATTTCTGTGCTCCGAGACTTGTAAGTGCTACAGTCTGTGTTTCTCCTTTCACCTTGAGAAAGCAATCATCTGGCTGGCTATTAGCAGAACAAAAGTTTAAAAAATCTTCTACAAGCTTATTTACATTGTAGTGATTTTTAAAATCAATTTCAATTCAAGATTTCCAGAAGTCAAAGATTAATTTCTACAACCTGCATGAGATGGAGAAGACGGCCACCTGCTGCTGTCTCTCCATCATCTTCACAATCCTGTAGGAATGTCTGCTTATCTTCACAGTATATTCTATACAAGAAAAAAAAAACATAAAATGGATTTTAAAATGTCAATCAACTAACATTTCTACATGATTAATAAAGTCTCAGATCTTTCATACACATGTGTATCAGTTCTAATTCTCTACCACAGACATTTACATGAAAACAGGATGAGGCATAGGGTAAACCACAAATGTTTATCTGTACAGTAGGATAAGTTTTGAGAAGCTTTTACACAGACTTTAGCCACTTCAGGTAAACTCCAGTTTAAAGTCCCTAAACAGAAAAATACCCAGGCTTTTAGCCTAATTATTACATCTAGCTGAAACCAACTCCATCAGACACAGATTCAAATTATGGTATAAACCTAGAAGCTGGAAGAACTTGGACAAAAACATTATGAATAATTAATTAGGTCTGTATTTCAGCAGCAACATGAAACTATTACTGAAATTTGCCTTTGGATTCTCCATGTCATCTCCCTCCTCAGGAGGCACTGCAGTAAACTTTTGGGTGTATTGTTTCATAAAAAGGTCAGCTGCCCAGGTCTAATCTTCCAGAAGTAATGCTTAGAGGTCTACTGAGCAATAAGTTGGTTTGTTACCAACTTATTTCCTAAGTTCTGAACTTAGTTACAGGTGACACAATGAGAAAGAGGCTTCTACTATTATATGACAAAGAGGAAGCAGTAAGTATGTGCTTGTTCCTTTTTATTTTTTCCAAGTGGATTTGGATAATAAGAGTGAAAGAAGCCAGATCATCATCTGTAAGAACAGAAATGCCCTCTTTACCGAAACTTCTAACTTAGGTAGAAGCTTTTACTTTTTGGTAAAATAAGCTTTCACTTGCTCTCATTTCATGTTTCATTAGGATCACACCAGGATGGGCATGAATGGATCAGCACCTGTACGTGCTTTTTCAGATGACTGGTTCCTTCAGTAATCAAAGGGCTCCCTTTTACTGCCACATTCCTCAGAAAACCTACACTGGCATCTGGACTGTGACCAATTCATTTCACATAAGCTATGTTCACAAAAGTTGCCAGAAGCAGATGACTGCCAAACTCAATTTTACCTGGTTCTCATAATCCCTGAAGTTTCTTGTATTTCAGCTGAAACTTCGTATGCCAGATGTCTGCATCAGGCTTTCTGATTCGACTCTTATTTCAATTGAACATTTTCAGCTATTTCTAAATATAAGGTTGGGGGGGGGAAAAAGAAGTTACTTCACCCAAGTGAAAACACATTTAGTTCAGGATGATGTAACATTTCCATGCTCAGACATACTACACAAAGTATACCAACACATGTTCAAATCCACTTTTTTTTTCTATTCCTAATGCTGCTTCACATTCTTCTTTCCTACTGTATTGACCTCAAATTCAAAATAACACCTGCAACATTTACCATACAAACAAGAAACCTACTCTCTAAAGCAAGGAATTTCTTTTAACAGCAAGGAAATTTAGTAGGAAGGAATTTCTTTATTATGTCCTGCACTCATCCATCAAAGAACACTAAAAAAAAAAAAAAATCACTGTTTGTATCTCACCTGTATGCATATATGTTGTGGGTAGCACTTGCAATTTTCTTGTTCTCATATAATTTTTCAAGAACTCTTTTTACCTACAGAAAACAACAGAAAAAACCCTCCTTTTGTAACAGTGATTTCATACATCCCTCTCAATACCACTGCTAAAAAACCATTTCCCTAGCACTACCATGAAACAGTATCATGCTTTGACATAAAATGTTCAGTATGATAACTCAAAAACCAGCTTCTCAGTACTCTCATACTTGCTTTAAACAATTTTTCTGGGATACTGAAAACAGCCTGTCCCTTGAATTTCTACATTGTGTACATTCATACTATTGCTCAAGATGTAGAAGGGTCAAATTGCTTTATTAAACAAGGGACAGATCTGGAAAATATTTTTAGTCAGTATTAAGTATCAATTGCACCTGCCTACTCTTCTAATAATAAGTTAAGCTGGAATAGAACACAACTTGACATACATATTCCCACTACACACTGCTTTTAGTTATTTCACAAAAACATTATGTTTAGAAAGCCCTACTACATTTCAAGCTTTTCCTTTTCCCTCAAACATGCTTTTTTTCACAGCTTCCACTTCACAGAAAGAACAGTAAAACCAGAAAATGTCCTATTAGCGGTCTGAAAGTGTCAGTACTTCCCAGAAAACAGATATTCCCATGTCTATCTCTTTGCTCTTAAGAAGTACCAAATTCAAAACATTTATCAGTATCAGTTCATCATATGTTTCTAAGTAAACATGCTAGCAATTGTTCAACCCGTTCCAAGGGTCTAGCAAAAAAAAGAGCTTTTGATTAAGACATCATTATTGTACATAATATAAAGCATTACTGAAATTGCAGAAGTCTGGGAAAACATGCCTGGCAAGTAAATTACCTTCCCTGCAAAAACCAATGTCTCAGAGGAGTAATCAATAGATATATTAAATATCTGCCCTAGCTATACTGTGCTATTTTCAATTCTTCTTGAAGAAATTCAACCGACAAGAATCACCTCAAATAAAAGATACCTCAATGAAAAAAATCCTATTATTAATGGAGAATATTGCTTCAGACATCTGTCTTCTCCTTACTTTGAATGCTGAAGGAAGACAACTTGTACTTCTTAATACACTTTCATATACATGGACAGTAAGTTGAAACAGTAAGTTTCAATACATGGACTTAAAGCACAAGTCATATGAAACGATCATCACCTTTGACACTACTTATTTGCCAGCTACCAGATTCCTAAAAACATACTTTCAAGATTCATTTTTGTGCTACAGCTGTACCTTCTTTAAGTGATTCTTTAATATATATAAATGACCTCTGCTGCTTTAGAAAGGGAAGAAATGCGAATCATTGGCTTAACATATCTTTTTCATTTCAAAATGCTTTTATCATGATTTGTGAGCAAGATTGTTCCTACATACACAAAAACCCAAACAAATGTACAGTCTATGTGAACTTGAAAGGTTCAAGTGCTCCAGAAGGGATGCTAGGATTCAGAGACCAATTCTTATGTCCATACTAAGCAAACTACTGAGGGGGAAGAAAAAAACAAAACAAAAAAAACACCAACAGCTTCAAACGTTACAGCTTTTTTACACAGAAATCAGCCAAAAACCCTGTCAATATGTCAATGTTTTTTCATAGTTACTGAGCATGTAGTAGACCTAGCTTACCTGGAACTTCAAGAAGCACTTGACAAAATCCCTTACCAAAAATTCTTAAAACAAAACCTAAAATTGCACAAAAAGAAAGAGAAAAATCCTCTCAAGGTTTAACTCTTGAGTTAATGAAAAAAAAGAACAGTAGTTTCCTCACTAAACAGGGATGACCAAAGGAGGCTGATGGTAACAGATGGAAAGTGATGTACAAAAGAAGCTCCAAACCCCTCTCAATTAGGTCATGATAAAGATTTACTTATGCACAATCCAAGTGTGTTTTTCAACAGAATTCCTTTCTGAAGGAGGGAAAACACTTATAAACCCATTTTAATTCCTTTTCCAGCTAACACATGATAGACTCAGAAACTTCCAAATATGTTATGATAAACCTGCCAACATCCTGAAGTCAAATAACAGTGTTCTTATTCTCTTTCATCTAATGCACATAGTGGTGAAGAATAGCAGGAAGCATTGCAGAGCTGTTATCTAGAATGATTCAGCTGACAGTGAAAGCAAGACACCAGTAACTACTCGGAAAATATTAGCACAGAAAGATGCACAGAACAGACAGACCAACATATTTGGAAAATTCCAAGTATTTCAGTAAAGGCAAAAGGAGAAGAACTGATCTCTACTAACTTGTCTGGTTGTCACCACTGGAGCCAGATGTGCTTGGAAAGTGCTCCTTCGATCTGTGATTGGGTTTCCATGATGTATGGGTGGCAGTTCTTCATCTGTGGGTCACAAACAAGAGAGTGTTTCTTTTCTTTTAAGAGTACAGAAACAATGAAAGTGGCTATAAAAGTAAAGAATGCCTCAACTTTAAAAAAAGGGACTTGTTAAAGGGAAGTACAGAAAATAACAGACAAACCCACCAAAAGCATGTTACATTTTTTAATCACTGTTATTAAACTTTATTATAATTCTATTGTCACTAGATTTACTCTAAAGCTGAGTAGAAAAGCAGAATCTTCAGGCCTCTTTTAAATTATTTCAACAGAATTAACAAGAGCATATTTTTTACCTTCCTGACTTTCAGATGTCATGTAATTTAACATTTTACTTTGATCTTCCTGAACGGGCTGATAGTCTAAGAGAAAATCATCTCCATCATCTTCATCAACTTCTTCAGTGGTTTTCTTAATATCTGGTTCTATTAAGATACAAGTAGTAGAATTTATTACACATTTTTTGCAAGACAAGCAAAACAAAATTTCAAACACTTTTTCTCAAAAGTCTCTGGCTTTTCAGTTAAAAACAGTTTGACATTAAGAATTTTTAAATGGAGAATAGTAACATTAATTACAACAAAACCCAAAGTACTCAGCCCAGTATTAACTTAAAACTTCCTGAGAATTAAAAATAAAATACTCATACTATGGGATCCTTCCATAAGATCTTCTGTTTCAATACTAACAGTATTTCTAAGAAAAAAAAAGAACAATCATGTTTACTATTTCCATTAAACAGTCAAGATGCTACCTTTTATCTGAATTTAGCAATCAAATTAAGCTGCTGCTTCACAAAAACTACAGTCATTTAATGGTCATCCAGGGAAAAACGTAGAACTGCTGCTCAATGCTACTTCATGAGGTTATAAAATCATTAGACTTGAAACATCCCTCTCAACATGCTTCAAGTATTCTGGGATTCCCAAAATCCTGTTTTCCTTCATGCATAGAACATCCAAAAAGTAATAGTCAATAACAAAGGAGGAAATATACACGATTCTGACATCTGGATTTAGAGCCAAATTAATATACCACAGTTTGATTCCTATTTAGAGGGCCTATGATGTGCTTATATGTATTTTCCACAAAAAACAGAGGGGTGATAAAGCATGTTCAAAAATGGAAGCCATAAGGTTGTGGTCAAAATACCCAAACTTCCAATACTGTCAGTAAAATTTTCACTTCTCAGTGTCCACTCCTTTAGTCACAGTAGTGAAAAATGACTTCTCCAGTGTCTGTGATGTAGCAACAAAATGCACAGTTTATGGAAAGACTAAGACTGGACCTTACCGTAGAACAACACTGAAAATGAGGTTTTTTCTCTTCAGACTTTTATTTCTCACAGGACTAAGATAAAACCCGACAGAGAAAAGTAGTTCTGTTTCCTTTTGCCATATGTGCATGCATGCATGTCACTGACACATTTCATAGCAATTTAGCATGTTAATGTACAAACCACCCCCCCACCATTTTTTGAAAGAACAACTGTGAATTTACACAAACTCTGTAAGAGTAACAGCAGAAGAATCACTGCAGCTCTACTGATGATGTACTTCTCATCCCAATACAGTAGAATGAATGGAAGGATGAAAAAGTAAAATGATGGAATACTTGGTCATTTGTCAGCATATTCCACTGAAGTTTATCTTCTCTTGAATCCCAATCCTCCAACAGGGCACTCAACACCAGAAGTTAATTACTGGTATGAATTATTCATTTGAAGAATAATGCATAATGCACCTGTGGGCAGCACTGTCCTTTCATACAAGTAACTGCATTCCTGAGAAAACTGAGGACTTTGTTCACAGGCCACCTACACCTTCTTTTCCCTACTGCTTTTTTAAAAGGCACACTACCACTGTAAAACAGTAAGCCATGACACTGGAGACTGTTTCCTGATATTTAGATCCAATTCAAAAGTGGGCATAAGCTAACTTGTATGAAATCTTACTTTGCAGTGGAACAAGAAGGAAAATGAAAACCCCAAGTATTTGCTGAAGTACCTGGATCTGAAGACTGTGCCTTTTGTATGAGAACTTCTCGTATCTTCTCCACCCATAAATACAATATACTTTCACCAAGGTTCTGTCTGGAAGTAAAAACTCATGGTAAATGAAGAATCACTTCTACAGATTTCACTTGGAAAGTACATCAAATAACATACAGATTTCAGACACACAGAAATATAACATAAGCTAGAGAGATAAAGAGCTTAGGCAGGCTTGTGTAGAGTTCTGTCTCAGTAGCTCACTGGGTGAAACACATATTGGTGGACTATGATGGCAGGTCAGTGGAGCACTGGAATGAAACACTACAGTTTGGGTAACAGGCAGTGCTATAGCACAGGGAGATAAAGATTTAGGTCTAGTAGGCGTCCCTCAGGGGGCACAGGTGTGTATTAGGGTACTGGGGGAGGATGGGATGAGCACGTTTTATATATGCATGTTAGGAGTTAAGGAATGCTTCCTTTTTGTGCAGCAGGACCCAAACAACTCAAAACACGTTTCAAATGGTTGTAACGGTTATAAACTGTGCCTGTTTGTCTAAGAAACAAAACGAAAGATTTAGGGCTGTAGATATCTCATGGTTTCTCATTAATTTTATTCTTACTGCCACCATCTGGACACCAGGTAAGTAACAAATTACATCTTTAAACTTTGCTTAACGTATACAGCAGGGCTGTGGAAACAATCAAATTCAAATAAACATACATATTTTAAGAAAAATATTCAAGCAAAAATAAGGATTTCATGAACTTGTAGCTCTGACTGCAAAATCCAGACAGACTCCAGAACAAATCAACACCATGATTTCACAGTGCTTATTGTATCGAAGCACTGCTTTAATACCTGAAGACATTTTTTTAGTGATGGAATGGAAAAGATTATAAAAGGAATAAAATTTCCCTGCTTTATGAAAGTAAATAGCAATTTGTCCAGTCATCACCCAATTACGGTTTCTGAAGAGTTGTAAATTACACTTCGTGTCTCCCAAAACAGACTTGTGATCTGTAGTGATCCATTTTTTCCATAGCAATTGACAGTATAGTTCACATTGGTTTAGACTGCAGACCTTCACAACTTAGATCCCTAGGGACTAGAAACCTGGTCAAATACAATGTGAATGATGCAGAGTATCTCTGTTCATCTGACAACCATGCAGACATTGAATAGATAAAAGGCTTTCACAAATACTGTGCACATCAGTGACTACTCCAGGTTTTTCAACAATCTAAAATGACATATAAAGGCCCAAATACATTCACTTCCTGAGGAACTAACAAAGTGAGAGCAGACCAGCGAGGGCTCTGAACAGCAGCTGATACAGACAGAAGGGAGCTGCAAGGGACTGAACTAGTACAATTCAACAGCCTACGGGACTGCAGAGGGGAGAACAAAAAAAGAACCATGCTCAGAGCCCTCACATGCCAACTTGTGCTGGATGCTCAGGTCTTTAAATAACCCCCTACAGCAGCTCTACCTGTGGTAGAGACTCCATCAGATCCTTTGAATCTGGACAGCATTAAGGACAACCTCTGTCCTTTTTGCTCCACTGAACAACTGTAGTGAATGTGATCACACAGAACTTTTCACTTAAAATCCTTGTGCATTTTTAACACTTCAAATTAAATTTTCCTTGCTTAAATGAGCTGTTGCTTAATTAGCTAAGAAACCCAGTTAATCAAAGTAAAAAACCCTTATGCAAGCTAAGTGCTCTCTTCCTTATGGCGTTAAAAAAACATCTCTTATGCAAGATGCTCAGATTTCAGTATCTAGGGCAAGACTGTACTTTTTTTTTTCCCCCCATTTATTTTATATTATCTTTGGGATCTGAAAGAAATAAATAAACCATATAAAATTACTATATTTTCTATCCCACTTTCACAGCAATTCAAAATCATGTAATTTGAGTATTTCTAAATGCTGTTATGCTTTCATTATGCCTTGTTGTTAGCTGCACACTGTGATAATAAACAGTCCACGATGCTCCAGATTCCAGTTAATAGATTCTGCATGTGTTTATTTTAAAACCTACTTATCCCTTAGCTTTTAAGAAAAACTGGTATGCCACTTACGCTCATAGACACAACAAAATGTTTTCACATCCTGTGTTTCAACATTCAAGTGCAGAATAGATAGAAACTGAAAATACATTGTCTCCTTTTACTTTATTCCACAGTCTTGGACTTACACATATATTTCTTCCAAGCTATTTGCTAGTTCTGTATAATCCTGTCCTCGAAGCCAAGGGGCACTAGAATGAAAAGAAATGCAATGAAAATTGTGCTATATGCTGCTTCCAACATTCCCAAGTAAATGTGGTGAACACCTTGAAAATATAACTTTGCCAACCATAAAGATTCTAGCTGTAAACATCTTGGAAAAAGCAAGATACAGAATAGAATATCCTTGCTGGAAACATCCCCCATTCCCAGTGTACTTTAATTCAAGAAGCATTTTAACTAAACTTCCACTTACAGATAAACAATTAACAGTGTCAATTCAGAAAACACAAACGTTTGCAGAAAACTTCACCTACTTTAGTTGATAAATAGGTGGCTCTGCAGTTGGATATCCTGGAGGCAAAATCACCTGAAAGAAATTCAGGGTATGTATTCATTGGACTACCCTCAGCTTGCTAAGCTTTACTGAAGGACTCTGATGTCAAGCACTAGGACTACAATTCATGTTACAAATGAAGAAAACACTTGGGTATGTTGTCACAGAATAACAACAACCGAATATTTGCATTTTAAATTCCAATAATGGTAATGCATACAAAAATGTTTCATGGGGCAATTTATACAGATGCAAAATAAAGTACAGAAAAAAATTGAAAAAAGCTGCACACATGATTACTGGACTTAAGTAAGTGGCACTGGACTTCCCTAAGTAGACATTTCAATGTTTCTTATGCTAAGTAACTTATTGCTTCCAGTTCTGAAAACATAAAGTAAGGAGTTGGATCAATTAAGTTAATCCAAACTTCGTTTTGTCTCAACACTTTCCAGAAAGCAAATCTAGAAGCAAATGCAGCAGATTCACTGAGGCACAAAGTCGATGTAAAAAATATTTCAGAAATCAGTCTTTGGTGAAATACACTGAAGTGCTTTGCTCAGGTGTGGAATTAGGATACGCAACCACTGAATATATCACAAGCACACCAATGTTTTACAGGAACAATCACTGAAAAGTCTTATCACAGACTCCAATCCACAAGCTTCCTAATGCATGTGAGTTGATAATAAACCATATTTAAAGCGTTTCACCTGCATCAGTCCAACTGCAAAACTTAGTTAAACTTCTTCCCACCACTATACCTGCAAACAGAGGGTCCATTTTGGTTGATCCAGACAGTCACTAATCTTAATGCAATAGATTTTTTCATCTTCATCAACAACACACCAATCATCACCATAGATTGACGAAAGAGCTTCAATTTCATCAATCTAAGAAAAAAACAAAAAAAAGCAAAAGTAAATACCCCCCCCCCCAATAAAGCCCACACAACTTTGTGTGCCAATCATCTTTTCATCTTTTTAAAGTCTTGCTCTTCTACAAGTTATCAACAGATGTGACCAGATTCACTGCACTGGAAGGCCATAAGTACTAGGGATCCAGTCCTGACTCACAGGACTTAAGGTGCACCAGGGGAGGTTTAGGCTGGAGATTAGGAAGAGTTTCTTCACAGAAGGGGTGATTAGATAGTGGAATGGACTGCCCAGGGGGGTGGTGGAGTGCCCAGAGGCTTTTAAGGAAAGACTGGACGCTGCACTTAGTGCCGTGGTCTAGTTGACTTGGTGGGGTGTTCGGCCACAGGGTGGATTCGATGATCTCAGAGATATTTTCCAACAAAATTGACTCTGTGATTTTGTAAGTAGCCTTCGCTCAGTTCTCACACACAGACGTTTTTGAATTTCTGAGGACAATCCTGTCATTCTCAGCAGTGACCAGGTGAGCAAAATGACAGGGAGGAGATGCCAACACGTTCCCTGCAGCTCCCAATCGGTGCAGCTCCTGGCTAGGTGGGACCCCCGCAGGAGAAAGACCCCAAGGGTTTGGCACTAAGCTCTTCCTGAGGAAGAGCGGATATTCAGCAAATTCTATAAAGAAAAACCGGAGAAGTGCCTTCCACCTAGAAGTGAAACACCTGAATTGGCTCGGCGGTGCAGAGCCACAGCGGGCACGGAGCCGCTCAGGGGCCGGGGTTCACCAGGAGCTCCCTGAAGTCACCGATTTCCCCGCAGCCCCCTCGCCCCCTCCGCCGCTCACCTGCTGCTGGGCCCTTTCCGTGTCACTCGCCGCCATCGGGACCCGAGGGATAGAGGAGGAAGGGAAGGAGAAGGAGAAGGAGGGAAAAGCCCAGGGAGCAGCCCGGCGCCGGGCCGTGTGCGCAGCCGTGGGGTGACGCTGAAGGCCCTTCCTTCCGCTGCAGGGACGGGGGGAGCGGGCGGTGTGGTCGTGTCTCGGGTTGCTACACAGCCTTCATTATATCCCTCCTGAATAGTTTTCCCTTATTTCTTACATCCGATTTTTAAATTGAAGTGTGTAAGCAGTTCTGTTTCAGTGAGGATTTTAGTGATGCAGCCGTTTTCACCTTGCATTTATGGCACTCGGAATGAACGATTGACATGATGAATGAACTACACAATTCCCTTTAAAAATTATTTAAAAGAGTAACAGGTGTTCCAAGCAGTTTTCATTACATTAATTACATTTCATGTCATTTCTCGAAATCCATTTATTTCATTTAACTTGGGCAAGTTTGTGGCATCTCTTTTAGAGACGGCACTGATCAGTAAAGATCTCATTGCACGCAAAGCATGGGTTCACCGTTTTTGCAGGTTTTGTAGTTTATGTTTTCTTCCAGTGTGATTTTATACTAACACAGTTGGGAAGAATTCAAGGTAAACTTTTGCCCTTCTCGAAAGCTTAGAGAATTTGCGCCCGTTCAGGAGAACAGGATTAGAGTTCAGAATGATTCTGACAATCAGGGCAGGCGTTCTAAAGACAAAACAAAAACCAAAACAAACGAACAACCCACAACAACAACAACATTAAAAACACCCAGGATGCAACTGAGCAGGGAGAAAACTAGCACTGTGATATCAACTACGTGTATCCTGGATGGAGAACTGGTTGCACAGTGGTTCTACAGAAATTATTTCAGAGTTAGTGAATAGAAGTCTTTGTTTTCAGTGTCACAGACAGAGTTGGTTTCATTATTTTTGAAATTATAATAAAAAGAATATACCCAGTCTTAGAACATGACAAAAATGCACATTTTATCAGACAAAGTCACGTATTCCAGTTAATTTTAAAAGAGAGAGAGACATAGACAGAGTGAGTGTATTGTTTAAACAACTGCCTTCTGACCAAGACATAACTGAAAGCTTTACTCCATAAGGACCTAGAAAAGATGGTGCTCCATCTGTTCATCCTAATACTAAACTGCCTTATAAATCTAAAGAGACAGCTATGACAGGACTTAAACTTCCTAACAGCAATCTCTCTATAGTGCTTGTGCTTTGTAAATTGCTAGTTTTGACTTAGCTGAACAAGTGAGTTACATTACTATACACATTTTTTGTTATTAAATAGCTCAAAAATGTTATTGCCATTTTTTATGACTTGTCTATAAGTCATAAAAGCATTGCTATGAAAGACTTCAGCAATCTACTATTGGGCCAGGAAGAAACTGCTCCAGATAAGGGGGCACAGAGAATAAATCACAAAAGCTGTATGGACTGTAGACCTAACAGATTTCAGAGGACTCGCTAATTTCCTTTCATTGTCATTTTTATTTGTGACAAGTCTTATTAAACAGAAATGGAGATAAATGTGGCTAATGAATCTCCAGCATGTTTATAGATACTAAATCAGTAACAGAGTAGCTGAACTGATATGGTGCACAGGAGTATTTACCAGATAATTAATGTCTTTGTCTGTCTGAAACATTCTATTAAAGCAGATATGAAATACACATCAAATGAAGGATATCAGTACAGTAGAGTTTACTAAACTATTTGGGGTATTTTTTTAGTACATAACTGGACCTTACTGTTCCTTATAGTGAGGCATCTCCCAAAAGGATACACTTCCCAGCTATGCTTAAACTTTGATATTTAAAACGGTTACAAAGTCTAACCTTTGGTCCATCAGTTCAGTCTTTGTAAACCACAGATAGCAAAGAAAAACATTTAAAGCTCAAGTCAAATCAATTAAGCCAAGAAAACCCTGAGGTCAGGAAGCAGCCCAAATCACTACCTTGAACTCAAATTCTTTATTCTGTTTTGTCAGGGCAAGATAATACACTGGGTAATTACTCATTCCCTTCTGCAACTAGAATCTAATACTGGAGCACAAAAACTTAAGCAAGATATAAATAATATTCATTCAGGCAGGACTGAATCACAAATAAGTGAAAAACACAGAACTAAGAAATACAGAAGAATTAAGGTTTGAGTAAAATATCCATAGCCCTGCTTTATTTTGCATACAACAGTTCAAACAACATGATGCATTTTCAACGTCTTCTTTACAATAAAAGGAAGAGGAAGATTGAGAACAAATAAGGACAAGGTCATGTCGTGTCATGTCATGTCATGTCATGTCATGTCGTGTACTACTGATTAATGCCCTCAGTTCTGTACTCTGGTTTTGGGCAGGATTTTCTTCTACTGAGACTCTTCCAGTAGTGTCTTAAGAATAGCTCAAGGAGAGCATTTTGCTATAGTTTCTCATCAACAAAATACTAAATTCTCTTTAATGCTCCAATTCTACTCTACATTCAAAAGAAATCTCATTCTATAATACAAATCTTAATTGGGTCATCCAATAATGAGCATTTATCCATTTGAGGACAAAGTAATTCAGCTGATTTCAGTTCCACAATGATGCATTTAGCTAGACTGTGGTCTAAACTGACCACAATAAATTAGCTATAAGGTTCAACTCTCCATATACAGCTGATTTATTATTTTGGAACTAAAACCGAACCAAACTGATTCAGTGACAAGAACAAGAAAGTGTGTTAAACAAACCTGATTCTTGGTCTAAAACTACATGTCTGGTAAGACTGAGGAGAAGCACATGTACAAGGGGACTTAACACCTTGGTTAGAAATGTTTCTTTTCATATAGCCACAACCCTGTTTTTGTGCTGGCTATAGCAGGGTACAGTTGCCTTCTGCAGAGCTACAGAAATCCAAAAGCTTTTCTATGAAGTATAACTACTAGCAGACTTTAGGAGCCTCCTGAGAGAAGAGGACCAGCAGTGAATTCTCCCATTTTCTCCTGCCATACTTGCATTCAGATAAAAAATGGGCATGTTAAAAGGAACTCTTCTCTCTTACAGTATTTTTTTCCCTGCTAGAGGATACCTCAGAAACTACCTGAGCTTGCTTCAGTGCTGCTTTGATCAGCAAAAAGAATTTCTCAGCTCAGGAGGCAATCCAACTCACACCATCCACAAATTCACATTTTATGGTTATTTCCTGCAAAGTATGAAAGAAACTCAGCAGCAGACTCACATCTGCAAGAATTCCTATTGCAGGCAGTTCAGAACAACATGAACATTTGCTTCTATCACTCACTGGCAGTTGCCCATGGTAATACAGAGAGATCCACAAATAAATAAAATCAGTATGGAAATAGGGCAAGGACCTGTGCTTTTCAGAGTTGAGGAGCAGTTTCCTCAAGAAGTGCACCAGGGCTGCATGAAAGCTGCTAAGGAGCAAATTTTCAGGACTGCTCATGAGCTAACAAACACACAGTCATTTAACACGTTACTGCGTGAAAACAAACATACAACCCATCGTGTATCATTTATTACTTTCACTTCTCATTTTCCTGTGTGCACTCCCTTGCCCAGTCATATATCTCAAATTTGACCAGTATGCTGTAGTCTGAAGAGGAAGAACACAAAGTCTCAGCGCCATAAGGGCTGCCCCATCACAGAACCCGAAAGGATATAAAAAATACTATTCTGTGAAAATCCCAGACAGTTCAGTGAGTTCTGTGCAAGGCTGTTTGCCAGTGTGCTCAGCCCTAAGATGGGACACCTTTCATGCTTTCTGAATCACTAATTTCAGCAGGTTATCTGAAAAAGGAAAGACATGAAAAAAAGAAACAAACCAGGGGAAAGACACTTAGAACAAAACCTTGATATCAGCAACTCTTTTTCTCATTTCCACACTTCAAAGTCCAAATGCACTGGCTCATTATTACTCTGGAATGTGCAAGGAGGCAAGACACGGGTGAAAAATAGACACTCTTTGAGGACAGTGGAAGCAGGGGGAGTGTAGTGATCCTGGCCAGGAGAGGACTGTACATCCAGGGGTTGGTGATTCACAGTACAGTTACTGGAGCAGGCCCAGGTGTGTGCTGTGCTGCACTGCCTTCAGGCCTGGATTGTGGTGCACAAAACCCTTGGAAGCAGGATTAACTCCACCAGCTCCTTGGCACAGAGTGCAGGCAATTACACCACGTGCATGGCCTTGCCTTTATCTAGAAGCATAGCAAGGAGTGAACCTATCTCATGAACATCCTTTATGAATGGCTATTTTCTTGTAAGAAAACGAAAATACTGCAACCAAAGAGGAGCCTTTCTCCAGAGCTGGGATATGTACAGCCTGCCATGAGAGAAGTCCATCCAGGGTCAATCCAATGCTGCAGGAATGTGGACATCATGGCTTCTGATTTATTTGCTATCTCTGTTGGTCTTTACTCTGTCTTTTTAAAACATTAAATTTATTAGGTTATTTGTTTTCAGGCCTTTCTTACCCAGATTCAGAGAAAAACCCTGCATTGACTGGCCGAAGGGTGAAACTGAACTGTAAACTCCGTGTTCCATTGCAATGGGTTATAGAGTAGGCGGGTGGCAATATCTCTATTTCATTATAAAATTTGTAAGAAATACAAGGTGATAATATACATATTTTAATTTTGCATTCATGTATGCAAAATAAATACAAAACAGGAAAAGGTTTTATTGTGAGGTTGCTT
Source organism: Corvus cornix cornix (assembly GCF_000738735.6). Classification (NCBI taxonomy): domain Eukaryota; kingdom Metazoa; phylum Chordata; class Aves; order Passeriformes; family Corvidae; genus Corvus; species Corvus cornix. Next base: position 107,081,924 of record NC_046333.1, on the reverse strand, counting down.
AAAGCATTTATGGCATTGTGAAAGATGGCTCAAAGTCAGAAGCAAGAGGAAGAAATAAAGGTAAAGGTATGTGGGGATAACGCAGCTAGTGCTTTGAAGGTAAGGGCAGCAACTTGAAGTCCTTCTCCTAAGACAAGAAAGCCAATGTGATCCTTCCCTGAAGCCTCTCAGATGTTATATAATTTTTACTAAAGCATTGGTGGAAGCAGATCTCTTAAGATAAACCAATTAAAAGTAACAAAAGGCAGCAGAAGTCCAAACATGATACATTTGTGTTATCTCTGCAAGTATGGAAGTGTTCCTTTTCTTCTTTTTGGTATGTCATTCTTCGAATATTAAAATATATCTCACTACAGACAATGCAGAAAAATGAAGCTTGCCTCATTATCTATGCCTTAAGAGTTTCACAAGAATTGCTCAGGTTTAAACTTGCTCACTTTTGGAACAGAAGTTTCATCCTAATCTTCTGTGGTGGTTTGTCATGGCACCTGTGGCTCCTGCCCTGCCTTTTCAGTGCTCCTTCTGCATATGACACAGACTTGGTCATGCCACAACACTGCAAAGCTTTCCTGCTCCCTTAATAAATTCTTGCAGGATTTCAAAGGCACTGTAGGAGTTTTCAAAACGCAACCCCTCTCACATGCTAAAGGCAGAAAAACAAGGTGCTAGCTCTTGGCTTCAGGTGAAAGGTGTAGTGAATAAAAAAGGGTAGGACAAACAGAGGGGAAGGAGTGGTGGACCAAAAGGCCTTGAAAAAAGTGAGTACTTCACTTTTTGTCCCTGGTAGCACCCAATTTCTCTTTTAGGTTGCTATGCTGTTCTTAGAAGCAGTGTGTGTATTCACAATTTTCTTTCACCTCCACACGGTTGTATAAGCCACCAAAGCGATTTCCTTTTCCCCTCTCTGGCGATGCACCATTCTCGTAGTGTTACAGTCCTCTTTGAGGCCGGTTTGTCCCCCCATCTCTCTGAACGCCTGTCGGCGTCTTTGCGTCCCGCCCCTGCCGGGGGAGCTCCCCGGGCAGAGCGGAGCCAAGGCCGTGCACCCGCAGCCCGGGCACTCACATGCGTTGGAAGGGGCCTCTGGAGATCATCCGGTCCAACCCCCTGCCAAGTCTGGGTCACCCAGCGCAGGTGGCACAGGAACGCGTCCCGGTGAGTTTGGAATGTCTCCAGAGAGGGAGACTCCATGACCTCCTTGGGCACCTGTTCCAGTGCTCTGACACCCTCAACGTGAAGTTCTTCCTCATGTTGAGGTGCAACTTCGTGTGTTTTAGTTTACGGCCATTGCTCCTCATCCTGTCGCTGGGCACGACTGAAACGAGTGCGACACCAAACCGCAGCGGGCACGGGGCAGCCCCGGGAGGAGTCACTGTCCCTCCCAGGGCAGGGCGGCCGCCGCCGGCTGCGCCCGGTGCGGGTCCGTTTCTCTCAGAGGGCGGACGCAGCGCCCTCGCCGGGTCCTTGCTTCACTCCTCCCGGCTTTCCGGGCGGGCTGCGGCGAGATATGGACCCCCAGAGCCGGCCCGTATGGGGCGCCCGCCTGGCCGGTCCCTGTCCCAGTACCGGTCTCGGTCACGGGGGCGGTGCGGCGGCCAGGCGGGCGGAGCCCTGTCCGTCCCGCCCCGCCCGGCCTGCGCGGCGGGGGGAGCTGCCGCGGTGCCGCTGCCGGTCACATGTAAGCGCACCCGGTGCGCGTAGCACAGCGCGGGGCGGCGGCGGCAGCTCGCGGGGCGAGGCGAGGCGAGGCGAGGCGAGGCCGGCGGCGGGTCAGCCCGCCCGCCCGGAGCGGGTTTCCTTCCGTGGCGGGGCCGGCGGGGGATGCGCCGCCCTCCCGTGGCGGTGTTGGCTTTGTTGCTGCCGTGGCCGCCTCTCCCCCGCAGCCGCCCGGAGCGTGTTCGGGGGTGGGGGTGTCACAGGTTCCCCCCTCAGGAGTCTGTTGTGCGGGCTGTGGGGACGGCCCAAAGCCGGGATCGGCTCGAATCACGAAGCAGAGGCGGCCTTAGAGGCGGGGGCCGAGGTGGTCTCTGGCCCTTGGGAAGTGGTGTCGTCGCTTGCTGCTGTGCGTGGGTGCCCCTTCCTCCTCCTCCTCCTCCTGTTCCCGCTGTTCCCCTCCCTGGAACAGGCGCGGCGCTGGCCGGTGCCCTCAGGTCTGAGCGCACCTTTCCCCGCAGGCAAGGAGCGCAGCTGCTGCGACACGTGAGCCTGACTCGCCTTAAAAAGTGTTTAATTACCGGGACCGGAACGAGCCGCTCGGTTCCAGGCGGTTCTGCTGAAGTTCTGACTGCTTGGGACTGTGCCTGTCTGCTGATCCGAGTGAGATTTCGCACGAGCTGTGGGTAAGCTATTCGGAGTGCCTGTGCTGGAAAAAAGTCTTTGATGTAACAGGACTAAAATACGTGCGGAAAACAGCCAGGAGATGGCCAAGAACGAGGATTAGTTTAAGTAGTGTTTCCTTGGGAGTGGTATTGAATAGATGTGTTAATTGCTATTAAACAAACAGTGTATTGATTTTAGAGAGGTGCTGCGTTCACAGGAAGACTGTGTCATAGAAGCATGACCAACTTCTACAACCCTTTACCCGAAGACTGAAACAACTACTTTTAGATAATATCACTCATGGTTCTAGTGAGCCACTCTTTCTTCTTGGAGCAGCTCCTGCCAGTACAGTGTGTTGTGTGGGTTTGTAGACAGGTTCTGTCTGTTTGTGCGGTTTGGTGCGTTTTGTCTGCCTTCTTTGCAAGCATCACATCATAGTGCATGCGTGCTGGGACACGTAAAAAATCTTCCTGAGCGGGTATCATCCTTTCCTACAGGAATCTAATTTTCATTGCTAGAGGGAGATCTATTGAAACACTAGACAATGTTATGCTTTTTGCCAACCTTACTGTTTGTCATGACGAGAGAAAGCTTCCTATGCAACAGTGGCTGCTGCCTCAGAGCCTTAATGTTAAGTTGGCTAGTGCTAGTACTGCTTCTCCTACTTTTCTAGCTGTATATGAGTGAAACCCACTCATTCTAATTAGTGTATATTGTCATTGTTCTGGGCTGTGTACATGGCTGAAGGATTCATCAGGAGAAGAAATCAAAGCAAAAGCAGGTGAGTCTTATGAAGAGTGCTGCCTTGTAGTCAGGGATGGCACTTTAGATCTTTGTAGATCACTTTGAGAAAAGAAGCTTTTTTTTGCTTGGACTTTATCCTAGCAGCGGGGTAAAGTTGGTAGTTTGTATATCGGTAGTTAAGTGGCATTTTGTCTTGAAGTATTCTGCAAAACTCCCTTAAGTAGGTGTGCAGGCAGAATGGTAACCTGTGCTCTCTGTGTAGGAAACAACTGCTGTGTGAAGACAGACCCTGTAATAGTGTGACAGGATCACTCTGGCATAGGTCTCGTAGAAGAAGATAAAAGCAGAGCATCTCAGTGCTATTTTTTATACCTTCTTAAAGGATAAGATTCAATTAGCAGTCAAGTACTGCTCTGGTAGTCCTAATGAGTTCAACAGAAGTGCCTTGCAGTCACATCTCAGCTGCAGAGGAGATGCTAAATAGTGTTTTGTGGTGTTGTGTCATGATGTACCAGTGACTGTGGAGACTGCCCTGCAAGCCTTTCAAGGGCACAAGGCATAAACAGGGGTTGTGAAGGGCAATTTAACCTGTATCAGCTGATTAATGGAATAAGCTAATAATGGCAGCACAACTGACTGAAAGATGTGTTTTCCCTTAAGTGGCTAGTAGATTGGCATAGAGGCAGCACAATTCATATAGATTAACCTGCTGGTAGTGTCTTAAGGCTAGTAACTCCAAACCAAACAATTAAGTTTCTCCCTCAGTGATGATGGCCTGGCTTGGTGCCTCAAAACTGTCATGGGGATTTTGGATCTCTCTTCATGGTGGGTCATGGGACCAAATAAACTCCTGTCTGCATGGGAGTATAGGTGTACAAAGTACACTGCAAGTGCACACTGCTTGCAAGGGCCTGTGTACTGATTTGTTTCCATACTCTAAACTTGTCACTCAGACTTGTGTTGGTGGTTTCTCATCTCTGTTAGAGAGCAAATCCTGTTGCTTAAAACAGTGTTTACAAGAGTATAAAAGGTTCTGTTAAGAGCCTCACTGCTGCCAGCTTCATTTAGGCATGTCATTGAGCTCGTTAGCTGAAACTTCGTTCTTTACCACTTGTCTGATGGGTAACTGCATGCAGATTCGCTTTCCAGCCCCAACTGTAGAAACGCTTTCACGTGAGTGATCCGTCTAACTATGATTAATAGCCAGACAGTCATTCTTCTTCTGCATCATTGCATGCTTCAGGCTTACAATGTGTATTTGAAATTGGAGGCTTGGGCTAAACAGCAAGGTCTTTGGGGACTAAACCAGTGAAGCAGACAGACCATGTTACTATGCATGTTACTCTATTGCTAATGTTTGCTGTAAGAGTACAAACAAATCAGTGATTTTAACCTTATGAGTATTTGGTGGTAGAAAAACTGTGCAAGTAATTTTATATAGTGATTGAACTTTCTGAATATCTTGAGCTGTTTAAGATTCTGGTCATGTACGTAACAGGCCTTGCTGCATACAAGAGTTGTTTATTTGAATCAGCGTCTTGGTTTCTTTCCCAAGCAATCTTTTCTTCCTTCTCATCAGTATCAAATGGAAACAGCAGGTCCTTAATGCGTTGAAAGTGCACTGCTATTCGTACCTGCTAAGTATGTGGGATGTTGACAAGTGATACAGGGTAATAATAGGAGTGTGTTTCTTGTCTGAGAGATGGCTAAAGCAATACTGTGTGGGAAGGGGTGAAAATGAAGGATGAGCTTAACTTTTTTTTTTCTTTCCCCCCTCTCCATGATGGCTAAGCCAGAAAAATGGGTCTAACTGTCCTCTTAGCTTTGGTTTGTGTGGTTCTCACTGCTGCATTCTGTGTCCCACTGAAACTGTGTCAGTCAGCTTCAGAGATAGTATTACAGGCTGATAATACATTAACATACATGATTTTGATCATTCTCTAGACACTGCTAGATCTGATTCACTGAGGAAAGCTATACCTGCCCCAGTAACAATAAACTCTGCTGTGTTGCCTCCACAAATGTTTTAAAGGAAAAAGTAGCTTCAGGGCTTGAAGGACTGCTAGAAGAACTAGTACTGTTTTGTTTAATCTTCTGGTAGAACTGAAAAGCATGCATGAACAAGAGTGCTGACTAACCATTTCTGGAGAAGGCATTTGTATCCTTTGTCTGTGGTAGATTGCAGGTGACTGATCCAGTCTGTTCTTCTGAAATGTGCTAGAAAGGGCTTGCTTAGTCTTTGTCAGATTCTTTGAAAATGGATTCTCTCTCCCCCTTTGCTGATTGAGGAAAAGGTAGGGAAACCTGTCTTTGCTGTATTGTTAGCTCCTTGGCAGTCTGTCCTGTTCTAGATTTCTGCCTCAGTCTTGAATATTACAGGATCTGTTACAGGCTTTTTGTTCCTTACCCAGTGTTCTCACTGTCTCTTTTCTTGCTGAGTGGCTTCTTATCGAAGCCACTCAGCAAGAAAAGTCGAAGAGCTCCCTGCATCTATTTAAGCTGTGAGTGTGCATGGTGCAATCAAGCTGCCTGTCCAGAACAGCAGAGTGTAAACAGTTTGTGGGACCAATCAAAACCTCTGCTAGTATAGGAAAGCTAACTGTGTGAGGCCAGTAATCATTAACTGACTGCAGGATCTGGTAAATCTAGTGAACATACTAAACTGGAGACACTAAATTTGGACAGACCCTCTTGTTTTCCTATTTCCTATTGTATCAACAGCAATAAATTGTCTATAGGAGCACAGTCTTTTGAAGCTGTTTTTAAAATAATTTCTTGGCACATCTTAAAAGCAGTGTGTTTAAATAGGGCATTGCTGTATCTAGGTCTAGTTGAACCATAGAATAAGCTGAGTCAGAAGGGACCCATCAGGATCATCGAGTCCAGGTCCTGGCACTATGCAGGATGCCCCAAGAGTCACACCATGTGCCTGAGAGCATTGTCTAAACACTTCTTGAATTCTCTCAGGTTTGGTGCTGTCTGCTTCTTTGGGGAGCCTGTTCAGTGCTCAACCACCCTCTGGGTGAAAAACCCTTTCATGATACCCAACCTGAACCTCCCCTGACTCAGCTTCATGCTTTTTCCTCAAGTCCTGTCACTGGTCACAAGAGTGAAGAATACCTGCCCCTCCGCTTTCCCCCATGAGATGTAGAAGGCTGCAATGACTTCTCCCAGCAGTCTTCTCTTCTCCAGGCTGAACAAACCAAATGACCTCAGCCTTCCTTCATAAAGCTTCCCCTCCAGATATTTCATCATCTTCATTGCCCTCCTTTGGACATCCTGTATTATCTTAATGTCTTTTTTATATTGTGGTGCCCAAAACTGCACACAGCACTGGAGGTGAGGCCGCCCCAGTGCAGAGCAGAGTGGGACAATCTCCTCCCTTGCCCGGCTGGTGATGCTGTGCCTGATGCCCCCCAGGACACGCTTGGCCTTCCTGGCTGCCAGGGCACTGCTGACTCATGTTCAACTTGCCATTGAGCAGGACCCCCAGGTCCCTTTCTGCGCTGCTACTCTCCAGCATCTCATTCCCCAGTCTATACACACGTCCCGGGTTGCCCTGTCCCAGATGCAGAGTCCAGCACTTGCGCTTGTTAAACTTCATACAATTGGTAGTTGTTGTAATAGCATTTAAAAAAAAAAAAAGGCAAACTAACTTCAGATTGTGATTTCAGTGTGGGAAAAAAATTGGTTAAGATATCACTTAGTAACAGTATTCATCAACAGACCTGGTAGGTACCAGTATTGCTTGCCTAAAGGTCTAATGCTCCCAGTCTAGTAGGGATCTGTAACATAGTTATGTTAAAAGGTTTTGTTTTCTCCCTTCTTTGAAAGACATAAATACCATTTTTTCCTTTGTAGTTCAAGAGCAATGGTAGGATTAGAATTAATTAGTGATCTTTTACAATTGTGTGTTAACTTCCTTATATTGTATTATTTGTGTTTCTTAAAGATTAGGTCAAATCTACAAAGTTGTCTGAGTCCCTGATTACCCTTCAAGTCGAGGTTGCAGGGCGTCAGGTACTCAGGCTCAAGAGATGATAGTACTAATCACTGATGGTTATCTGACACCTTCATGCAAAGACATTCTGTTCCCCACGGTCAGCAGCCAAAATACCTGTCAATTAATTCTTAAGTAATATTTGGGCTAATGGATGTAGATAAATTACCTTTCTTTTCCTTTCCTGTTGTCTTTGGAAACCTTGAGGGATAAGGGTGAAAGCCTTGTAACGAAAAAGCAAATGCTTACTGGTTATGCTTGTAGCAAAGCTTGCCTTGTTTGTGGCATAGATCTTCAGCTCCCAGGCCACCCTTAGAATCTAGAAAACAGAGAAGCAAGAAAACATGGGTATTTGGTTATTTAACTACTTTGTATGAGGAATTTTAATGCTTCTTAGTAGCCTGAGTGCTGGACTGTTGCAACAGCTTGCGCATTAAATGTGTTCCACAGAGAGAGTAGTTATCTTTCTCATAACAGGGTTAGTATTAAATAACAGGGAAAAGTGATGTAATTTTAAGCAGTAACTTACAGCAGTATAAGAGATTGCAAAATCTGTTCTTTCGTATCTTTTATTAGAGATGACTACAGAAGCAGAACAGCAGCTTCTCCATGATGCTAGAAATGGAAATGCTGAAGAAGTTAAACGGCTGTTGGATACCTTGGACAAAGGAGAAATAAGCTTTGATATCAACTGTAAAGGTTAGTAGCCTTCCTCAAATGTTTGTAATCTCGCTGTTGAAGTCACATGTAGTGAAACTGATAGTGATAGTATAATCTTGCTTTCTTTGGAGTGCTCAGTAGAGTAATAAAAAACCCACTTAAACAGCTTTTACGCTATGACTTGAGGACATACTTGCATAGGGGAGAGATAATAAGAGTATGGGTAGTTGCAGCATACAGAAAACCTCAATGTAATTCACGGACACTAGAAGTGTCAACAAGACAAGGAATCAGTACCTCTTTTTGCCTGTGTTTGTGCTTATGCCACCTTGGAAGCTTTAGAATACTAAACAAAACAGACTGTAGTGCCCGGGGATGGTTTAGGGAGGTAAATAGCCTGCAGCAGGGCTGCAGAGAGGATTAGATCAGGTCAGTCATTTGTGTTCTGCTCAGTGTGAGTTAGTTTTATTTTTATATTTTTTTTAGTCCTGTGTTTTGTTATCACACAGTAGAAGTGCTGCATTTCTTGCCACTGGCAAAAATGTTTGGGACAAATGTATATTTTTTTACTATTAGCAGAATACTGGGTTACTTGGGAGAAGAAACTAAAACTGGTCTTCATCTGTGTCTGGGTCTTTGTCCAACACTGAAGTTTTGCTCATGTGTAGCTAACATAGTTGTGGCTCAGCAACTTGCTTGCTGTGCATTAAAACTTAAAACTGGTACTGGATTTGCAAGCTTGCTAGCAATTGCAGACTACCTTACTTCTTTATTATTTTAGCAGTTTTATATTTCTCTTTATTTACACAATTGTGTTTCTAGTTGCTTCCAAAAAGTGTATGTGTATCCCATTTTTTCTCCCCAGGCTGATATTCTGTTGTTTGGCATTTAACTGATAAGCAGCATTGAGAAAAAAGGGCTACAGAGGGGGAGAGCAACTGTGCTTCCTCTCAGCTGTAAAAGAAGGGAAACCCTTGCCCTAAAGGGCAGGGATTCCTGTTATCTGAACAAGCTCTATCCCTTTCCCAAGTCTCATTCTTAATCATGAGCTTACTTATCCTTTTGTTTGACTACTCAGCTGTGTTTTGTTTTTTCAATGGTTAATGTACTCGCCTCAGAAAAACAAGTTGTGAAACGAAAGCTCTTG